>NW_015090778.1:2204201-2452139 GCF_001431845.1 Calidris pugnax | reverse complement strand
GCTCCGCCCGCTCCCCCCCCGAGCGCCAGCCCCGACGCTGCCCGTGCCTGGCCCGGGGCAGCCCCCGGGGCTCCCGTCCAGCCACTGCGCTCCGTTCTCCGCTCCCGGGAGCGGGGCACCGGCGGTGGGGAACGGCCCCGGCCCGCGGGGCGCGCTGTGCTCCGCGGGGCGCGTAACTTTGTAAGGACCCGTCGCAATTAACGAAGTATTTGACTTTTACGTGCCGGGAGACCCGACAGTTAGTATCTCATAGATACCAACTGCAAAAACAAACTCTCCACGTGTTCTTCAAAGGCACCCTGACAGTGCAGAAAGCCTTTTCCTTATTTATCTTGGAATCAAAAAACTTCTCCCCCCCCAAACTCTGAGGGAACCTATGCTAATTATTTTAAACCCGTGGGTCTTTCATTGACGCAACCCAGCCCTACTTTCTCTAAGGTTTAGTTCGCCTATCTCCCAATGCATATTCATTCCCTCTCTCACTCTTTCGGTGCGTTTTACCACCCGTCTCTTTGCTTCTAATTTCAATAGTTTGGAAAAAAAAAAATCAGATCTTGGGACATTTAGGGTATTCATTAACCTAGTGAAGAGGAACAGAGGCATTATTACTCACATAGAAGGCACCCTGCCCCCATGTCTATCTAAGGGTTCATTGTAAAAGGATTAAAAGTTAAAGACCTTCATCTTATGATTCTTTCATTTAATCTTCGTGGCGCCTGAAAGACATGCTGGATGGATGATCACATTTAAAATATTCCTAATGTCGGCTACCTTAGGACTCCAGGCAGGGCAAACAAACGTAATTTATTTCTAGAAGAAAGGGGATATTGAGATGTTTAAGTTTATGAACCACCATTACCATGTATATTTGTTAGGTTCTGACAAATACCCAAATAACATTAAAATCAGCCATTCATCACATATGAATTTATGCAAAACCTTCTGTGCCTGGGGCCAATATTTTTTTAGACAGAGTTTCACTTGAAAAAAAAAAAAAAAAAAGTTTATTTAAAAAAAAAAAGCCAAAAGCAAGAGTTTTTCATGACTGGTAAACACGAGAATTATGTGAACAGAAACTATTTCATGCTGGGATGGCAGCCAGGGACTTGGGAATGTCAACAAAAGTTCTCCGAAGGTTGAAAATGTCACTGGATTACAATACAAGGTCCTTTGCCCCATTAGCAAACTTTACTAAAGTAATATTCCCACTACTTAGTGAGGGGACTCACCCAGTGATTTATCTGTCTGTGATCCGAGCAATAGGGCAAACAGAGACTTCATCTTCATCTGGAAACCACCTCTGACTGTTTGCTTAAAGATTTTAAATTTTTATGTGTGCAGAGATGTGTGTGTATTTGTGGGTGTTATGTGAGTGTAAAATAAGTGTGTTGTTAATATAGACTAAATATCTATCACTGTGTCTGTCTTATTTTTAATCTGATAGTCATTGTAATCAGTAAGACATTTGTATGTACAGGCTTTCTCAACTAATGACACCCTGCTACTAATACATTTACAAGAATACTTGGGGTTAAAAAAATCAAATTTCACCATCCACAAGGCCCATGATTTTTTTTTTAAATAAATAACTAAATTTTGTCAGCTGGTAGAGCAAAAATAAACTAGTAGTTTTCACTGTTGTTTCTGGTCAGGTTCACTTTCTGGTCCTCCTGCCCTAGTGTTGAAATGTTTGGCTTGTAGTGGAAGTGTTTCAAGCCAAACAAATAAAATATCTTTCTGATGAATGTTTCTATGCAAATCTTTTTAATATTAGATTTTGTAATATGTTTTTAAAGCAAAATTGAATTATGGCTCTTTTAAATTGAAATCAATTCATAACACAGCCAATTTTTGTTTGCTGATCTTTGTAGTGGCATCATAAGACCTCACAGAGACAACTGTGGGGAAGAAATAAGAAGGGAAAGGTTGAAAGATTGCTTTTAGTTACTCTTCAGTTTCTTCTTTAGCAATTTCAATGTCTTAAAGAGTAATACTGGAAATTTAAATTCATTTCCACCTCTGCCATAGACTGCGTAACCTCAGTTGAGTTCTTTAACCTATGTGCTGCAGTTGCTTATGAGGAGTCCAGAAATTCATCTTCTTTGTCAGCTTAGTCTTTATTTAGAATAATTTGTTCTCTCACACCATGTCTTTATCCAAAATGTAGTAAAGTTAAGGCCCAGCGTTCAAGGAGGGGTTCCTTGATGGTGTTGGCTTTAGTGTCTCAGCCCTTGTTTTTGCCAGTGCGGAACAGTATCTTATGCAGCATTCTCAAATGTTTTATCCTTCTGTTTATCAGGAAAAGTATGTGACTTTTAATGAAAGTTGTGATGTTCTAGGCTGATTTGAAAGTGTTAAGAGTAACACAACTGATAAAAGGATAAAAAAAAGTAGACCAGACTAAGTTGTCCAAACGTTTGTAATAAACTCATTCAAAATTAGTCCAGATAGTGTGAAGAAAAAGAACCAAGTAGGAAAACTTTGTTACACATACCATTAAAGTACGGTGTCCTCACACACATCCTTGTTGAAAAAATATATTTGATTCATTTTACCCTTTTCAAAATACTACCACAAAGATAAATTCTTGAGATTGCATGAGTACATGATGGAGTCATCACAACAATAACCACAGCTAGAAATTAAAGCAGTAGTGTTTGTGCAAATAGTGGACAAATTTTGCCTCTTCCATAGTTTTAATATAGAAATAATCTCAACTTAGTAACATCAACAGCTGTTAAAAAAATCCCTAGCAGTTCACCTTACTTGGGTTGTGTTATATGGATGTAATCTGGACCGTGTTGTATCCATTAAAAAGAAGATATTCCATCTTGGGAGATTTGCCAGGAATCTTCATTGAAAGTTGAAATAAATATAATGACGTCATCATATAATATAACATCATAGCTTTCAAGGTAAGCCAAACCAAAGGTATGTTGGCAGAGGAATGCTGCCACCTGGTAGATCCATGCTAGGAATAGATACGATACTCTCGTCCAGCGGGGAGGAGAATAGCCACACTCTGCCTGGAGTGCCCACAAGGATCCTGCAGTCTTTCTGTGCGTGCAGGTCCTCCGGGAGTCTCACTGCACGCGAGAGCTGCAGAATCTGTGTCAATGCTCTCTTGTAAGAGAGCAGCTCCAGCAAAGCTGAAGAGACCCTTTCATTCCCTCTTCCTTGCTCCCGGACCAAGCAAGAAGCTCCAATGGTTAAAAGGAAGGGAATGAATACATTCACTTGAAACAACTGTTGGAATGGTTCAGAGGGGAACAGAAATATTCAGCAATCAACATTAAAGACACTAAATCCTTAGAGGTGTTATTGCAGGATCAGCAGCTTACAGCCCTCTTTCGTGAAGGCTGGGTACCAATGTACTACTGTTAAGTCTCCTGCAGTTAGTTCTCTGTGGGGAAAAGCAGCTGCTCTATGTGATGTGCTTTCTGAAGAGTCTGAGAGAGAAGATACTGGAAGAGAAATCTGCACGAGTATAACATCACACTGAGTCACTTTTCTCTGCTGAACTGGAGGACAAGAGCTGCAGAGATGGCACAATTTAGCCTCTGACTTTTTAGATAGATAGTTTAGACAGAAACCAGCTGAGAACAGATGCTCTGGGGGCTCACTGCTTGTACCTTCTGATCCCTCCAGAGGTCTATTTATGCTGCCATGAAGCATGGTTCCGAGCCACCCCGCAAGACCAGAAAAACCTGTGTGTGCTTTTAGGCCTGGTCATCCTTCAGGTATCCTGGAAAGCTTCACAGGGGTCTCTGGCAGCGTGCTGGTGCTCCTCTGGAAGAGCCACCACCAAGCTGAAGCCAGCAGCTCCGGCTGAAGTCGCACAGATCTTAGCACTGACTGGGCTGGAGCCAACTCTTTAGCTAAGACAGACATTCCCCAGGGCTCAGGTCTCTCCCTTAGAGAATCCAAGAGTACTAGCTGCATCAGATACTCATAACAGAGTTTCAAAACAGGTTTCACACTCCCTCCTCAGTTTTTTTTTTTCCCCTCATGAGAGGGGGAGTGGCAAGACTCCCATCACAAAGAACGTTACTCAGAACCAGAACAGATCTTAAGGCACAACACTAAAAACCTGTATGCAATGGAGAAGGACTGGGTGGCTCGGGGGATTGGTAATGGTATAAAGAGCTTTTCACCGCTAGGCTTCTGGCTTCAATCCAGAGGTAGTAACTGAAAGCCACAGTCATCTGATGCCTGCATAGTGGGCTGTGTAGAATGAGTTGTTGGTCTCTGCATAGATCCTACCAAGCAGGATCCAGATCACAAAGCCACCACCAGAACTGACATGCTTGCAAGGATTCTCAATGCAAAGAGCAAAATGAAACGGGAAGGAGGATGTTTTATCTGTGTTTGAGATTTGGTAGCAATAAGGGTATATTGTTGTTGGGGTTTTTTTGTTTGTTTTGCGGAGAAGGGTTTAATATAAGGGAATATAACTAGTGTAGTCCCTTGTATAGATACAATGCTAATAATATTTTCCTTCTAGCACAGTTGCATCTTTCTATTTGACCTACACCTGGCAACTTATTACCTGGCCTGGATGCAAAACTGTGGTCTAGAGGAAGATGCAGCAAATGCAAAGGCCATGCTCTGCTGTATTCATCAGAAGTGCCCACTGCACAGTGTTGTGTGGTGCCAGTCACTTTACAGTAAACTCATATTATGCCTCCCTGTACAAATACATTCTGCTCACTGGCTTGGTCTGCTTGAGTTAAGGCAGTGCAACTTTCCAGGGCTCGGTCAGAGGTTATCCTTTCATAGGACCCTGATCATGCAGCTCTGAACACACATTTCCCTGAGCAAAGGATGGAACAGGCTGTGATTCAGACTGTGCTTGCCAAGCTGCTGTGTTGTACCTGTGCAACAAAAAAATCCAGCACCTTTTCTCAGCAATAATTAAGTTTAACTTCAAATATTAGGAAAAAGTAGTACATAAAACCAGTATATATTTTTATAAGGCCCAGTGTAAACATCACTCCTCTGTTTCAAAATGAACCTTCTGGTATTCCAAGCACTTCATAATATTGTCTGTGAGTGAAAAATGGACAGAAAATAATTTTCCTTCACTCCCTCTCCTAGTTTGCGTTGGACATTTGGAGATACTGCATATCTAGTTAGTTTTATTTTGCCCTTTACATAGATTTGATCCCCCAAGGGCACTCTATTTCTTTCATACAGCAAAAGAATACTGAAAAATATTGCATAAATATTATTGTAAACATGCATAAATGAGTAGAGGGATTTTACAGCCCAGTGAGACAAGCTGAAATACTATCTTTTAAAATTGAGTGGATTTCCAAGTTCATCGTGTCCTTTTGGAATAAGTGGATAAAATTTTGTTTTGTAGGTAATACTTGCACAATAAATGAGGTCATTGACTTGAACCTTGAAGGTCTTGTAAATAAGCCTTAGTGTCTTAGTTGTAATCAAGCCCTAAAATAAGGCTCAGTGCTACATGAGAAGTCTTTCTCGGGGCCTTAGAAAGACTTAGGTATCTCTTCTCTGTCTCGTTTTATCTGCTCGTAGGATATTGGCTTCAGAAGGGTGTGAAGAGTCCCTTTTCACCGAGTAGTTTTCTGGATCTGGATCTTATGTTGTGTATGTGCACAGTGGAGTATTCTAGTTAGCTGGAAAGTCTCATAAAGTTCACTGAGAACTACATGAAGAAGGCATTAAGGCTGGACCACCAGGTCAGGGATAGTTATGCTGTACTTAAGCTGTCTTCAAAAGTGCAGAGCATTCTGGTTTGAGCCAACAAAATCTTAAGCACATACTCAACCGAGGCTTCGTGAACCACACAGAAGGACTGCTCACCTGATTAAAGTAAAATATGTCCGTGGGCTGTCCTTTGGGTCAGGCCAAAATGCTCAGCACCCTGTATCAGAGTCCCGAGGGAACCGAGAGCAGCTTGGGTGTTCAGGGAGGGCTGTTTTACCTAACCAGGAACAGCTGAGTGTTGTGGTTTGTATAAACTGTTTGCCATGTATGTGTGGCATGTGGCAGTAAATGAAACACTTACTTTAAAACTTATTGAAGTTCTTTCAGCAAAAAAATTAATGTGGGGTTGGCTTTTATGCGTTGTTTCAAATCAAGCAGAGATTTATACACCTTATTATCCTAATTTTTTTCCAGACACTGCCCTGAATATCTCTCATATCTTATGAGAAATTAAATATCAGAGTTTTTAAAGAGATCATTTTTAATTTCCCATCTATGGTATGAACAAAAAAATGAGTAAGTCTAATGAAGTGGCATGTAGTCAAATGTTCAGACTGTAATCATCCACAAAATATTTAAAGCAATCTGAATGAAACTTTTCAGACAGCCAGACTAGGTTCCTCTTACTTTTAAGCTCCTGAGAGATGCCAACAGACTTTAAGGTTAACATTTTCAGGCCTGGATGCCTAAGATTAAGCATCTTGTTCAACAGGCAGACACCTAGAGTGGGGGAAAAATTATGGTTTGAGTTTTGGATGCAGAAATGCACAGCTCTCAGTAGGAGACAATGATAATACAGCACAGGGAAAACGGCAGATATAGCCTTACTGCTTAGGTTTGTATCTGATACCGTGAATTTTATAACTGGGTATAGTAAGATATTCTTTTTTGCCAAAATGAGCTAATAGATGCACATGAAAAAAAAAGTGGGATTTAGATACATAACTTTCCTAGGAGCTGCAGAAAATCCCATTTCCAAATCTGCTTGCTCTGAAGTCATGAGAAAAAGACTCAGACAGTGAGTCCTACAAAACTTACAGTTTCTCACAGGCAAGAGAAATCCTAAAGCAAAATAATTAGATTCTAAGCCGTATCTTCTGCCAGGGTGGATTTGTAGGGAAAAAAGGAGGATGGGGGAGGTAGAGCTACGGCAGCGTTACCCTCTCTTCACTTTTTTCCCTCCTCTCGCCTCCCAGCAGCGTGGCTGGTGCTGTCACATGCTGAAGGAGTGGTTGAGTCCCCTCCTGCCTTCATTTCAGCTCTCCATCAGCCCTGCAGACGTAGGGGATAAACATATTGACTTCAACACAGTTATATTGTGCTGATCGAAGATCTTGACCTGCTTATAAAATCAATGAAGTGTTTTCAGAAGTCTTTTTCTGTTTTTTGTTGCCTAAAATCTTTCTGCCTTTGGCACAGTAATTAGCTGTCACTGAAGTTTCTCTTTGTTATATTTTCTCTAAAGGTGGTCATAATATTGTGATTAAAGTATTTCTTGACCAAATAGTAGGTGTTTTATGAAATTGTACGTTTTCTTTTGCAAGTTTAGCTTTGTAGAATTTGTCTTTCTATAAAAACAAAGCAAAACATGGGCTTTTTTATCATCCCCTTTTTCTTCTGTAAAATAAATGGACTCTAAAGCGCTACTGCCCATGAGAGCTTGAGGAGCTCGTGAGAAACTTCTAGTATAGCCTTTGCAATTTTGCTAGAGTTAAGATGAAAATCTGCAATTAAAAGGACTCTGTTGGTCACTTCCTAGTGTAAAGCAGTGTGTTGAGGGGCAGGGCATAAATGTTATTTTACTGTTAGGCAGAATATCTGGTATAATAATCCCTGTCAGTATCTTGCAGGATCTTCAGTGTCTGTGCAGAGACTGCTCCTACTTGACCTGTAGAAAGCTATTAGCTGGCAGCAGTAGGAGGCTTCTGTTTTCTGTGCAGATTTACCTTAGGAAAAGAATACAATATACGTATTTCACAAGGGTGCTAGATATCTTCCTGTGTTCAACTTTGGGACAGCTACGACTGCAACCTCTAGTGACCTGCTGTGCTGCTCATTGGAAACAATAATTTGAACACCGAGGGGAAATTGCAATATTTATAATACATTAAGCCATGGAATATGTGAAACGTGGTTTCCTGGGGATTTATGTCTTGAAAGTGAATTTCTAGAGCTCATTTGCCAAATATATCCGGAGCCAAACCTGGACAGCACTAACCTGACCCTCCCATTTCTGGGGAGCGTTGTCTTGCCTGTGCGCTGCGAGCCAGGTGGCATCAACTTGGAATAAGCCAAGAGCACTCAGAGAGACATGACCTGAATCCCAGTCTGTCCGTCTGTCCCACTGGGCGAGACCTTGTGTTGGTTCCTTGGTTTTTAATAACAGCTGAGCTTAAGCTTCAGCTTACTTTAGTAGCGGGAGCTACGAGATCTCTCTTCCCAACATAGCTTTTGGGTTTTGTTATTGTCAGGAATTTAATTTTCATAGCTGAGAGAGCATATAGACACACATGCAGAACAGTCCAATAAACCTAGTTTCATTTGAAAACAAAAAATTTTTTACAAATTGCTGTAGCACTGAATGATAGATCTGGATCCGTGAGTAACTCTACTGCAAATATTAAATAGCCCTATTGCAAATCATCCCCAGATCTTCTGCCACAGATGCTCTTGAGCATCATTTCTGCCACGGCACTTGCAATGTGTGAGTCAAGTATGTTATTTATTTCAAAGGATTTAGCTGCCTTCTAGCCATACTGAGCTGTTCTATAGTTTATTCTGTAACCCTTGTCCCCCTTCTTAGTATTTTGGATCCATTTCACTGTTCTGCAAATGAAACTAGATTGAAGGTCCCTTTGAGAAAATCTCCCTGTTTCTATATTTCTGCTGTAAATTGCTCAGAATAGTTTAGGTTCTGTTAAAACAGTAAATGCTCCTGGCCCTACTTGTGCAAATTGTCTTGCTGAGGTCAATAGATTTATCTACTTGTACAGCTGAGAAACATATTTTAGCAGTTTTTCTGGGGCAAAAATGGTGACTCAGTGGCAGTGTAACATTTTACAGATTCACATCAGCTGAAAAATGAGGCCACTTTCCAGCTTTGAAAACACTGAAAAAATTTTGTTCAAATAAAATACTTTGTTCTGATGTTTTCGGAGTAATACCCATTGAATTTTTTTTTTTTTTCATTTTGAAAGTCCTCATTCAATTCTGTTACAAAAATCCATACCTTTCTAACCATGGAAGCCAAAATACCATCTCAATCAAAAATAAACTCTTTAATATTGAACAGAGCATTTTGTGTGATTCTGAGCCAGTATTTCTTACTTTTCAGCTCACCAAAAATTTTGAAAATGTATTACTTTTGGTGAGCTCCGAGTGTATATTTAAATTATTCACCAGAGCTGTGAGGAATGGAAAAATTAGATTGTCTCACAGCTCAAATCAGATGCCAGATCCATAGCTGCAGTAAATCAGCAGAGCTTTGCTGGTGTCAAGCGAGCTGTTCAGTTTTAGGCGAGCAAGGAATCCAGCTCCATTTAAGTGTTCAGTGGGACTTTGTAGATGGACTCTTCAGGTGAATGTGGCTTGTAGCTGAGATCCTTGAGAGCAATGGCTTGTAAGACAAAGTATTATCTGACTTATCCATGGCATTAACATGCAATGCCTGTGTTTTCAGTACTAAGCATTAGTATAAATCCTGTGTGCATGGCCGTGTATTACATTAATTTACTTCTGTATTCCTTCACTAGGAATATTAAAAGTTGCATGACTTCCAAGTCTTTCTATGTGCTGTTGATTAGCATTCCACCAGGATCACTAACCTATTAGAGTGTCTGTCACTATTGGTGGAAAAGAGTCTTTTATTTCCTTCTCAAATGATTTTGCTTTTCTTCAATGGTGTCCATAGCAACACATACTGGTAGTGATGAGTCCCTGATTCTGTTGCAGGCTTTCCACAGCAGTGTCTTGCCAGTAACAACAGTTGACCCGACATTGTGAGGCTGCTCAGAGGCACGTAGCCACGCTGGTTCTTCTGATGAATGGGAGGTGTCTGTCCTTACGTGGCAGGTCAGTTCTGGTAAACGACATGACTGATTTCTAATCAGACTAGCAGCTTACGTTATTCTGAACACAATTATGGGAATCTAACTTTAGGAGGTCTTTTGACTGAAACTCCCTTTCCGACTGTGTATGTGCCTACATGTGTTCCTCTCAATGTGTGCAACTATTTCTATGCGTCTGAGATTCCCACTCTAAGCTGAAAATTAGCTCTAACAGCAAACAGTCTCTGGAAAAGACTGTCCAGAATGTAGCCAGGGGACAAGGAAAGCCATTTGTCCCTTAATCTTCTCAGTCTTCTCTCCCTGTTTTTAACCTTTTTGTCTAGATAAAAGACATTTCAAGGAAATAAGTAATCTGCACTACGGACTATGTGCTGCAGACTTTAAATTAGAACCAACAATCTAACATCAAACTCAAATAAGAATGACTTCATTACCTAGCCTGAAGCTGGCAAGCAAGACAAAATGCTCTGCTGTGTGGTCTCCTGTGCCTTAACCTAATACTCAGAACTAATAGGAGCAAATCTTGGACTTAGTAAGAGTTGGCTTTATATCACAATGTGCATAGAGCAGGGACCAGATCCAGTAACCTTTCTTCATGCAAGTAATTCTTGCTCACATATGTAATCAATGGGATGATTTGCTTAGGTAAAGATTCTCTGCATGTGTAAAAGTGGAAAGGACCTGGACAAAATTCTGCAGTTTTTCTTTCTCTGACTCATACTTGTCTTTTTTTTTTTTTTCATTTTGAAAGTCCTCATTCAATTCTGTTACAAAAATCCATACCTTTCTAACCATGGAAGCCAAAATACCATCTCAATCAAAAATAAACTCTTTAATATTGAACAGAGCATTTTGTGTGATTCTGAGCCAGTATTTCTTACTTTTCAGCTCACCAAAAATTTTGAAAATGTATTACTTTTGGTGAGCTCCGAGTGTATATTTAAATTATTCACCAGAGCTGTGAGGAATGGAAAAATTAGATTGTCTCACAGCTCAAATCAGATGCCAGATCCATAGCTGCAGTAAATCAGCAGAGCTTTGCTGGTGTCAAGCGAGCTGTTCAGTTTTAGGCGAGCAAGGAATCCAGCTCCATTTAAGTGTTCAGTGGGACTTTGTAGATGGACTCTTCAGGTGAATGTGGCTTGTAGCTGAGATCCTTGAGAGCAATGGCTTGTAAGACAAAGTATTATCTGACTTATCCATGGCATTAACATGCAATGCCTGTGTTTTCAGTACTAAGCATTAGTATAAATCCTGTGTGCATGGCCGTGTATTACATTAATTTACTTCTGTATTCCTTCACTAGGAATATTAAAAGTTGCATGACTTCCAAGTCTTTCTATGTGCTGTTGATTAGCATTCCACCAGGATCACTAACCTATTAGAGTGTCTGTCACTATTGGTGGAAAAGAGTCTTTTATTTCCTTCTCAAATGATTTTGCTTTTCTTCAATGGTGTCCATAGCAACACATACTGGTAGTGATGAGTCCCTGATTCTGTTGCAGGCTTTCCACAGCAGTGTCTTGCCAGTAACAACAGTTGACCCGACATTGTGAGGCTGCTCAGAGGCACGTAGCCACGCTGGTTCTTCTGATGAATGGGAGGTGTCTGTCCTTACGTGGCAGGTCAGTTCTGGTAAACGACATGACTGATTTCTAATCAGACTAGCAGCTTACGTTATTCTGAACACAATTATGGGAATCTAACTTTAGGAGGTCTTTTGACTGAAACTCCCTTTCCGACTGTGTATGTGCCTACATGTGTTCCTCTCAATGTGTGCAACTATTTCTATGCGTCTGAGATTCCCACTCTAAGCTGAAAATTAGCTCTAACAGCAAACAGTCTCTGGAAAAGACTGTCCAGAATGTAGCCAGGGGACAAGGAAAGCCATTTGTCCCTTAATCTTCTCAGTCTTCTCTCCCTGTTTTTAACCTTTTTGTCTAGATAAAAGACATTTCAAGGAAATAAGTAATCTGCACTACGGACTATGTGCTGCAGACTTTAAATTAGAACCAACAATCTAACATCAAACTCAAATAAGAATGACTTCATTACCTAGCCTGAAGCTGGCAAGCAAGACAAAATGCTCTGCTGTGTGGTCTCCTGTGCCTTAACCTAATACTCAGAACTAATAGGAGCAAATCTTGGACTTAGTAAGAGTTGGCTTTATATCACAATGTGCATAGAGCAGGGACCAGATCCAGTAACCTTTCTTCATGCAAGTAATTCTTGCTCACATATGTAATCAATGGGATGATTTGCTTAGGTAAAGATTCTCTGCATGTGTAAAAGTGGAAAGGACCTGGACAAAATTCTGCAGTTTTTCTTTCTCTGACTCATACTTGTCTCTGGATTTGCTTTGTGTATGTATTGGCACTGTGGTTGCCTCCAAGCCCTAAGTACATATCTGCAGTTCTTTATGTTGTCTTTTGAATGCCAAATAGACATCCTGAGTTTCTCATGCACTCATTGAAGAATCTGCATTTTGGAAGTCTTGACCAAATGCCTATTGCATTAAATGGAAATGATTCGTGCTGCCTGCAGTACCCCTGCCATCTTCATTTGTGCTAGTGATGCGTCATTTCTGGGTTTCAGTGTCTTTTCTTCCAGGGACAGTTTCATCCTGATGCCTTGGTGTAAGGGTCCCATCTGAGCTGGGGCCAAGCACAATGAATGTTGTGTTAACAGATGGACATGACTGCAGTCAATAGACCGTGCTTAAGTGCGAGTGTTGAGAGCAGAACTCACAGGTGGGAATGGCCAAATGTCTGTCTGTACTGTGGTTAGGGGGACATACCATTGCTAATTCTGCTGTGGGCTGACTTAACTGAAAAAAGAAATTCTTCCTCCACCACATAAGGAGAGGTTTTGGCCTGTTGGAATTGCCTGGGTGGTGCAAAGGAAGGTGGAGTGTAGAGAGACATTCTAATTAAGTCTCTATCCCCTTTTGTTCATATCTTTTTAGGAAAGCCCCCATGGAATAGACCAAAATAAGCTCCTACCCCTCGCTGAATAGGTTGTCAGGGTGCAGAACTATATTCTGCAGACTTATGCATGTGTAAGGGGTGTGTAACATTTTTGTCTGAATGGAGCCCTATGTTCTCATAATTTATAGTAAGTAATCTTATTTGCAAAGCATGCCCTTACAGTTTTAAAAAACAAGTTAATTGACTTGCATAAAAATCAAACATGTCAAAGTTTTCCATCTCGACACAAACACCACATTGAGCAGCACATTGCTACAATAGCCATGATGCAGTCTGGGCTACCTATTGAGATATTTCATAAACCAAAATGGAATCTTAAAAAGTTTGTCAGTTTTGCATACCTCTGAGTTGCTGAATTTAGGAGTCCATTACTCGACTAATTATACAATGTTTTATTTTTTTCCTTGTGTAAATAAACAAACTTGTGTCTGAATTTTGGCAAGGGGCACTAGAAGCCAATTAGAAGGTGTTCCCAATGTATTACAGTATTACAAACAAGATGCCTTTTCTTAGAAAGGCGAACACACCATGTTTCTTTTAATGAGTGTGAAAATATACCAGTTGCTTAATCACTAGGAACTTATAGTTATAAGCATAAGTGAGTCCTTTCTCAGGAATGAAAAACATAGCTTGGTTTCTTTACTAACAGATGACATTTTAATTTAAAGCTCCAGTTTTTGTCTGGAAGGGCTAAAACATCTGAATTATTTGAGAGAAATAAGGGGCTGAGGGGAAGTATGAGAGAGCAGGCGCTATTTTCTTGTCTGAGTAGACTTCACCCTCCACTCATTTGAGTGGTGAGGACAGTGTGTCCCCCTCGGCTCGTGTCTGCAATGTCATCTGAGATACTCTGTCATTTCTAGTACGGGTCATTCTCTCAGTCTCGCCGCACTTTAGCACCAAGCTGGATCCCAAAGTAAAGCACTGTTAAGGCGGGGATGTACCGTTACTTGAGGGTACATTATACTTCCTCCATGTTGTAGGTATGGGTTGGAGCACAGCAGTATCCCTGGAGGAGCGAGCCCTGGGAAGGATGGTGACTCAGCTGTAGCTTCTTCCCGTGATCCTCTCCTTGTTATAAAAGAAGGATGCAGCCTTAACCTGCTTTGAAAGGGTGAAGCTCCCTCCTGTGCAGTCTAGAGAAATCACAATATGCAGGCTGGTTGTGAAGCAATCAAAATATTAAGCTGGAGAAGGGACTGGATAGAACAAATAGCTCCATATAGAGATCCTTTATCCTCGTTTTTTCTTGAAATGTTTGTCTAGAAACATAAAGATCACTTGATTTATGACTTGTTCAGCAAGCTCCAAATCAGATGGTGTTGCATTCAGAGCAGTGAATCTGTCAGCCTGGTATTACTCCACTGCAGCCAGAGGAGCGGTGCAAATTCCGCACGCCGACACATCCCTAGCTGCTAGTGGCTGGTGTTATGGCAGGAGTATGTTACTTGTCAGCAGATAGAAGTGTGGAAGAATCTGGCCCATCATGATTTTTAATCCTTCTCATAAAAATAAAATAAGCCATGGGAAAGCTCTCCAATGTTATTTAAAAATAGAAGAATGAGTGTTAGTGGTTTTATATGGATTACATAAATTACTAGTTTATTAGAAAAAGGGATAATTTTAAAAAGAGAGAATTTCCCTCGAAGGGAACGTTTAACTTCTTCGGGCTACTTTATGGATATTTTATTTTACATTTAAAAATAATTAAGTCTTTTAAAGGAGATATTTTCATTTTTTGTGAAATAATGCTTTTCCTGCTTCACAGCTGCTTGTGAGCCAGCCTCCACGCCGCTCAGCGCTGAGGCATGTGCTTGTGAAGCCATGGCTCAGTAGGTCATTGTGCAGAGCTTTGGTCATAGTCTGTGCACGTACTTTTAATTCAAGGCAAAGGTAATGTTGACTAACTTGAAAAAGGAAGACAGGAGATTTAATCCAAAGCCAGCTATACTGTGCTATACTGCCTGGCTTTAGCTCTGATGTCAGGTACACAAGTTATATTCCGAAGTTCAGCGGCCCTAGTTCCAGTTGAGCGTTGGGAGAGGCAGAGTACAGTTAACAGCATATTTACTGCTTAACTTAGTTGCTCTAAATCATGGTCAGCATTTTCACACAGGCTTTATAACATAGCAAAAGCAGTTTAGGAGTCCATGAAAGCTAAATGATTACGAATTGCTCACTAAATACATAGCATAACCCTTCTGAGATGAGGGGAGTAAGGGCCAGTGATCCTGCCTGGAGCAAACTCTCTCTTTGGATGTGCGTGCACAGTCCCTTTGGAGAGGAGGTGGTGGGGAGGTGGTAAGGATCAGAAAGCCATGGCCAGTGAAGCCCTTGTGTGCTGGGTGGTTTAGCACAGATGTGGATAAAAAGCTTCTCCCTGCTCAGTACAAAGAGGGGACTGGGGAAGGGGCTGTGACTCGTGCTGAGTATAGATAACTGCCTCCCAGAGCTACTCCTGGACTGGTGCTGCTGGGACACAGCCCCTTGCTTCCTTCCCTGCCACCACTCACAATTTTGATGAGGAAGAGGAAGAAAACATAGAGGATTGCCCCTTTCACTGTGATTTTTAATGGAAAGTTGGTCTTGTCAAAAAAATTGCTTTTTTTTTTCTTTAGCAATGCATCTGAAAATGTTCAGGTTCAGATTCTGAAAAAATTGTGAGACTCTGATTGGGTAGCAAACTTTCTGTTGAAACGAGGGAAAAAAATCAGGTTTGCTTGTAAAAATTCTTTGGTTTTCAGTACCCAAAAGCGGAGGGGAAGAACTTCGTTCAAAACTAAAACATTTCAGCTTTCTGTCGCTGAAAACCAAAAAGTTGTCATTGAATTTTTTGTGGTGAAAGTAATAGTTTCTAATCTAGTCCTGAGATTTTCCAGGACATTTAGGGAATAGCAGACTGTGCTCTGGATGGGGACACAGGAGGCCAGAGCTCAGTTCTCAGCTTTGTCAGAGGTTTTTGACAAGCCACATAATCTAATTGGGTATGTCTACATGCCCTGATAGAGATGGCCCGGGCTCTGATGGAGTCAGTTCTGTCTGGTTTGGTAGAAAGTAAAAGCCAGTTAACGAAGTGGTGGTTTAAAACCACTTCAGCTCCCTGTCACTGCTGTCCCCTGCTCAGAGAAACCCTGCTGCCAGCTCGTGTTCAGCTCAGGAGGGCAGTTCCCCTTTCATCACTCCCTTCCCTTTCCCCTCCCCATTCACACCGGAGTCCCCATTTCTGCCGGTACCCCCGTGCTCCCAAGGCTGATGGCCAGTGGTTGGACAGCACAGCCCTGCCAAGGTGTGGGAGCCTTGCCTTCAAGGGCAGCCCCCAGATGGCTGCAGCCTTCCCTCAGTCATGAAAGATTCCAGGTATCCAAAATGCCCAGTGGATTATCATGCTTCAGCCAGCACGGTCACACCAGCTGCCCACAGATGGTCTCCAGGTTGTCTAGAAAGCTCCATGTGGTCAGAAGACCACCAGATCCTTAGAGCCGTTCTCAGAGCCACATATTGACTGCTTTTCTGTCTCAGTTTTTCTTCTGTAAAATGGAAATAATACCCTTGACCTGTTTTCTCCTGTTGGTTTGCTGAGACTCTGACGAGGTCTGTGCCTGTATACGCTGCCGTGGCAAATTAAGTCCCTTTTGTAGCTGCAAAGACATGGCTGTTAAAGGTTCCTTGGTACTACTGCTAAGGAAAGAATATACATACATCTAAATACTCCCTTTTGTTCACATTTTTATAAGCATTTTGCTTTAGTGAGAAAGATCCTCAACCGTTGTAAATTTGGCAGGCATCCACCAAAGTGAGAGCAGCTCACCAGCTTACACCAACTGAGGAGCTTGGCCCCAAAGTACGCTTGAAAAAAAAAAGTAAGTTTGGTGTAGGAATCCTTTTGTTAATGCAATTAGCATATTTTGTGTTTACAGCATTTTTAAAAGTTCTGTTAAAAATAAATTCCTGAAGTCCTGGATAAATAAATAGTTGTACAGAAGAGTCCTCTGTAGCCACGAAGTTGCCAAAAATTATCAGTAATCCTCAGTCAGATGGAATGTACAGTTGGCAAGGGGATGGCAGGAAAAAGTCCTCACCAGTTCTGCCTCATATTCCCATACAATGAGAGATGCCAAGTTTTTCCATTAGTGTCTGTGATGCAGTTGAAGATGGGAGTGTTTGTCATTAAGGAGTCCTTGTTTTATTTAAATAACCAGTGAAGGGCTCAGTTCGGTTGCATATTTTTCCATCACTAGACGTTGATTTCACACGAGCTGCTTTATTTTGTTAATGAAATTTGACCCACGTTTCTTCTCCCTCTGCATTTAACTCAATTTAGGTCAAAACACAAAATATGCAAATGAAGAACCACAAGTCCAGCCCACTAGTGATGTGGTTTCAAAGTCCTGAATAAAAATAAAAATTATTTACAGACTAGTCTGGGGCAATATATGCCTTGAAAACTGACATCCAGGATCCTGGCAGCTGACGTATGTATTTATTTAGGCTTTGACGCTGCTAGAATTTATAATTTTGGGGGTTTTGGCTTTCTTGGAAAGTGACTAGTGATTTTGAGGGCCTTTATTCTGAGTGACGAAATTCAGACAAATGAAACTGGAATATGCTCCCTGCTGTCTGAAACACTGCTTTATTTAAGCCCTATGTAGTAAAGCTTCAAGCTTGTGAGGAGCCCCCAATCACTTGTCAATTCTGTATATCTTGGCCCCTGGGCCCAGTGCATGTAAGTGGATAATGGGCCAAGAGCTGTTTTTATTTAAAACTGTGAAATTCCCATTTGGTTCAACGGGAATTACACCTGTTCAACCAAACTTTGGCCCAGGAATTGAAATCTAAAGATACTGCTGCATCAAAGCGCAGTCACACCGTGCAGTCACAGCCTCACCAGACAGTTTTGTTTCAGCAGTATTACACTTACACCAGGCACACCACGAAGATGAAGTAACCAAGTAGTAAGAAAATGGGAATCTGCTCAATCTGAGGTTCTCCAGTCTGTTTGACTGGATCCAGCCCTAATAAATATACCTACTAAATGTTCCCCCATTAGATTTACGTGATTGCATTGTTGTATGCCAACAGAAAAGTTATAAACACTTCGCTGCTTAGAAAAAACATTTGCTGAAAAGTTTAGTAGCTTAATTGCAAAGTTTAACTGCGTAGAAAAGTTGAATAGTGGGAAGGGTAGACCTGTGGCTATAGGAGTGACTGCGTCTGTGTAACACTTGCATCTTTTCAATTAGCCCTGAAGGTAGACATTTTAGAACAGAAAAATTAGGAGAGACGGAAAAGATTTGCCATCATTGCCATGATTAAGCTCCATTCATACTCAATTTGTCACTGTTTTCCTGACCACCAAAACATAAAGGCAAAGTCTGAACTATTTAAGGACTAATACAGCCCCAGATTAAATTAGTATCTACATTATAGCAGCTACTTACTGCAACTGTCAAAAGTTAGTTTTACCCCAGAGAGAAGGTACAAAGAAAACAATGGAGGGTCGTCTGTGTGAAATCTGAAATCAGATACTAACAGTCACGCAGAGTTGTGCAGATGTAATACAATCTAACCTTTTCATGTTTAGACTAAAGCTTTTTCATTTAACATTATACTTAACGGAATAGCTTTAAACCAGCCACAAAGAAGTGACCTGGCATGTTTTGACTATAATAAGCATTGATTCCATGCCTATAAATTTTATAGTTGAATCAATTATACTTGTTCTTTATAGGATTAGAGAAAATGTTCCATTTCGGTTTTTTTTATTCTCATGACAGTGTGGAATTGAAAGGGAAAAAAAAAGATAAATGAGTGAGCAATGCTAAAGTTATTAAGAAAATGCCTAGAGTATTTTCTTCTAGAATAAAAGCTGTCTAGATAGAATATCTCAGCCTGTGGACAGATCCACAAACATTGAAAATATTTCTTATTTCCCATGAAATGAGAAAAGGACCAGCTGTGGTCTTTCACCACCCGGAGCAGTGTGGAGATGACACTCAGATCTCACTGTGGAGCGAGAAGGCACACGCTTGTCTGTCAGAAATATTAGACTGGGCTTTAGGGAGAGCTCAGTTCAATTTTCATCTCTGCCACAAGCTTCATTGGGCAACTCAGCTTCATCTGACAGTAAGAAATGTTCAGACCTGGTACTGTGTTTAAAGGGTACCCAGTCAAATGGGACTTTCCGTCTTTGGTGGGACTGCTTGAACACAAATCCTCATTTTCTCTAACTGATGTAATATAATGATATCTATGAAGTGCATTGTTCTTGATGCTTTTTGCCTGTTGAGTGACAGAGTTGCAAAATAAAGTAATAGGGAAATGATACAGCTCCGAAAATCTTTGGTTTTGTGGTATCTCTATTTGGCCACTGAAGTTGTATGGGGGTTTTGAAGTACTTTTCAAATGACTTACCATGCTACCTTTATAAAGCAGACGTATTTCTAGATGTTTGCAGGGGATTCACTAAGGTATCAAAGGCTGTTGTTAGAGTTCATCTGCCCAAAGCAAGGAATAGAAGCCGGAATAGAAGCTCTTCCCATGGAGCCACATCTCATTCTGGCGTGAAAACATCCACTTCACTGTGCTGAAGTGAGATTATGGAGCAGCTTGTGACAGATATCAACAACACAAACCAGAACTCTTCTCAGTCTCCAGAACTCAGACGAACTTGTGTACTACAGTAGTCTCTATTTACAAGTGCTCTGACTAAGGTGCCAGTCCAGAACTGCTAAAGATGACATCATACGTAAGCATTGAAATCATACCCTTGGTTTATTCAAAAGCAGCTAGGACACAATTTATATCCCAAAGTTTGGGGCTTATGTTAGAATGCGTTTTCCTATGTATCCAGACAAAATTTTGCTTCAAGTCAGAAAAATCTGATGTGTGACCCAAACAAAACCAGCACAGTGAGCAATACATTTTCATCCAGAGCAGTAAGATTTTGGTATAGGTGCACACCTCTGAAAGCGCTGCTGAGAGCTCAGAAACCCTTGGCTTTTGCCTGTAGGATACGGTGTGGTGAGTTAACAAACATTTTCACAGTGAAAATAGCCTTCAGCAACCGAGTGTGCATTCACACCCGAGTGTCAGAGCAATGCCTACCAGCGCCGAGGTGGAACCATCGTGGTTCTTCTGCTGTTGGCACCACCCGGAGCAGTCTCTGCCCATGACTGCAGGACCCTCTCTGCAGTTGCACAGTCCCTGTTGTCAGTCCCTGTACTGCAAATCTGTACGGGTTCAGAGCCCAGAGCAGCTCACTCCACCCTGTGCCGGGTCCTCTAGATCAATGAAAGATCATCCAAGGAGAAGAGAGAAAAGGAGCCGTTGGCTGCTCCTTTGCAGCTCCTGTAGGCCAAGGCCTGGGGCAAATGTAAGCATTTTGAGTAATGGAGTGCACTAATTGATTAAGGTGGAGTAATTTGCAATGCTTGATTTTATAGTTCTAAATTAATTATACTTTTTTCCCCCTCCCAGTTACTCTAAATATATGATAAAATAATGCCCGAGCAAATTTCCATAAAATGAGAGGGTGTGAGCAGCTTCTTTTGAAGGATACACCAGACATTTTACATCAGAAACAGTAAAACATCTTGAAGTTTCTACAAGCTGCTGCTAATGACTTTTCAGTTATTTGGACTGTGTTTTAAAGTAGATGAGATTTTTAAAACCTCTTCTGGCCTAACAAAATAAGCAAAAAAATACTGATCGCTGCTTCCTTTATTGGAAACAGTATAGTCCAGACAGTATTGTAAGCATCATCAAAATAGGAGATGTCAGGAGAGCTGGGAATCCATGGGTAGCTGGGAATGCTGAATTTCTTTATACTCAAAACTGTGTGTGTCATTATGTCTGGTATCTGTGTGAGCATAGATATCCAGTTCAAGGAAATACATATGCATGTATTACAGTCCTATTTAGTCGGTGAAATTTTGTAAATGCATAACCTCTAAGACCCGTTGAGGCAACAAGCGTGTATTAAAAGATGCCCTTCAAAGATTTCCCAAACTTAGGCTGGAAATTGGGATAAGATAGTTCTGACCAGGTGAAGGTGGATTCTTTTTGTAAGGAGTTTTATTTCGTCCACAAATATCATGCCCTGGTTTGCCATCATTAATAGCCTACTATGGTGAGTGATAATGTAACATTTCCCTGATTGTTTTGTTTTTTATTTTTAGAATAGTAGCATTTATGTAACAGTCTTGGTAGAGATTTAGGGTACATAAAACCCCTAACTGAGGCTACAGCTATTAACCTCATGTGTTGAGTTTATAAAAAGCCACTTTAATACGGTGCGGTATAAAGTATGTATAAAAAGAAAAATCCATTACAACCAAGGGGATTTTCAATGAAGTATTAGCCTGGTAAGAGGGTTAACAAGGTTGGTGCTTTTTTTCACTTCCTTTCTTTTTTTTTTTAAGTCAAGGCATAACTTAGTATAAGCAGTTAATGTGCAGTTTTGGTGCCACAGATTAAATTGTGCAGGCAAAAGTACTGCAGAGTTTTTGTAAAGACATATATTCAGTTCATTGATACATATAAATAAGATTATACCCTTTCCCCTGTATTTGCATTAGCCAAGACAAGTATTAGACATCATAATACAGAATGGTTATTCAGAGTTCACTAATTATGGCTTCGTATCTTTAAATGAGATTATAATATGGCCAGCTCTGGATCCTGGTACAGCCTGACTGAGTTATGCTGTGACACTTGGAGGCAGCAGAAAAACAGCCTGGAAAAAAAGTTCACAAAATATTTCCATATCAAGTTGGTAAGAGCGGTGTGTGTGCAGGACTGCAGAGAAAATGCAGCTTAACCTCCTGCTCAGAAACACTTGCTGCAGAGCTGGGGTTCCTGGTGCTGGCAGCTGGTGCTGCAGGTGCTGGGGGTAAATAATAGATTGCATCAAACCTGTGAGTGAGGAATCGAGGGCAGCTGCTTCCCAAACACTCCCACACTCCTCCAGTAATAGTGGAGTTTGTCCCTGACGGAATGCTTTCAAGGACTATCCCAAAGATTTCCGATTCAACTGGAGATGTGGCCATGCAGTTGTTATATTGGCTCTAGACATCAGGAGACCTTTCCCAGTTCCGTGCTGGTCAGGATGGCCTTCAGATATCTGAGCAAACAAAGCTCTGTGAAAAAGAGAAGGCAGACTGGGTGAATTTTTATTTTGTATGTGACTTTAATGGGCATGGTACCTACATAGCATCCATTTTTCTTAGGAGCCTGTCAAGTTCTGCTGCTCTTCCCCTCTCCTGCTCTGTGCAGTTTTTGAACACAGTCGCATCTCTGGCTTGCTGGGTGGCAAAGGGAGCAGGGCATTGCAGTGGAGGTGGCTGAGTTTTCCTTCCAATCCCTGTTGAGCTACAGCCTAGCATGTTTAATGTCACGTGTAAATCACAAATAATGTCACAGAATTCAGTGTAACTGCAGGAAGATATGAAAGCAGAGACTCGGGCACCCCATACTCCCCACTGTAAACTGCCCTATAGTATTGCTCTGAGCTGTTGCTACTCTCCATGCTTCACCCCAGAGCTGGCTGCTTTTCAGTGATGAATGAAGCCACCCTGTGTCCAACATGTCTGTTTTGTTTTAATTCTGCAGAGCTCTTTGGAGTCTTCTAGGATGAAAGGCGCTCTATAAGTGCGAGATTGTTGTTTTTATTTGGATTTGGAAATAGCCTTTCTGAAAATAGTAACTAGTAGATTAAATGCCAAACCAGGATGAGGCAATACCGCTTTGTACACAGAGAGGATTATTAGAAATATTTCTTTAGAATGATACCCAGAATGTGAATTACTCAACTTGCCAGGTTACTTATGAAACAGAAAAAGTTACAGAAGCGCTTATGTAACATTGTTTTTCCAGAAAAAATAGGTGGTGATTTTTCTTAGCAGTTCCATCTGCTAAATGGACTAACATCTTGCAAAACCTCCTCACTGCTTTTCCTCCCAGAACTTCTCTAAGTGGACACATACAAAAGCATATCCATGGGTAACAAAGAGCAATCATCTCAGATGTTTTAATTAGGCAATTGGATACAAGAACAAGCTTGGACTATTTGATGGGTGAGAAAGGTCAGTTTGTTTTTAACTTCTCTGTATATAAATCATCTATGAAAAAGTTTATTTTGCAAATGTCTTGAGCAGTACAAACAAGAAATACAAAGTTCAGTGATTTTGGGGGGGGGTAAGTTGGCCAAAAAGGTCTCTTGACATGTGGCTTCATCCTTGTTACACCAGCACTTTGTTACAGCACCCTGACAGAAGCCCAAGTGAGCCCCTTTCTGCACAGCAGCGATGTGATGATGAGGTTTGGGGTCACTGTGGAGTGACTCCCACAACGTTCACCTCCTGGGTACAGCAGTATTGACAGCTTAGCAACTGCTCCCTCTGCTTTCAGGAAGACTGGCTGGAATGCGTAATATTTGGGGCTGAAGTCTTCTAGAAATGTAATTATTATTTAATGCAGAAGGAAAAAGGCTTAGTCAACTCAGTATTCACTTCTAGGCAAATATATGGGAGGTCTCTAGTGATACAAGGTTATGTTATGCCTACTATTTAGTCTGCCTAATGGCATGTTCAGTTTTAGGTACTGAGTTGACAGAAGTCTCTTTCAGAGGGTGTATAATTTACCCCTTCAAAACAATGCTTCTTGATGCAGATTTTTTATAGTATTTTAAAACTTACTACAGAACAACAACAACAAAGAAACCCTCCTCCTTGGCTCCCCAGTAAAGCTCCGAGTGGGTGTTTATGTCACTCCTTTAATGGGCATTTGTATTTTATGCCTTATTTTAAAAATGCATTTACAGATTTCTTTCTAATTAAATTTTATGGGTGAATTTACTGCTCATGAAAGTGAGTGATTAATAATACTGGCTCGAGTCAGCTGTAGCGGGGCAGGCGTTATGCAAACTTCCCTGCATGGCTCTGCCAGGGCATCTTGGTCTTGACCTATTTTACCCCGGGGAGCAGGCTGGCCAGTCGTGTGATAGTCGTGGCACATGGCGTGACTTTTTCATCACGTGCCACCAAGCAAGCCGCCAAGGAAAAATTTTCCTCCGAAGTGTCAGTGGCTGGCATGGTTCTGTTATTGCTGCTGCTGACATACATGGTGCTGTGCTGGCACTACTAACAACGGCAGAACCTGACTGGGAGCTTTGCCCTTGGCTCCCATGAAAGCAGAGAGTAGCCCAACCTTCCTGTCACTTGGGGAGGGTCTGAAACTTTGGTACCTGGATAACTTCAGGGACGTAGATAATCTTATTGCCTTGAAGAGGAGAGTCATCTTCTTTAAGTCGAGCATGTGCTAAAGTCATTTGTTGCCCATGAAAGTCAAAAACCAGCAGAAGCAATAAGACAGGGGAAGAAATCATGCTGAAGACTTGGAATCAAGTAATTAGAAGCTAGAAATCAGTGTATCACTAATCTGCCTATATTAAAGCATACCTTAGAAATGTCATTAATAAATAAGATCCCCTTGTTATTCTTTACATGCTATTCCTTGAGAATCCCATATTTTTCTTGTGTTCAGAGCAACTCATGGCAAATGCTAGGCCATTTATGACAATGTGACCTGAAATAATCATAGGAATAGCTCCGTTTCCAAAAGCTAGTAATGCCCAGTGTATTTCCCAGTGACTCCTTCCCAGTCCTGAAATGCATGTCAACTCACGTGGCTGTAAGAGTTGGTAATGTGGCATCTTCAGAAATCTTGCCAATACCAAAACCATGAAGTTGTACCAGCTCTGAAGGGTACAGATCTGAGCTTTACTCACTATGATTTTTGAAACCATAATCTTGAGTATCGCTTGTTCTTCGACATTTTCTGTCTCACAGAAATACCCATCTCTTTAACTCATCTAGAAACAAATCTTGTTTTTGTTATAACTGTCACAATTGAGCATTTCTAGAAAGCAAAATTCCCTGCAACAGCTGTTCCAGTCTTTCTCTTCCTATTTTTAGACAGTGGACACATCCCTCAGTGGATATAATCTCAACTAGCACTGTTAGTTAAACTTTTCAGTAGCCAGAGTTTAGCCCCAGTTCTTTAAACATTTCTTTCAAATACTCTTAACTCTGACAGTCTTTAGCATATTTCATTTATATGCCTGTTACATTTTTGTAAAATAGGCCCTCTTTTCACCACATACTTCTATTAGCAGTGTTGCAAGCCCTCTTAATACTTAGTATTTATACAGAAAGGCTTGGCTTTGCGATTCACATGAAGACATTAGAATAGTAATTTTCAAGTTTTATATTTAAAAATATATCTCTCACTGCTGTGGTTATAAAGTTTGGACATGTTTCTTAGGAAAAGAAGGCAAACAGAGGTCAATAAATATTTACAAACTGTCGTAAGAGTTTTTTTTTTTTTCTAAAAAGACATTATAATTTGGAGTCTGCTACATCATTTCTTCAAACACTTGGTAATGCTGTAATAAATATAAATTACCATCGGGAGGCAAAAAGGGCTCTGGACAGAATGAAATGATGTTACAGTTATATGAAGAGAAATTAACTGCAGTGTGTAAATAATGCCTGTGCTGCTTGACCAGAATTACACAGGCCTCACACAACTCATCTGATAATGCTATTTGTTGTTTTATTTTTTTTCCCAGAGAGAGTTCTGGTAGTCCAGAAAAGTCTAATGAAAAGTCTCATGTAAAGACTAATGGGGATTTAAAGTAATGCTGGTCAATACCGTAGGGTTAGACCAAGGACAGTTGCTGAGGCATTTTTAGAAAACAGAAGTTGATCCAATAACATTGGTATAATTCATAGGTGTTCTGGGATGCCAGAATGGATGCTGGTGCAGCAGCAGGTTGCACGTGGAATAGGCTTCTGCAGGGTGGTATTCTATAATGGGATTTGCAGTATGGACTACACACACCTACGCTCCTAAAACTGAGTTGGAGTAATTAATAGAGACTCTTGTATTGCAAGACTTCGTATGGACCAATGGTACACTCTGGGATGCACTTAATGCATTATTTTCAGCACAGATTTTGGACCACTTCATAGGGAAGTTGCTATTTACATGTGGAAAATGCAGCAATGTCTTCCTAACCACAAACAGGATTTCCAGTGAATAGTTAATGTTAGGCAAAGTAGGCATCTACAGTAAATAGCAATGTGGTTACTGTAAGTGCATATTTCATAAATATATATAGAAAGACACACACATATATATATTGCATACACATTTTCTTTCCCCTTTTAAAAATTTAACCTTAAAATCCCAGGTTACCAGACAGGATCTTTATTTCTAGGGCCTTATATTAATGAATTTCATATACTGCTTGGAATATATCTCTCTCACAATGATTAAACTATAATCTACTTTACTACACATTTTCTTTCATTTATTCATACCATGTCCTGCAAGACAATCATTATGGAAATTGCTTATGAAGAATGTTCCACTAGGCAAATGAAATGCTGCTTGACTATCCTAAGGAAAACTGATTAAGTAAAAAAACCTGACTGATCATGTAATAGGTTTTGTTTCCTGGTGAAAATTACGCTGTCGGCACTGAATTGCTAGGGATTTTTACAATCACTCGTTGCAGAACTCCATAGAAGAACCTTCCATCAGTCTCCTCCTGGCTTTCCCTGATGTAAATCCAATGTAAAACCTGGTAAATGAAGAAGAATCTTCATGAAAGAATTTAACATTTGCTCTTTGGGAAAGTGTAAAGAGTGACCATCAAGATAGGATTTTGCAGAGAAAATATTTACCTGCAATAGCATTGATGTCTCGGTAACTGTGAAGAGCATTCTCCAAGGAATAGTAAGTGTTTGGCTTAAACTCGAGTGGCCCAACAGCTAATTCAAGTTGGCAGGTTTTGTTGACGCGCAGACCTAATTATTTACACTCTCCAGGTATTGTGACCTTTAAGAAGCACATTTCAGATTGAAGTAAATGGATATATGCCAATTTACACCAGCTGTGGAACCAATCCTTTGTTTTACACCCTGTTCTTAAACATTTTGAGTCAAAACCAAAGTACTAGGATTCATGGAATTTAAGTAATTTCTGGATGTGCTTCTGGATCCATATCAAAGATAGCTCGGACCCTTCCCTAGCCTTCCCTTCCATCTTTATGAGCTTCAGGAGATGTTTTCAAAGTAGTAGTTTATCTCTTCAG
Organism: Calidris pugnax; assembly: GCF_001431845.1. Lineage (NCBI taxonomy): Eukaryota > Metazoa > Chordata > Aves > Charadriiformes > Scolopacidae > Calidris > Calidris pugnax. The sequence continues at coordinate 2,425,191 of NW_015090778.1, read as the reverse complement.
AAAGGCAGTCATTGCTGTTTCAGTAATTCCTTTCTACACAAAACATTGTTTGATGAGGCCTAGTCCTCTACTGGTTAATACTGGTGGAAATCAGGAGTAATATCACTGACCTGGCTACAAAAAAATTTAGAATCTTTGCTAAAGACCCCAGCTAAGGAAGGAAGAGGAGTGAGTAAGGAATATAGCAGCACAGAGCAAGTAAACTACAAAGCCAGAAACAGCACTTACGTTTTCCAGCATTCTCTTAGTACCCTGCCACTGGATTACACAGGTGTAATTAGGAGGCTGAATGAAGCTGTAAACTAAATCCATGGGAACTCAGCATAAAAGAGCCAGCCAGAGTATCAGGAACAAAACTTTGCTGTTGGAATTTGAAGGGCTCTTTTGCCAAGTTCACAGGGCGCTTCTGGAGTGCGTGTAGAGCACTTAACTGTGAAGCTGGCTCCAACCTCTAGACACTAACAGACAATTCATTTTTATCCCTTGAGCAATAGTCCACCTACAGTGAAAAACTCTGGAGAAATATATGGGTATTAGTGGAAAGAACTGCAGCTGTCTAACACATACCAACTGGAAGTATTAGAGGGTACTGTACCGGTGAGCTTGTTGCAGAAAGACATTAGATTCTGGTCATGAGAATTTGATCGGTTTTGTTACAAGTAATCACAGTAGGGCAGATGAGAGCATTCCAAATCTACTTATTTTAAAAATGGAACCAAATTTCTAGAGTCCCACTCTTAATTTTGCCCATATATTGCTACAATAAGGATATCTAAATAAACCTAAGGACATCAGTTTGAACTGGGCACTTTCAGGCCATAGAAAAGGGCACAACACAGAGTGATCTACAGTGAGTGGAAGGATTTCAGGGGTTCCTGACTCAGGGGGTGATGTGAGTGCTTTGAAAAAAGCAATGACTAGCACTAACTGCAACTGTCATATTATTTTTTCATAGAAAAATACCGGTTTGTCAAAGCAGATTTTGAATTTTAATTCAACATTCTAATATTTAGGAAGGAATTTTGGATCAAAATTGGAGAAGGACAAAGAGTGAAAGAAGCTGTTCCCTCCACCCATTTCAAAATAGTCAGTAAGGTGGTAGCTGGGACATTTACTTGGAACATGAGATAACTGGCTTCTAATCTCTCTGATTCAGAGATTTAAAGCTTATCCAGCAGCTTTACACTAATTGTTACTCTGGAATTGTTAGCTTTTTGTTTTTTTCCCTGATTTTTGCACATGAAAATTCAGAGGGACTTACTTTTGTTCTGCAAGAAATACTTAAGGTTAGGTGTTAATATTTAACAATTCCTAAAAAATACAGTTCTTATTTTCTGGCCTGAATTTCTCTCTGAAGCTGCCCACGTAACTGTCAAGAATAGTTTCTGCATTCTGCCACCCCAGTTTCCGCTTTGAGTGTGCTCAGGGCCAGGGAACCCTAAGTGTATCCGTTGAGATTTCTCATCAAACACAAAAGTAGCTTAGTTACACTATACAGGAAAGGCCAGAAAATATAAAAACATACTTATTATTTCAAAGTCATATTTTTATCTATTGGCTTTAAACTTAGAACCATATGTATGAGGAATTGGGTGTGCCAATCCCATTAACAGTAATGGGAGCAGAGGGCTTAATTCTCCATATACTATGCTGAAAATGTGCCCCCTTAAGAATACTGCGTGTGTAATTGATTTGGGCTATTTGTTTGAACTTGCCAAATGGATTTCTTGAATATTTGTAGCTAGTTTTGAAAGCACTCCCATCCTCAACCAGACACACACGTTATTAAAGGATTTGATTTGACATTTAACAATTTTGTATATTAATATTCCCCTCTTTTTCCTAAATCGACATAATCCTCCTAAATCCTAGCATCAACAGTCATTACACCAAAAGAACAAGATGTTGCTGGTGTCGCTGGGTTCCAATATTGAATTTTGTATGAGCTTGGCTGATTTGGACAGATTTATATTCTGCTATTTCCTGAACCGTGAGCAGGACCTTGCAGGTTGAGCTCTTTGAAAACATTCACATAAACAATCTCACTTCATTACTTTGAAGGAAATAGATTCAGTGGCATCTGCTCGAGTGGTGATATTCTGTGACACAGAAAGATATCTTTTCGCTCTCAATCCTGGCTAAATGAGACTCAGTGCTGGGTATCAAAAGACTGGTACGTGATAGAGATCTGATCTCAGATGTGGTAAGGATTCACATCATTTTGAGCTACTCTGGATTTCAGCTGTTTCAGGTGAGAATGACAGCAAGAAGCTTGATTTCAGTTGATGTAATGGTTGATAGTTCTTCCCATAGCCAATGTGAGTGGCAAACCAAAGAGGTCAATGTGTTTTCCCCAGCTTTTCCTAGGACTTTTTTGATGATAGGTCTTCCTTCTGTCTTGCAACACTAAAGTGCTTTTCATGTCATCTTATTCTATGCTCCCAAGCTACAAACTATGTTTTGCCATCCTGCCTAGGATTGAGGATTGCATCACTCACAGATATTTCTATTGCAATTAATTGGGCTACTCAGAAAATTTACCATATAACTTCAGACCTGGGTGTGATGGAGTGAACAGGATTCACTCATCAAGGGACTTCCTTATGCCAGTAGGTAAAGAATGAATGTTGGCTCTAATTTTAGAGTTAGTAGCCAAAAGGGCAAGGTCAGCATAGCAGGAAGATGTTGTAATTTGCCGCTGGTGTAAACCAGCAGTAAGTTTCTACCCCAAAGGACCAAGAGGAAGCAATGAAAGAATAGTGACTCAGAGGTGTGTCTCTGAGTCACAAATGCCCTGAGGATTATCTTCAAGACAGTGCAATTAACACTCAACCCCTTGTTGGAGGCTGTGCCTAAAGGTACAATATACCCTACATGATGAAGATTGATCTACCTATTCTGAGTCTTAATTGCTGTTGTATTGAGTAAAGTGAATCCTAATCCCGAAGTCCAACTGTTGAATATAGTAGTACAACTCAGCCTTTTAGCAGAGGATTTTTTTAAGATAGAAACTTTCTGTGAAAGATATTTGAGATATTTTATTCTTTCTTTTTTTTTTTTTTTAAAGTCTTGTCAGACAGACTTCAAACCCGGGTTGAGGAGCTTGAAATAAGTTAATTTAGGTACCGTTGAGTGTTACTTACAGCAGAATCCCTCAAGGTGTGAGTGAAGAACTATGTTTAGCACCATCCATTTATCTGAAGTGCTTCTTTCCAGCATATTTAGCCTTATGTTGACATTGTAGTATTTTCCAGGCCTGATTGCATCTCTCCAGGCTGTATCTATGAGAAATGGGAGAGAACAGCTGACATTCTAGTGAAAACCCTGTCTTCCTATTCCCTCCCTTGGTCACACTGCTCCTAACCATGTACACCACACTGAGAACCTTGGGGAGCTCATTCTCACCCCTTTTGCCTTTAGCTGTTAGCTCAGGCTTGAGATATCTGGGCCCTTCTAAAGCTTGTTCATCATACAAACCAGCAGTAACTACCAGCATGTATATACCTTATTTTTTTCTTTTTTTCTTTTTTTTTTTTTAATATGCCATACTACTCCTCACATTTTTGTTATGATTCATGGAAAGACCTTGGGTCTATGATTCATGTATTTTGAAAATCACCAGTGTTATGACCTTTATTTCTTAATGTTCTGACAGAAGTTGTGGTCTTGGTTGTGTTTTGTAGTTTCCTCCTATTAAAATGTCTTTAGAGAAGTTGAGGTTGTTATGTAAAAAAGGGCTCTCACACTTAAGATGACTAAGAGTGTAGCTTATTTACTGGACTCAGCAGGACGGAGAAGGGCTGCAATAGCAGCCCAGGCATTAGTTTTTCTAAGACTCCTTAGGACAAGCAATCCAAATCTCAGTAGCATCTCCTTCACCTTATCTGTTTCCAAAGCAAATGAATTAAATATCAAAATAGGATGAGAGCTTGAATTCATCTCTAAACGATCAAGAGCATGTTGTACTTCTAGCAAAAGAGAGAGATCTTTTCAGTTAAAATATTGTGTTCTTGCTGATAGTGTTGGGAACTAGCTGTTAGTGTTGGAGCCTCACGGATCCCTAAAAGAATGAAAGTGGCAATCTGGCCATTAAATATCCCCCTGTGGTAACACGGCTCACTTGCCCGTGTATAGGGGGTGACACAGTGCAGCTGGCAGTGCTTGCCTCCGTCCTTCTCCACCTTCATGGCACAGATACCTAATCCATTTTCTGCCCTCAGCAGCTACAGCTCAGCATAAAAGTTACATCAGCAACTTCAGCCAGATAATGGCTCCAGTGTTGTGCTTACACAGGTCCCTGCACCTTTTATCAGCTGCCGCTGGCTCAGGCATCGCTAGGGAGGGGAAGGATTTCCCCTGAAAGCTCGTTCTCCTGAGGCCAAAACATTTGCTGGTATGTCAAAGAGCAATACACAGCAAGTAGTATTTGTATTTGTACCTTACTGAAAAGACCATTTTGAGGTTCCTGTGCTATAAATGTTGGAGACATTTATATGGAGCAGTGCTTCTGCTTCTGGGAGGTGACATTCAGTGATATTGTCATACTCCGGTCCACCCTCTCCAGGTTAAGATGCAGTATTGCAGTCTTGAAGGAAATTGCTTCCCCTCTACAGTCAGACTTTTCATCAGGGCTGACCTGTTTCACTTACTAAAAGCTTGAATTAGGCAGGAAAAGAGAGAACTCAGAACAAGAGGAGCCCATAGGGAAGTCGTAGAATCATAGAGTGGTTTGGATGGGAAGGGACCTAATTTAAAGGCCATCCAGTCCAACCCCCCTGCAGTGAGCAGGGACATTGTCAACCAGATCAGGTTGCTCAGAGCCTCATCCAACCTGACCTGGAATGTTTCCAGGGATGGGGCATCAACCACCTCTCTGGGCAACTTGGGCCAGTATTTCCCCATCCCCAGCATAAAATTTTTATTCCTTATATCTAGTGTAAATCTTCTCTCTTCAAGTTTAAAGCCATTGCCCCTTGTCCTATCGTAAAAGAATATGTCTCTTGCATTTATTTGAACTGAGTTTAATTACTTGTTTATCAGCCTGTCTTTGGCAGCACCACTACAGACCTGTCCCAGCTCCTGGGGGGAGTGGGAGCTCACCCACCCAAGCCCACCTCATCTCACACAGTTGCTGCACAGGCCGGCAGCCCCGTGTCCCACCTGGACCTGGCTTCTGGAGCAGGAGCTGTGCACGGCAGCGGGTTCCAGCCCTCACCCATCTGCCTCTTCTCTCCCTGCAGGGCTGCTCCCACTGCCCCACCACCCGACACAACACACGGTCTCGCCCAAGGAGGGATGGACACCTTGCGTGGGCTGCTGGAGGAGAGACTGCCAGGGCCGGGCCACTGCGTGGAAGAGAGTGAGTAGAGCAGCAATGTTGATGTTTGTGTTTTTGATCAATGAGGTTATTTTAAGATTTTCACGTCCCTAAAAACAGTCCATAGCCCTTTATTATATGTCAACAGTCTGCGGCTTAGCTCTGTTAGCTCCACTGAGCTCTGTGCAGGTTCCATAAATATGAATCATATAGTGCACTTCCCCCTCAAAAAAAAAGGAGGGCTGATTTATGCTTATTTATTCTGTACAACTACAAACATCTGTGTCGAAAATAAATATGGACACTGAAGAAAAAAAACCACTTCACCCTTTTTCCTTCCCCCCCTTATTTTTAAACCTTACAAAGGCAGGCCATGTGGTCAACATCTGGAATGTATGTGGGAATTATTCAAATGAGCCTTAGTGGTAGTTGCCTCGTGCCAGGCTCCTGCAGTGGCATGGAGGAGTGACAGCCTGCCATGGCTGTGTCTGTGCTGTGCTCTTCTGCACCACATCCACGTTCCAGTCATCATCTTCTTGCTGGGTTTGACACTAGTGTCCTACAGGCCTGGTGGAACATAACTCCGCCTGTTTCCTATCAAGTATGTTTTGCATGTCCATGGTGATAAGGTCCACTCAGAGACACAAGTCCAGCTCATTCCTGCAGCTCCCCGGGCAGTGCCTGCGAGGCCGTGGCACCCAGACTGAATTGGATAAAGTCTGTGGCACTTATGCTTGGGCTGGTGGCTTCTCCTCAGGCTCTGCTTGCCAGAAGTGCACATCACAGGCTCCAGTTTGCCTTTCCCCATGCAGCTGAGTTCGTAACACCCCGCCACGCTCTAGTTGGCTTCACTGAACTTGAATAAAGGCAAGAGAAAAAAATTTCTTGGGTAGAACATATTTATTTGCTGCTTTCTAGCCTTTTAGCTGAAAGTCCTTCATCAAACACTTCATCCTGTGTGGACAGGGGCTGCATTCAGTATCAGATAGTTTGGGGCTTGGGGTTTTTTCTCTGTTACTATCAGAAAAAAGTCAGTGTCCATGCTTCTGTAAGACTGGCAAAATCTTTCTTTCTGTCATCTTTGCTACTGTGAGAAGAATTGTGGAAAACGCACTGAAACTAAACAGACTGTCTCTCCTGACCCGACAAACCCTGTTTCTTTTCTTCCCAAGTAGCCAGGCATCTTATAATTAGAAGCTGGATCGTGAATGCTTTACTCACATCAGCGGCTCATGACATCAGTCATCCCACTTACGTTCGCGCTGGGCTAATACTCTCCCTATTAACTTCAATGGGAATAAGCGTGTGAGTAACTCACCGTCCTGAGCTAAAGCTTGGCAAGCCGGCCCCAAATGTGTAGCAATTTGTTCTGTGAGATAAATAGTGACCGAAGAGGCTGTGGTTTCATCAGCTGAGATTATTGGGTTGGAAAGAGATGCGTGAAGACCGTACCGGGGCTGCTCCCAGCTTTCCGGAGAGGGGCAGCAGCTCCGGGGGGAGGCGCGGAGCCGCTCCGGGCTTGGCTCCCGCCCAGAGGCACGGTTCGGAGGGAGAGGGCGGGGGGGAGAAAAAAACCCACCCATCCCTCGCAGAATGAGGTTTTTCAGCAGCTCTATTGGCTCCGCTCCTCGGAGCGGTTTGACGCTTTTTGACAGTTTGACTGCCGTATTCGCGCAGCCCGAGCCGGGGGGACGGGCTGGACCGGGACGGAACGGGACGGGATGCGATGGGATGGGATGGGATGCGATGGGATGGGATGGGACGGGACGGGGCTCCGCCGCTCCGGCTGCTCGCCGCGGCAGCCCGGCCCTCCCGCCGCAGCGCTGCCCGGAGCCCAGGCGGGACCGGGCGGGAGGAGCCGTGTCCCCGGTGCCGCCGGGCCGCCGGTGCCCTCTAGCGGCGACGGGGCCGCCCTGTGGCGGTGGCGGCGGCGGCGGCGGGGCCGGGGCTGGGCCCGGCGCACAAAAAAGGAGCCAAAAGCTTTCCGTGGTGCAAAAGCGGCGTTACGCCGTTGGCTTTATTGCTAATTGACTCCAGCTGAGGATCTGGCCCAGCTTGTTCAAACAAATTAAAAACGATGCAAATCAGCCACAAGTACTTGATGATTTCACTGTGCTAAGGGGAATACAACTATTTGGCACTGGGTGTGCTGTCAATGGGAGGATTGCGAGGTATTTTGCAAGCGCAGCAACTTTCTAAGTGCAAAATGGTTCACTTATGTTAGGGCCGATCAAAAATATTTTGTCAAAACTGTTTTTCAGCGGAAAATGGAATTTCAAAAAAAAAAACCCCATCTTTTTCACAATGGAGATCTGCTTTTGCAGGAGAAATATATTTCCCTCGAGAACAATTCAGCCAAAATTTTAAACTTCTGTTTACAGGCTCTTACTTTCTGTTGAAATTACTCATATTTTGGTTTTTAAAATGAAAAGGTTGCGTTTCTGCAGCGGAGGAGGAGTCATTTTCCATACAGGTCTATGAATTAACTCTCATAAAACCCCAGCCAGCAACACAAGCATAGTTTTCTTTTTATGGATGAGAAGCTGAGAAGCAAAGAGGTTAAGTGATTTGGCTCCAATCCCTACAGGCACCATTAAAAGCTCCTGGCTCCCAGTTCTGTGCTCAGAATGTTAGATCGCATGACATATCTTTGTGAGGCAGTTAAATGCTTTCAGACTCCCTTGGATTTCAACAGGAGAATCAGTCAGTCTACCGAGGACAAAAAGAATGATAGAGTAGACTTGCCTCAACTCACACAGTGAGTCCTCAGCAGAATTAGAGCTAGAACTTTTGACTCTTCGTCCCTTGCATTACACGTCACACAACCTGGCTCTCCATACAGAAAGCTTGCACTTTCCTATGGACCGTCTGGGCAAATCCTATGTCTTAAGATGAAACAGTGGTGGCTGGTCCATGGACAATGGTATTTGTCCTGAATTTGAAATCCAGGTGATACCCGTAATTGAAAATTAGAACCTTTGAGTCTTACTGAGTGGTTAATAGTACAATATTACCCTATCAGCCCCAAAATGGTGATGGTCAGCCACAGGGAAGAAATCAGAAGACTAAGTAGGCTGACAAAGTAACTGAGGGTGTCAGTCATTTCTTGGTTAGAGCCCATGAGCTGAGGCTCCTAAACTGTATTTCCAGTTTTGGTACTTTCATGTCTAAAAATGGTTAAATCATAGCATTGATCTCAGAAGTCCCTTCCAACCATGATGATTCTGTGATTTTCTTGTACCTCAGTTTTTATATATGCTTATAAAGTGCTTCCAAACGTTGTGAGACAGCAAGGTCTTACTAAAAGGAATGGTATTTAGCTGGTCAGTAACTTGGGTCAACCACATTGGGGTTTTTTGTGTATTCTCCAAAATTACAAGAGGCGAGATTACCTCCCACCTGTACTCTAAGTTTGCACATGTAGCTCCAGAGGCCGACATCTAAAGATAGGTTCCCCCTGTAGATAGGCATCATAATTTGAAGTGATCCAGGTTTTAGTGATTTCCATTAAAATTTCTCTTCTCAGATGTTTTGAGAACTGAATCACTTTGTGTATTGACTGAGTATCTCACTGTGAGCAGCCAAGATGGAAAATGTTACTTAGACTCTTTTGTACACTGGAAAACACAACATTTGTTCCTGGGTGGTACAGATCTTTTCACTCAAGCAGCTGTGTGTGTTAATATTTTCACATTGAGACTTTATTATCTTCATTCACTATTTCTTTCTTTTAGGACTTGTTATCCCTTCCCTTGACATTTTTCTTTTATTCTGGGCCAGTATCTTAAAGAACCAGGCTGAGGAACTAGACTATATTGTATTGTATTACAGTTGTGTTACCGGGTTGTACTACTACTCTATCTTCTCACTTTGCCAGTCAGGTGATTTGTAAACTGTCTAGAGTACAGTGACTTTTCTACAAATAGCTGGTGAAGTGATCTCACTAACAAATTCAACTTGTGTGATTGTCATGTTCAGAAGAATTCCCAGTTTGGCAGGAGCTGGGCAGGAAGCACTGTGTCCAGTTCAGAGCCCACTGGCCAGAGCACACCTCTTATCACAGGAGCCAGTATAAAGAAACCGTTTGTTTTCTCCTTTTCCACTTCAAGACAAGACTGCTTTAAAAATATGTTAGTGATTAATTTTTAATTCAGCATAAATGGTTTAAGGAGTCCTCACATCCTAAATATCAGTACTTTTTTATGAGAAACTTGAGATATTTTGAGATTTTCTTTTGCTATTCCTTAGCCAGTTGTGGAGTTGATAAATATCGCTGAATAGTCTAAATTTTAGGGGGGGGAAAAAAACAAAAAAAACCCCATACTTTTTCCTTACACAAAATGTCAGGTCCTATTTTTCTTTGAGCTCTAATTTCTGATTTTGCCCCAGAAAAAAAATGACAAATGTTTTTTCTGTTGGAGCCCTGCGGGCACTAACAGGCCTTAAATCACCCCAACTGGCTTCCCCAGCAGCCTCCCCACCCTCCCACCATGGGTCTGGGAGCGCTAAGCTCAGCTCTGGGCTCCTGTTTGATCTGTGCTGTTGCAGAGCCTGTTGGCAGCTCCATCGTGGCTCTTTGGCTGTGGCTCCCACTGATCTGGCCCTTGCCTTGGAGACCCTGCTTGGTCTTGGACTTGCCTTATCTCCATGGACTTGCCTGGCAGTCCCAGGACTGTCTGACCCCGATCACCCTCACCAGATTTGATCCACACTTGACTTTTCAGCTTGACCTCATGACTGTGGACCCCCTTGATGCTGTGGATGCTTGGCTGAAGCTGGCTGCAGCCATGGGCCTGCCCTGCCCACCTTGCTTGGGGGCTGTGGGGCAGGGCAGTGGCTGGAAGGTCACAGCCCCACCAGGCTTGTTATCACTTCCAGCCCCACATCCCTCAGGGAGCCACCAGCCCAGTTATTTCAAACTCTTGGAAGTGAGACAAGTGTTCATCTGGCTGTTTTATTGTTGTATGCTTCCTTTTCCCTGATAGTGGGGAGATAGAAAGAGTAGGCTACTAATGCTGGTCTTGTTTTCCCCCACTGGCTGAAATACAGACATTTTGAACATTCAAAATTTAATCTATATGAATAGGAGATTTAAATAGACACAGAGAGAAATTACCTATGCAGTAGCCTGATAGGAAAGCTTGAAATGAAACTCATTTCTTGAACCACTGATCTTGAACCCACTGAACCAAGTTTAAAACTTTTAAAATGCATATTTACCTCATGTGGAAAAGGGAACTTCTAGTAATAGAAGCAGTTTTTGTGTCATTCCTATATTCTGTTAACAGATGACTAGATAAGTTGGCTCCTTCTACTTCCTGGTATTTCTACTGTATTGAATCCCAGTCTTCATGTTGGTACCACCTACTTTGCCCCTCACGTGAGAGGCTTGTGTGATTTCTCACACAATCAGAATCACAGAATGATACGGGGTTGGAAGGGTCCTCTGGAGATCATCTAGTCCAACCCCCATTTATTGCACTGAAGTGACTTTTATTGTCAAGTCAATTCATATTTGGTAATTTCCAGTTAGAATTTTTCTACTTTCCAACTCAGCAGGTGAACATCTTGGTCTGGATACACCTGCAGATGAACCTGGGAGTAGTATCCAGCCACTTAGTGAAGTTTAGGCAGTGTAATATGTATCATACATGCTGTGTAATGCATCCCGGGAAAGTCCATGTCACTCCTTTCATTAAGTCTTAAAAATTAACATAGTCAACCAAGAAATGTAGTCTTTCTTCTTCAAACTAAGGAAATACAGGCACTTGGAGTTACAGCAGTATGGAGTGATGAGTTGTTAGCTGCTAGGGGAAGGTAACATATCCTGTAGTGGTGTCCATCACTGAAATACTCTGCAAACATCAGCCCTCGTAATCCCTCTTTCAAAGGCACATGGAGGCAGAATTAGTTTAAAATAGATTATGCTGTGACTTGTCCAAGAGCCTGTATTAAGTCACTGGCAAATGCAACATGAACCCAGGCTTTGTCAGTCCTGTTACTGTGCACCCAGTTCCCCCTCTCTGGTATGGTGGCTTTGTCCTCTGCTTCTTGTCCTGGCCAGGTGCTGCCAGCTTGAACTGGTAACCTCCATACTGGAAGGAGCTGGGAAAAAGGCCTGATATTGGTGAGACCTAAATTGTGAACTGGTGACCTAGATAGTTTCCATTCTTTGACATATGATTTCTTCAATCTCTGAAAAACGTACGCCTTGCCATCTCATGCCAACACAAGCAGAAGGAAAACAATATTCAGTCTATTTGAAGGAGAGGACAATGAAGACACTTCCCCAAAACCTTGTTTCAAAATTTTTGGGAGGGTTAGAACTTTAGAGTCAGGAAAAGGCAATTCATCTAGGTTTTCTATTTCCTTTTTTTCAGCATACTTTATCATAATTTATTATTGCTGAGGTCTATAAAGGAGTTGTGTAAGTGGCCAGAACTTTTTTTGGTGAAAACCACTAAAATTCCCTGTAACTTGAGTAGTGTCACATTGATTGGCATGGCCTGGGCACGGTCTCTCTGGAGTTCAGTGGAGCTCCACTTGGATCAAAAGCAATTTTGGTCCAAGATGCACTCTGATTTGTGTTTAAGGTGCCTGGCAACATGGTAATGAGCAGCTTTATAAATAACTGTGTATTATTATCTTTATGCCTTGGTACTAGTATTGTTATTTTTATGGTACTGTAATGTTTATTATGGCTATTTTATGGTGTAATTTGATTAGCGTGTTACCCTAATGTCACATAGAAAAGGGGAGGGCATTCCTGTCATACTTCTGAACACTGCCCCTTCTGTTTTCATCTGAGGAACCCAAAGCCCTTTGGCGATCATTAATTGTCCCAAACCATATAAGTAAACTCAAGCACAGAGAACTTAAATGATTCCCCCAAGCCCACACAACAAGTCAGTGGCAAAGCCGAGAGTTAGACCTCAAGAGTCCTGACTCCCTGATGTCTGTGTTAACCACTAGAAAACATTCCCGTCACAGTAACAGCAGGTATAATAGAAATGAAGATTGCCACTTTGGAGTTTTTTAGGTCAGTTGTAATGAGAACACTCAATGTTTTATAAACCCTTTAGGTTTCCTGTTTAGGACTTGATCAAACCATAAACTGCTCGTTTAAATAAGCTCCAAAAACAAAATGTACTAGAAAGCTGAGGAGTAAGGAGACAACATCCAACAGCAAACTTATGTTTATTGCTCATTTGCTTTCCTTGCTGGGATGATGCCGTGTACTTAGATTAAATAAGCAGAGCCAAATTTATCCCTAGGGTGTAATTTTTTTGGACTCTGAATGACACCAGGGTGAATTTGGCACATTTACACTCAAAATTAATATGGGTTTTACGAATATTTGGAACGGTGTCAAAATGTTGTGGGTTAAATTCTGTTCTCAGTTCCACCAGTGCTAACCCAGGTTAACGCCGTTCTGATCTCGCGCTGGATTTACAGCAATGTAATTCCACTGGCCCGGCATTCAGCTGGTGTGAATTAGTTTATCTGCACTGGAATGCAGGCAGCTCAGCTGCTTTACACCAGCTAAGAATCTGACCCATATTTAAATAGAATTACTCCTAAAATACACAATGGCAAATGCGATGTGAATTAGGTCCGCCGTGCCCCTAATTTGCGCTGGGGAAACACAGCTGAAGCTGGTTCTGCAGCTACGCTGTGCAACAACACAAACTGGTGTCGCCAACCTGAACCTGACCCCCGTCCCGTCTTCTGATGCTTTATAAGTTTTAAAATAACACTGCAGCGTTGCACATGCTGCGTGTGTGTAAATCATCCCAAACTGCTGCAAATCATCGTCCGCTCTCTTGTTTCAAAGCAGAGATTGGGAAGTGCTTGGTGATATTTGGGCTCAGTTCAGATATTCCAAAGCTTGGATGGATGGATTGTTTTGATTCTTTCTTTGAACTCCTTTCCCACCCCTGCTAAAAGAAACAGACAGATCCACTCAGTTAAGCGACAGACGAGTTGGAGACAATGCGCCACTGCCCTCCCCGGTACCACCCCCCACATGCCAAATTTGCAGACATCTGCTAGCTGGAGCCCAACGCCGCGGCAGTAAAGAAGTGCTGGTATTCATGTGATGTACTGCCCTCAGCGTTCACAAATGACTGAAATTAACCTCTGTTCTATGGGCCTTAGCTTGGTTTACGACTGGGGGTCTTTTGTTTTATACCACTATACAGAGGTGCCTTTGCCATGCTAAAGATTTAACTAAATTATAATGAATGATCCTCACCAGCACTGTGCCCCTAATTAGAACAAGTCGCACAGACATATTGTCTCCTTGATTTCCTCTGTTACATTTCTCTCACTCTCTTTCTCTGCCTGAGACACATGGGTCCCATTAAACATTTTAGCATTTAATGTGGTTCCCTTAAATGACTTCTCAAGTTTTCAAGTTCCATTTAGAATTGTATGTTACTCTCCTGACTGTGGTTTTGATTTTGTTATGTTTCATGCGTTTAGCCAAAGCAATTGCTCTTCTCCCCCCTCTAGTGGGGAGTAGCTCGGGTCTGTGGAAGCTTGTGTGTTAAAGTACAGCATAGCATCTACCTATAGATTTTGTAGACAGTCACACAAATCTCTACATTTATATCTAAATTAAGGAGATGGGAAAACAGCTCCCTATGATTGGTGTGTGCAAGCGTGGCTGTTGCATGATGATTTTTTCAGTGCAGTGCAGTTGATTTGTTAATGAAAACAAAGCATCTGTGAGGTTTTTATCATTATATTTCTATCAAGATCTCTTTGTGGTTTTGCAATACACAGAGCTTCTTATTAAACTTTAGATATTCCCAACCTAAATAGAAATTATTGACAAAGAGGTCTTATGTATGATGTGTATTATCCCCATCACGTATCCCTGTGGTACAGATGGAGTGCTGAAGGACAGAGATTTTGTTGTTGCTCATGTTGTCTGTAATGCACTTCTCAGGAACCGCTAAAATGAGAATACCAAATTGTCCTTTCCAAGAGTATCGACTCAAGTTCAAGGTCTGGACCCTAATCCTCAAGGTATTTTGTGGCCAGGGCCCAAGGTGTCTCATAAAGCTTGTCTGTGCTTGTCTTAAACCTTGTCTGTACCCCTGTAGTTATCCCATTTCAGATCTATGCCTGGATAATTCTTTTGGAATAAGAATGCCTTATTTCCCTCGCTCTTTCCCCGTGTAGCTTATGCTCGTCCGAAAATGGTGGGTACCTATGGAAAGGGAAAGGGCATTCTTACTCCAAAATAAGCATCTATTTCCAAATAGTGTCATAACAGTACAGGATATTATAATAGCATAACTTAGCAATATAATTATAAAAGTTACGTTTTATTTAAGAGAAAGGACCTTTACATAGTCATAAAGGAAATCTGTTGTAAAAGTGGGCAGAAAACCTGGATTCCCTGGCTCCTAGTTATCTAGGTGGCATCATATTGAGGGCCTGTGTCTTTAAAGTTGTTGATTTTCTCAGTGCCAGACTGACACTGGTTGCTGTTAGGACACTGGTAGGATTGCCAATCCAGAAGCTTATTCCTCCCTGTTAAAGACATTAATACCCTGGGTCTGATAGCATTGTCGCAGTATTTTAATGATGGATTTTGACATGCCGTAACAAAAACATAAGGCATAATTTCAATGACCACGTCTTGCTGCTTAGATCCCTCAGATGTGAAATCAGCTAAGATTTAATTATGGTGACTTACCAACATTACTTGTCCTTTAGATAATTCTTAAAAGTTTCCGTGATGTATTGGCTTCCAGGTTTAAGCCGCAAGAAGCTTGAAATTTATCTCTGGAGCTGAGATTTAGGTTTCATTAACAGTTAAGCCTTCGTCTGGAGTGCTGATGTGTTCTGCAACGGGTAACTCGGCTTGTTAGTAACATTAGCAGATTTGTGAGTCCTCAAACACGTCCACGGATAATTGTGTTTCAACCTTGTGTTCTTTATTATAATCCACTGTCTGATAATGGGTGACAGGGTAGATAAGAGAAGGAAATGTGCCAGTAAGATTTCATTCAATCTTGTACATTCTACCCGCAGCTGCTGTTTCCTCTAAGGTGATGGCTGACTTGGCATCTCTTGCTGTAACGCAGAAAAAGCCACGATTGATGGCCGGCTGGTTAATGCGTTTCTTACCAGCCACTCACGGAGACACTGAGATTACTGTAAAGAGATATCACAGGTCTAGGAGCTGCTTTCTGGAATCATTCTTCTTGCAGTAGTGCAAATGGACAGCTTTTGTTTCTATCACAGCAATGATCACTGTTTAAATTAAATAGAGGTCTTTGAAATTTTTTTGACAGAGCGGTTTTCTGTTGATAAATGCAGTTTCAGTAAAATTGAAATGTTTCTCCAGGGAGGGTATCAATTTTGGCAAAATTTTCCATGGGAAAGTTAAAAAGAAGCATCTTGGCTTTGTTGAGAGGAATTTTATAAAGCTGAAGTTGGGTTTTTTTCACTTAATAATTTTAATTAATGTTTAGATTTTCATTTTTATACTAAGTTTGCAAAGATGGATATTTAATAACATACAATTATATTAGTACATTTCTTTGTTTCTACACAATCATAATAAAAAATGTTTAGCTGATTCTCTATCTTGTGAAGTCTTAGAAAATTTGATTTGTGGGGGAATTGACATTTCCATTTGGAATGAAAATAAATTTCTAATATTGAAATTTCCTATTAGAAAGAAATTCTATAAATAATGCAGACATTACTGCTTTCTCTAGTTGATCTTTTAGTTCTTCATAGCTCTGCAGCCTTCTGAAACAAACTTCTGTTGCATGAGAGCTGTTCCCCAGAAAAGATTACTACGATAAATATTTGCCTTTCTCAACTGCAGAGCAGCATTTCTTCATCTTTCATAGAGAAGTAGCCCTGTTTCCTATTGGACTTTTCTCCCAATACTGATCATTCCACTTATATTAATACCTTGTTATGAGTGCTTCTACTGTCTTTGCAATATATTATAATCATGATGTTGTTGAAGTAGAGATTAATTTTATTTTATGAATTTAAAAAAAAAAGATGACAGAGAAACTAAGACTCTCAAAGACTCTTGTGCTGCTTTGGCTTCAAGGGACTTGCTCTGTCATAGTCTTCTGTATGATCTTAGGTGAGGAATTAATAGTCTTAATTTCCCTGACGACTTTGTGGCAGCCTCTAGCAGCAGCTCTGTGCCTCTCATGGACAGCCCATGGTGAAAAATCCTGACTCATGTAATTTAAAGGGTTAAAAATCAAGGAGGCAAACCACCACCACCAAAAAGCCATGCCTTTGATTTAATAAAGAGATAATCCTCTTTCTATTAGCTACGATAATAATGACTCACCAGTAGTAAATGAAGGAATATACACAGAATGACATCATGTGAACAGCACAGTGTCTGTGGGACTTAAAACGAAGAGGATTATTCCAATATATCAGTTCTGAGCCTAAAACTGGCAAGGATGGATCTGGAGTAAAATTTAACATGAGAAATGTTTATTGAAGCACTAACATGAGAAAGGAATTATAAAACTGAAGTTATTAAAAACAATAAGCTCTTATTTCAAAAGCTTTAATTTCGGTAGAATAATATACACCCAGCTCGGCATAAGGCTGTAATTCTATTGAGTCATTCCAATGACATCATGAACCACAAGAGGGGATGTGCCGTGGTTTATCGGTGTCTACAAACCCCACCCCGTCCCTGGCTGGAGTTACAGTCTCCATTTTACAATGGAGACCGGAGTCTCATCTGGTCCTTAACGTGGAGGGAATTGCCCTGGAATCAGCAGAGTTAGACTGGACTGACACTGGAGTAAGGAAGAGGAGTTACACCACTGATCGCTCACAATTCTAAATTTCCAGGCCTTCTGCTTCTAGATGGTCCATCGATGTGCTTTGTCACAACAAGGCTTTCCAACTCCTTTAGATGGATCAGAGATTATTTAAAACAAATTATGAACTGTAGCAAATTAAGATTTTGGTTATAGAGTCTTAATCTGATTTTTACAGACAAGAGACTTGCTTTGAGTTGATTTCGTGGCTTGTCTTTGATCACCACAAAGATTACATTGCTCCCATGAAGTGGGAGCTGGGGAATGGCTGGAAGTAGCCGATGTGTCTAACTTCAAGACTAAAATGGTAGTTTTACTGTACTGTGAGCAGACAGAGGCTCCTGCAGAGAATGATCCAGAGCAAAAGTTGAGTAAAATGCATTCTGATGTTGAGGCCATACAGTTGCATACGGGGAATGGGTGATACAAGCCCTTCAGTGCCCCTGATGCAGGCTTGGAAAGGTTTCTCTGGCTCTGGTGGCCCTGTCTGGAGGCACAGCTGTGTAGGGCACACACTTCCATGTGGTTCCACAAAATACTTTTGCAAAATCTTGCAGCCCAGCTATTTCTCTGTCAGGAAGTGGAGATAGTATCACTTGTGTGATATGTAGATATTTGGGTTAGATGCCAGTAAAGTTTTGCTCATACTAGGCTTGGATTTAACGTTTTATTATAATAAGTCAGCAAATGCAATTTAGATCTAACAAGCCAAAGCCTACTTCTATTTACTCTTCTTATATTTAGATACTAAATCCTGAATATCTATTTCTGGTAAATTGGATTCCAGTGTCAAGCAGAAGAAGAATAACTCGGGGGTCAATGAGATTCACAGTGGTGCCACTAAGGACGGACCCAGTGAGTCCTGCTTGTGCTGATGTCAAGAGCAGTGGTGGGGGCAGAATCCGCCGTGCTCCATTCCTCAGGAGGTGCTGACAGGGGATCTGTTATGAGGAGCTTGAAATATTCTGGAATCTGCTTCCTACCCTAGTCCAAAGGAGCCCAGATTTGGTGGTTTTCCAGGCATGTTGCAAAGGACATCCATTCGGCAGATATCTGGGGAAAGTGAGGGAATGCCTCTGTTCATCCGCTTTACGAAGGGGGTCAATGAAATGCTGGGGAACTGATGGCTGGTTATTTCATCTGTGCTGAGACACCTGGGCAGACACTTCAAATATCTGAAAACTAAATAGAAAATACATACAGGTTTGGTTAGGGACACTAGGCAATAGGGAATTCTACCTACTCTTTGGGAGTAGGAAAAATTCCTTACACATTGGGAAGAAGGAATGGTTTATAAAAGTTCTGTATTTTCCCTGTGTTTCTCGTGTTTTCCCCACCCACCTCTCCTTCTCATTGAATGATAAATGTAGAAATATTTTGTTATCTTTCAATGAGCTGATTTCTTGTTTTGGATGTTGGTCTTTGATAACATGTTTCTAAATGCGTGATTAAATTTACTCCACTCTACTGCTGCAGATTGCGTTAGAAAGGCAATGACTAGATGAAGCCACATCAGTGAAAAGGTGGATAAATAAATGAACTGGGAAGAAGACATTTTGGAGCAGAGCTCTAAAACTTCTAAGTAGGGTCATTTTTCTAATTATAGGATGGTGAGGCCGAAGACTCCAAGTGCCCAGGCAAAGGATGAAAAAAAGCATCCAACTGAATAAATAAATCTCTTAAAGAAAAAGATAGTTGTCTGCCAAGAAACTTAATATGAAATGTTGAGAGTGCAGTTCTGAAAAAGATTTAATTGGAGATATAGTCCTAAGAATATGTAAATAGTCTTTCGGTTTCTTAACTAAAAGGAGAAACAGATGCCAGCTCTAAGATCTGAGATCAAATATGAAAAGTACTGAGGCCTCTAAATGTCACTTTAAACGTATATAATTAGATTCTTATCTTGCTAAGAGGTTGGCCGGTGCTTTTCCAGTGGAAGGTATAAACTCTAGATATATTTTACAGCGAATAGTTCAGTTGTCTATGTAAATGCAGTAAAATTCAAACATCTAGATTTTAAAATGTAATTTAAAATTATGGGTGGCCTTAAGACAAAGCAGTGATACGTCAGTTTTGACTAGCCAGTCTTTTGGTGCTCTTTGGTTTGGACCTACTGATTAGGGATCCAGGATCTATTTAGTGTTTGGGCACCCACACCCCAATAGTAAAAATTTCAGTGATGGCGTGTGGACTTGACTACCATGTCAGTTATAGATAGATCAATGAATTTGAGTAACATAAGTAAATCCATTTTTATTCATTTAAGACCCCACTAGTCAACAGAATCTTAGTCCTTACACATGAAGGACAACATTTCCGTGGGGTTGGAGGTCAGTCATTAAATCGTGTATATTTTTGCCCTTCCTGACTTTGGTAGGGACCATCAAGGAAAACACTGAATCATAGAGCAGAAATTAGTGTTGACAGAAGGGATGGCTCAGTCACTGCCTGACATGGCAATTTTTCATTTACATGAGGACATTAGATAATTCAACAAAAATTAGTATATTCCACTATTCCTTCATCATCAGCCAACAGACTAAGACCCAGGAGTTTATTTTGTTTGTCTGGGGCAACAGCTCTGACTCCAGTTCTACTGAAAGCCAAGACATAAAATGATTGTGACATTTCTGATCCAGTAGGAATTTGTTAGTACCAGAAAATTCAAGCAACTTTCACTCCACAAGTCACAGGTTCAGGTAGGAGGCTCGGTCTTGGGCTGATTTTGTTCAGTTTTGATTACTGCAATAAATCTGAAATTAAACCGAGCTTTCCAACACTGAGTTTCCAATGATGCCAGGCGAGATTTATGGTTCTGGGAACAAACCATACAGTTTTGCAGAGATTGTGGTGTTGCCATAGAGTCATAGACCTAAAGAGTCTCGTCCAGTCCTTCTGCCTGCTCTGAAACAGAATGAACTCAACCTAAATCCTTTCTGTCAGATGCTTGTCCGGTCTGTTTTAGAGACCAGTAATGGTGATTCTCCCTAGATGTTTATAGAAAAACACTTAGAAAATGAAAATAACATAGCCCAGCTCCTTTGTTGGTGCATGCAGATACCTCAATGGCAGTCAGTGTTACGTGGCTGTGGCCCACGCACGATGAAACCAGATCTTACTTGCATTAAATATTTCCATTTTGCTGTTCAAAAACATTTCAGTGAAACAGTTTGTACAAAATGATGGGGCGGGGGGGATGGTTGAAAAGAGGCCATTTCCCTTATCTTGGGAAAAAATCTTGGTTTAAAGCTTAGAAAAATCAGTACTTTCTAGTTTTTCCAAATAAATGTCCTACTGTTATGAAATTGTGACAAAATGTAAAATTCCTCAAAGCTGAAGTTTTCCAAGCATTCCCAGCAGAGGGTCAACCAGTGCTAGAAGCAGAATTTTGCAGTGTTTCCCTCCCCACCCTTGTTCTGTTGGACGTGCTCCTCACCCATGCTTCACAGCTGCTTTAGAAAGACAAGGAAAGAGATGGCAAGTGAATGTCATGGTCCCTAAAGCCAAAAGGAAACCTTTCCATTGCCTTCTGTACGCTCTGGAGCAGACCCAAATAGAAAATCAGAGAAGGATAAGGGGTGCCTAATTCTGTTGGGTTCTTCTGTGTGGCCGCCTGTTATCCCCAAATGCAAACTCCAGCCTTACCAGAAAGCGTCCTGCCTCCACTCACTGTCCTCTGGGCTAAACTTGCGTAAATTCACGCCATAATCCTGCTGCACTGTCCTTTTTGGAATCGACAACAAATGTTTAGCCTGGCCAGGAGAATATCTGGGAGAGTTTTTTATTTTTGTGGGGACAGTAGCACTGACCCTTGTGCGGGCTGCGACGGGGCCGGCGCAGACGCCTTGGCACCTCTGCCAAAGCCGAAAGCATCACCTTTGCCTTTGCTGTCTGCCTCAGCGCTCAGATCTCCCACACGGTCCTGGAATGTGCCTCTTGTCTGCTGCCCGGCTGGCTGGGGAAGTTTTGAAAAGGTTTAATTTAGCTCTCATTTGAGTCCCTTTGCGCTGCCAAAAAATCTGAACTTTGGTTCCAAGCAGAGCTTAGGAATCCTGGTTCCCAGGAGAAAAGAGGAGGGGAGGACAGGGCAGAAAAAGTTGTGCATTTTAAAGGAGAGAGAAAGAGATGATACCAGATATTTTTTTTCCCCCCTTTTTAAAGGGATAGTTGTTTTGTGTTCTTATCTGCTCCATGCTGTAGGATGGAAGATGAGTTGTCAGATCCAAAATTTGGGGTAACAGCGACACTATGTGGCCAGCTGTAACCACCCACACAGGGCTTTCCTGGGGCCCGGGGGGCTTTCATGGTGGCTGACAATTCTCTGGTTTATACCTATTTGACATGTATAGAGGTGTAGGGCCAGCCTGTGCTCTCAGGGTCTGATCACAGGGGGGATCATGGAGCTGGCACAGGTGAGATGCCCAAGGCTCAGGTAGGCAGTGAGGGCCTGAGGAGAAGGCCAGGAGAGTGAGTCTCATGCACTGTGACACTACAACTGTGAGAGTGAGTCTCATGCACTGTGACACTACAACTGTGAGCACTGTTATCACAGAATCATAGAATGGTTCAAGATGGAAGGGACTTTAAAGACCATCCAGTTCCACCCCCCTGCCCTGGGCAGGGACACCTCCCACCGGACCAGGTTGCTCAAAGCCCCATCCAGCCTGGCCTTGAACCCCTCCAGGGATGGGGCAGCCACAGCTTCTCTGGGCAACCTGGGCCAGGGTCTCACCACCCTCAGAGAAAAGAATTTCTTATGCAGCTGTGAGCAGTATCTGGCCTACAAAACTACATAGGAATCAAATTTATTGCTTCATAGACAAACCAGGGACCACTGTCTTGCCTGGTGTAAATCACCATCACTCAGCTGAAATCAATACCGTGTTGGTAAATCTTGTCGTGTCGTTGGAAGTCTAGCAATACTTGGTGCTTTGCTTAGAGCCTCAAGTCCTGTCTCATGTGGACGCACAAGAATCTCAGCTTTCATTTTGAAAAGTCCTTGTATGGAAAAGCTTGATAATGTGACCCAAGCACTCCATAAGGACTTAACTATCTGGAGGCAAATGGAAAAAAAAAGAAAAAATTGGGAAAAAGTCCAACACAAGTTCTCTGCTACACTTTCAAACTTTCAAAATAGTCTCATTATCCTGGAGATCCTGGTGCCTGCTCCATTAGTTGTATTTAAATGAAATTAAGCAATTTGCAGTGTCTCAGAATCTGATCTAAATATCCCTAATACAATAGCATAGGTATGGAAACAAATTCTTCTTTCTTGTAAGAGAAGGACATGTATTAAAGGCTGCATATGCCATTTCCTACCAAACTTCCCTTTTTAGACTTTTTTCCTCCTTTTCAATTACATTAGTATATCTAATTACCTATGTAAAGCATGGCAGCTTTGATCTTACTAGCTCAGATAGAGAGTCAATGTTTGTGAATTTATAGATACTAATGGACTTCGGTGCCATCCCAATAATTAGACAAACAAGACACTTCATGTGTGTATGTAAGGAGCAATTACACAAAGTAGCAGTCACAGGGACCACGTTTGCAGGAAGATATTTCTTTCCTATCTGGTTACGGCATCTACAACAGGCAGTTCAGCAGCCGCTGTCAGGGAGAAAACTCTGAGACTCCTCAAAAGATCAGCAGTGGGACGTTTCCAATGATCTTCTTGACCTCAGATGTCAAACATAATCAGGTTAGCAGACCAGGCCACGAGCTGCGGAGACCTGGCAGCTTATTCCAAAACTAACACCCAAAGGGTGCAATTCTGCAGCCTCCTCACCGGTCAGTGGGACTCCTGACACAGGAGACGGCTGCAGGAACAGCCCCTAGGAAGTATAAACAGGAGGATTTTTCCCAAAAGAGCTCCATATGAAAATATTACTGGTCATTAGTTTACTAATAGCTGCAGGCTATTAAGTTATGATGGAAAGAGCAAGAATAAAGGCATTTGGGTCTAGAGAGAAGAGGTTTCACTGTGGCAGGGGACACCAGTGGCCAAAAGCTGCCAAGTTTTCAAGCTGACTGCAGCATGGGATGTGAAGATGGCACTAGGGCTTATACTGGAGATGTCAAAAAATCTTAGGGATTTGGAGACCTAAAATGCCAGGCACATCTGAGTAGTAGGTAAGCAGAAAATATAAAAATCCCAACTTAGCCTGTAGAGGTGTTGGATATCACTGTCCTCTACCACCATGAAATGTAGATTGAAAGGATCACAATTCTCAAGTGATTATTGGAACTATTCAAACATTTATACTACAAACTACACTATACAACATTTTACATTTATGCTTTAGCTGAGAATTACATCCCCTACTACTGACCATTTCCAGACATGAGAAATATTACCCAGTTTTGAAAGCGGTGTAATCTTGAACTAGGTAAAAGCCTGACATACACTGCAGGAAGGTGAACTGCCACAATAATCTGCTGCTGGATGGAAAAAAAAAGCAGAGCAAAAATCTGGGAAGGAAGGGGAATGGGATGGGTGTGTGGAATAACCAGCTGGGGAAACATGCTGGCCATTTCAGCTTAAAATTGAACTGCCCTCATAACTGAAAGATATACCCTGTGCATTAACCTAGTTAGAAATTTCATCTTCCAGGATTATATTAAGATTGGCAAATAGACTATAAGAGGCCTGAAACAGTTGTATTGGTAAACTAAGCTATCACACGTCACCAGCAGTTCTCAACAGCATACAGTGCCCCCATATATATGACCTCAAATAATATTTTATAAAGTAGAGACTAGGAAAAAAGCTTTTTAAGAAGGCGGGTTCAAAGGTATCGCAGTTATAATTCTATATAGCCCAGATGCTGCATAAATACCACTCACATTTCATGCTTCATTAACTTCTTTTGTAGATTAATCCATGTTTGCACAGAATGCTTTAAACCCATCCGCACTGATCCCATGTATTTGCCGCACGCCTGGCAGCTGAGGGCTGGCTGATCCCTCTCCATTAGCAGTTCTGTGAGCCACAGGATACGAGCTGGCCAGCAGGTACGTGCACATGGCTATGACAAGGCACAGAGGTGTGACTTCTCTGATGCCTTATTCATGACAGATCCATTTCTGCAAAGTCATTGTCAATCTCCGTCATTCTGATCTGGCTTGATTTCCCATTTCAGTCGCACTGCCCTGAACATACTGACTTCAACTGCTGTCACACCTGATTAAAGCTAGGTGGGTAGAAAAAGAATTGGGTTCAAGCATAGCTAAACATCTTAAATTCATGCTGTGGGCCAGATCTTAAGCTGATGTATTTCAGCAAGGATGTTATTCTATATCTGCTGAAGACATAGCTTCTGGTTTTTGATTAGCCAGAAAAATAGCTTCTAAAAAGCCTGGGAATATAATATGCTGGGAATTCTTCACAGACTGTTTTTCCATTAGAACTGGCTGCCAGCCTGCTTACAAGGCCGTCTGACATCAGGTATATCTTTCCTAGGAAGTCTCCATTATCTGATACTGGTATTATTTTTGTGCCAATGATTGAACGAAACTATTCTGTTCGTATTTCAAAATGAAACCATTCTAATGTAAAAGCCATGAATTGATAATATCCTTTAATTCAACTGGCCGAAGACACTTCCTTTTGTTTTTAACCAAATCAATTTAAAAATGGAAACAAAATTTTGATGGTCAAGAAACTGTAGTGAAAAACAGCTCAGAAGTTACATGACAGAGAGCTGATCAGACAGTGTCTGAGACAGTGGAAGTAGATACTGATCTCATTCACGCTGATCTAAACTTAGAGTTACATGATAAAAGTCAGAGGAACCACTTCGATCAGCTCCAGGCTGAGATGGGAGTCACCAGGTATCCAACAGCAGCGTTTGGCTACGGCTGCAAATTAAATCTTACGTCTCTGTAAGGAAGCCCCCTGTCCAACTTCAGCAGTGACTTCAGGAGCAAGGAGTGTTTGGGGATTTTTTTTGTCACTGACTGGAGCTGAGCAGAGACTGATGAGGTGTTATGCTGAGACACCTCAAAGGAACTGATTTTTGGAAATCTTCAAACTATCAGGCTGTTCTCGGGGCTGGCTCACGTTAGGCAACCCAGAACAGGCATGCAAAATCACTAGTCCCTTTTAAAAAACATCAGTCTTCGTCTGTCCAGCAGACATATTGGGAAATCAGGCTAATGTAGAAATATTAGCTGTGAAAAGCCTTGAAAGTTCTACAAATCTAAAAAAGGTACATATTAGTGCCTGTAAAAGCTGTGTGTATAGTGCAGGATTTCTTCTTCCACTGAGCAGTAGAACATGCTGTACTCTAGCTATCATCCCCATGAAACTGCTAATGATGCTATATTTATGAGTAGCCATTAGAAAAAGCTGTCTGTCTTTGCAGTTTTGGTACTCAGCCAGCCTGCCCACTTGCCCTTATTCTAATAGAACTGATGCTGGCTGTGATGCCTTGCTTTTGAGGATGAATTAAAGCAGAGAAGGAAATATTTCTGATAATGACGCAAACTGAAAATGGCTTGGGTGGGTTTAGAAGAGCTGTGCTCTGGGTGATTGGGAACCAGCCCACATCAGTTTGAGCTGCTCACACAGATGAGTTTACACACACTGCTCTCAGTGTTATCTCCTAACAGGAAAACTTAACATCAGTGAGATAATTTAATAAATACTTGACTTCACTTTGCAGTTAGAGGCCATGTAAATAGGAGTTCTCTTGGAAACATGTTAAGAATGACAGCAACATGTTAATACAACCACATTGTGCTTTCAGCTTGATTCTAGGAACATGTAAAAAGGTATTGGTAATCCCCCACTGGAAAATGAATACATTATGATACGTTTATTCAGGAGCTGTATTTTTTTTTAATTTCTGTCTCTCTTACCTCCTCCCCTAGTCTTACCCGTGACACTCATCCTGGGATTCTGATGAGGACTGTAAAAATTCATGTATTGGCTTTGAGAGACAAAATGATTCCACCCATCTATGATGTTAGTAGCATTTACTAAAAACTAATGAAATGGGTGGCATTATGATGTCAGGAGGATCAGAGCCAAAGGTGGTTTTCTGAACGGAGACTCTGCATGAATCTCCCCAGACTGCCCAGCAGTCAAGGAGATTATATTCTCAACTGTTAAAGCTGTTTACACATACCAACCAGCACTGACTGCCTCTTTGTGGCAAGTTGTTTACATGAATTTATTTTGGGAAAATTCCATTAGACGGGACCAAGATTTCTTCATAAATCATTGAATTTAGCTTGTGTACTGATAAAATCTGGTTAGTCATTTATTCTTCTGAGCAGCGCTTAGTTATGAGTGTTCATTATTTGTAAGGAGCAACTTACATGGGTAATATAAAAATAATGGATTGCCTATGGCTGTTTTCAGTGGTGGATATTTTACTCTGCTGGGAAAGATGTATTAGAAAATGGCCCTCCTTACCAATTCATCTAATAAAACAAAGGACTCATTAACTGGAGTCACAGACCTAATGTATGCTCTGAATTTTGCTAATTTAGCCAGCAAAAATCTCCCAGTGAGACACTGAAACCGCTTTGAAAATGGTCCTGCAGATCTGTTTGCTGTAGTCTGTGTTGCTGTGTCCTCTGTAGCAGTAGGGATCTGGCGTGAGATATTACTGCTACTGCAGTGCTCAGCTCTTTCTTAATCAAAAGAGAATCAATCTGTTGGACCAGACTGCAGTGTCCCAATTTCATGCACTAGCAGAGAGTGAATTTTCACAAAGTACCATTTACCAAATCACATAAGGGATATATAGAATTTGAGAGGATATAAAATTTGTTCCTTAGTTTTGAACAGAAACTTATTCTTACTTGTAACTAATATTTGTGCTTGGTCTGCAATTTCAGATGAACATTCAAAATGTTTGAAAAAATCTAATACTCTCAAAATTCTATAATTTAGAAGGCATCTTTCTGATGATTTATGACTTCTTTACTAGCATTTGCTGCAATGCATTCATATAGCAATATATCATCACTATAAAAAGATGCATTTGAAAAAGGCCCAAAAAGCAAAGCTAGGATCTAGATCTCAGTTTTAATGCAAACTTCTGGCTTGTTCAGATCCAGGATTTGGGTTGCTTCATTGCAGGCAAATAGACCAGGGTCAGAATCTTTGTCAGTGCAACTGGAATAACTTTTTATAATTAACTGTCTGCATCAGTTTACACTAACATGGAATTTGACACCTTGCCATCAAATGGAAGGTGGCTTTTCGTCCTCTAAATTCGCACAGACATATTAATCCAACACTGAGGTTTGGCATAATCTCTAATTTTATATAGCACATTTCTTCTCCAAGTGCCTCACAAATATCACTCAGAACACAGCCGTGTCTGGTAGGGAAGTTAGAAACATTCCTCAATGCTCACCAAAGAAGGCAACTTAACGCCTCCTTTTATTAAAAATAACATTAATTCAGAGAACCACAGTTTCAATTGTGTTGGAAATATTCAGTCACTCAGACTAAACGGCATGAAGCTCAGTTAATGAGGTGTTTAGCTGCTCTTTCCAGAATCTGTACCTCTGCGTCAGGCAGTCTCTGTGTCTCTTGAATGATTCTAGATCTTTACCTTGAATTAATAATTTGCACATAAGAGGCCTTCTTCAGAAGATTGCTTATTGTAAAGTCCAGTTCCCATGAAGACAAGCTGATTATGCCTCGTGCAAATAAGGCTATTCCCACTGAAGTTGAATGATAGTAAATAGTTGGCAGTAATGCTCAAGGGTGAGCAATATTTTGTTCTGGAAGAAATATTTCTGATATTTGATATGTTTGGTGATGTTGAATTTCTTGTTCCACAAGGTTGTATCTTCACCTTCAGCAGGAAACCTAATATGCAAGTTATTGTGTCTGCTTGTATGTCTCAGTCCTAAAAGCACGTCCTCTGAGTAAGATCTCTCTCTGTGCAAATAGCTCAGAGGAAGATTCACTCTGTCATCTAAGATAGAGGAAGAAGCACAAAATTCTGCCTTCTGGACAACAGGAAAAGACTAGGATGACACAGGTGGTTCATAAATTGTTCTCTGGATTAGTTCAGTCAAATCAAGAGGGTTTAGAGGCTGGTAAGACAGACTGGCAGAACTGGAGTCTGGATGTTCGTTGCCTGTGTGGGCAAGGGAGAAACGCAGGAATAGCAGCCGTAGCACTCCCATAAGCTTCCTCCTTACACTGTGGATGCAGATGTCAGGGCTGCTGTTCACTGCGGCAGAGGCAGTGCCAGCAGTGGCTGTGAGGAGGTGGAAAGTGAGTTCCCCATGTGCAGGCACAGGTGGAGGCATTCCCCTTGCTGGTCTGCAAGCTGCCACGCTGCTGCTGGGGTTCAGAAGGACTTCCCTACACAAGCAAGAGCTTTATTTTCCAGTTTGGGTTCCTGAAGCACTCTCTCAGCAACCTTTCCCTGAGAAACACACAGAATCAGCCTACCTCTGAGCCAGCTCAGCCCTAAACTCTGCTTGCTTGGCCCAACCAACTTGAGGAGCTCACCAGCCACATCTAAGCATCTGAGCCGCCCTGGAAGAAGACATGTTGCTGAGGCCAAGAACCTGGGTGCAAATTTGACCCCAAAAAAGCACATTCCGGCTTTACTTTCACTTAGCACAATGTGGGAAGTTCTTGAGCAGCAACAAGCTTCAGGCCAAGCAGTTACTTAATTTTTTTTCTCTCTCTTTATTGATTGTTTGCTTTTAAAAAAACGTTGGCAAATCCAGTGATCATGAAAGCCCTGGATGGATCCAGATGTCGTGTGGGCAGGATTTGCGTGAGTGCCTCCACAGAGCTCTGCCAATGCACTTTTGTCCTGGCCAATTCCTTCTCTTCCAAACCTTGGCCTCTCCAAAGCAGACACTACCAAGTCAGGAAGAACTGAGACATATTATTAGGTGGTTTTGAGCTGTGGATACTTGCCTACAGAAAATGCTATCCTTGCTTTCTCCCCCAACCAGACGCAGCGCTTCTGCTGGGATTCCAGAGGCAGAAAGTGGAGCAAAATGTGACTAATATGGAAAGGAAATGGTGAAGAAGGGCCATATTCACACCACTCACCAAAATATGCCCTGTGGCGAGGGCCCTGCCGTGAGAGTTCCGGAGGATGTTGTGCTTTCTAGAGCATTAGGCAATGATGTGGCTCCAGTCTGTCTTGAGGATAGGATTCCCCTCACTGGCTGAATGTGGAGACCTCTATCTTTATTTAGGTTGCTGTGCTATGCCTATCTCCATGGTGTCCAAACCCATCCCTGGCTAAGGGCAGAACCTGCAAGTCCTCCTGCTTCCAAAGAACAAGGAGGACCATTGTGGCTTCCCCTAGCACAGAGCTGGTAGGTCGAGGAGATCCTGGCTGTTCCCCCCACTTGATGTTCACATGCACACATGCTGGGCTTGCTGTATCCAGGTGCTAGGCAAAGTCTGAGAGGCAGCATATCTAGTGACCAGAGATCTGGGGAGCTTGGATTCTGCCTGGTTCTGCCTGATTTTCTGTGTGACTTCAGGAAAACTACTTGGCACGTCTGTTTCTTTTCACCTTCTTTGCCTTTTACGTGATCCTTAGGGTAGGGAACTATCATATAATTGCATGTACTGGAGGGGGCTACCGTGTTATAAATGATAAGGCATTAAAGATCATGTTCTTCAAAGTGGAAAATCTCGTACTGAAATGAGTCAATGCAAAAACTGGGAGGGCTTTGATGTTTCATCCAACAGATAGCAATTTTTAACTGATTAAAATTACAATGTTAGGGAAAACTTTAGCTTCCTAAAAAACACCCAAAGTAAAGATAAGTAATTGGAGGAAAGCTGTCTATCAAACAAAATGCAGAACTCACAGAAAACAGTTTCCCCGATGGCTAAAGGCACGGGCTATAAAATAGAAAAATTTTTTTTCCCTTCACAAATCATTTAAACATAAGTAAGAAATCAGTAGCTCCCTCTTCAGAAGCACCCTAAGGAATAGAAATGCAGTGAATCATGGGTATTTTATTACTAGTCTGTGTGTCTATCTGATGGCAAGCATCAATGGCTTCCCTTACACAGGGTGCCCAGGGGGATAGAAGAATGCAGGGAATAGCTTACTAGTTTCTGTGTCTGTCTAGTGGCAGAAATCCATGTTTTCTTATAGAAGACACTGCGGTAACGCACGGGCAGCGTTTCAGTGTGTGTGCCTGGCTTTCTGGTGGCAAAGCATAAAGTGGGATTGAAATGTTGCCACTCATGAAGCGCCTGCTGTGCCAGCGAGGCACAGTCCCTGGGCTCAGCCCCTTGCAGCAGAGGCAGAAACTTTTGCCATGCAGGTTTGTAAGGGTAGCCAAGGACAAGTGTTAGGAGACCGGGAACGCTGCGGGGGAATATCCAAAGTTTAATAATAGAAACAGATACTGATATAGTTTATTCTGCCATATGGGGAGAGAATACCAGTAGAAGGAATCTTCTCAGGTAGTGGTTGACACTCTGGTTAGGATGGAAGTGTAATAAGGCATCAAAACACTTAGATGAGTACATCTCACTGGTTTCAAAGAAAGCTGTTCTATGTGAATCCTGACAACAATGTGAACCAGGCAGGTCCCAAACTTGACTCCCTGCACAGTCTAAGGTTCACAAAGAGGAACAGGGGGTCAGAGAGGGCCAAAGTTAGATAGTCCCAGGGGAAGAATTTTTTTATCAATATTGCTGACTGATCTCTGTTACACGGCTTATGTCTGCAAGTGTTTTTATTTTATCTGCATACTCTTTAGAGAGGGACTGTGTACCAGGCCATGAGCATCATCCAGTGACCTCCCCATAGAGCTACCTATCTGAGCTTTAACACTTCATGTAGAAAGTTAGCCACGTTACATCTACACTGGAGACCAGAGGGAAGAGTAAGGATACACAGGATAACTTTAATAAGCTGCTGGGGGCAGAGAGCAGTCTAGCTGAAGTCAGAATGGGATAATTTACCCTACCAAAAAGCTGGGTAAATTGGCAGAATTAATTTGTACTAACTTAGCCTTTCTACTGCCAGACTCATGTTACCATGTGAGGTAGGTGGTTTTAAAATGGCTCTCATGTCTCTGCTTTACATCGCAGTGTGACACACAGACATAGGCGAAGTCTTGATTTAAAGACTGTAAGTAACAGGAATCTTGTTCATCCCTAGATAAGATACCACAGTGATTAACTGCCCTCATTGTTAAAATTGTGCATGTTATTTATTAGTATAGACACAGTCTCTAATGTTGACATTCTGATCTTAAAGGGTTTCTAAAGACCGTGGCTGGTTCTCTTAAACCTCTTGGCTGCTTCTGAAGATTGCTTTTTTTCTGATAATAACAGTGCTCCAAGATCCAGGCAAGAATAGTGATTTGCTCCTTAGTTTGGTTCACGCTTCTGTTCATCGTTTCCTTATAGCAAAACATAATTTAAAAAACAAGCCATATAAAATTTTGTTCGTCTAGTGATTTATTTTATTTTCACGGTGTCTGGAGACATGATGTACTCCCATCCTCTCAGAGTGGTTATTAGCGTTTGGCCTGGCTGTTTCTTGTGGAAAATCATAAAAATATTTGGTGAGCAAAAGGGAGATGCTAAGTGCTTTGGTGGTCTGATCAGGGAGGGTATTTAGAAAGACTGCATGTTTTGTTTTGAATGAAATGACTAGCTGTATCCTTTACTGATGGCAGGGACACACCAAATTGCAGCAGAGTTCTCTATTTTTCTTTTAAATCATTCTTTTCATTTAGAATGTTTGAATGTTTTGCGTGAAAACTCCTAACTGGTATGTTTTCAGTTTAAACTACTTCTGGTGTTTTGGTGAAGGTAAATAAGCATCCTGACAAGGCAACCCTTGGAGCAGGCCTGTAGCCAAGGCCAGCTAAAATTTAATAAGACAGTTAGAGATGAATAATTTCCAGTGCCACAGAAGATCAGGAGACATGGAGAGTGGAGCTGAGTCAAAGGATTGGACATTGACCTCAGCAGTCTTTGGATCAGGCCAGTAAGACAAGAACAAGAACAAGTAATTGCTTGGGGGAAAAAAATCTGTAATCAAACTTTATTAACACCAGAAATATCCTTTTCCCAATATCATAATAAACATTCAGCTTATAGGGAATTAGGGGTACCACTTCAGTGAAAACATGCTTCCTTAATTCAGTTTTAACAAGAAAGCCAAATTTTGCTAGATTTTTCAGTGCTTTTGGTCTATGCTATTTTTGAAAGACGACCAGTTCAGAGCTCTTCATAAATATGTTGAAATCAATAAATGTGAAAGATAAACTTGAGAAGAGCTATCACTGAAATTATACTAGTATAAGGAAACAAGCTTAAAATATTCAGTTGCTCAATATGAAATCAAAAGCTACAAAATTAAAAACAAGAATCATAACAGATTATCAGAAAAGCTAAATTATTTAAATGAAATTGCAGATAGACTATAGAAATCCTAAGCAAAAATTGAAGAAAATGGCAAAAATAATATTCATTATAAACACCCCGGGACATGGCTGCTTCATAGTGCTCCATGGTGGCATATGGATAGGGAGTTCATAAATAGTCCTAAGTCACTTGTGGACCAGGGATGGAATTACTATTCCCAGCATTGGGATTGGAATCATTAGTGCAGTCATCTAAAATAACATTGTGCTGCTGCTTCTTGGACACCCTGTAGGAGTCTTTGGATCTTAACACATCCTAATTTGTTCTGCTTCTATAGTTTCTGCAAAAATACTGTCCACATTGTAATCAGGTGGCTGAAGAGCTCGATTTTTCCCTTGGACCTTTCATTGCAGGCTCTCAGCTGACTCAGGGGAGCATTGGCCCACAATTTCATGGCTCTTTCCATAAAGTGATGTGCAGGGAATTGCGTAGGGAAGCTGAAATTCCAGATTGGAAGCTCAGACCTTCGTGTATCTGCCAGTTTTAACCTAGAAAGCAGATGTCTTAGGGAAAGTAGAAAACTTGCAACACACAGTCAATATTGTGTCCATATTCTCTATCAGTCAATAATCCATATCAAATCCTTTTCACTACAGTCCACACTTTCTGTCTGTAACTAATGTATATGCATACACATACGTGTTTTGATTTGCCACTTCGTTTAACTCCTCTGTGCTAAGAGAAATACTAATATTTATTTCAGAACACTGTAAAGCTTTTTTGCTGCAACGTCTGCTTTCTGATTCCAGGAGAACACTATGATGTGAAAGAACCTATTCAAAATCCATTGCATTCCCGTCCTTTTAATTTATGCAGTCGGATTTATACTCTAACTTCACATATCAGTTCTTGTCTGCTCTTGAGTTCATTTGCTTTCATAGCAGACGGAGCTGCTGAAGTGGCTGCATACATACCAGCCTTCTTACACTGGAATGATATTGTCCCTAGGTGGGTTTCCTTATAATTGCCACAGATCCTCCCAGAAATTCTGGCAGAGCACAGAGCACATCACAAGTTCAGCGAATGTGAGACGATCAGATGATAAAAGCCTGTTTGTGCTGCTCTTAACTCAGTAGGAGTAATAGCTGATTCTTCACATGCCCAAAATGAAATTAAGGGGGCTACTCAAAGAGGTTGTGGTTACACGGTCACTTTAATCTGGCATAAATCTGGCTGCTGCTGAAAGGGGTTGTTCCATTTCTCTCCCCCCCTCTTCCTCTGCACCCAGTCACTTTTTTCACCCACTCTTGTCTGGCACCAGCATTTATATGGCTGTGCAATGAGTTGGCCCACAGAACTGATCCAGCTAAATATCAACTCAATTAGTTGTATGATTTTTTTTTTTTTTTTTTTTTTAATTAGTTTCTTA
This sequence comes from Calidris pugnax, assembly GCF_001431845.1. Classification (NCBI taxonomy): domain Eukaryota; kingdom Metazoa; phylum Chordata; class Aves; order Charadriiformes; family Scolopacidae; genus Calidris; species Calidris pugnax. Next base: position 2,391,265 of record NW_015090778.1, on the reverse strand, counting down.
GAGTAATACAGCCACATGAATGCTTGTGCTGGCGTAAGAGAGCGCAGAAATGAGTGTCTGGGGGGGAAAGGAATGGAAGAACTACTTTTTCAGTAGCAGTCCAAAGGGTCATTGAATGATGGCCTGATTAGACTGGCAGCATCCAACCCATGCAAATGAAACTATCTAGGCTAAGCTGTTAAATTCTCATGTTCCATGGTAGCTCCTCTGCTCCTTTCTCATAAGCATCTTCCCATTGCTCAGAAGCTACTGAACACTACAGTTTTCAGGCATTCCTTGTCGTGGGAATCCTCTGCCCATCTCTTCAGCAGCAAACTGAGTTATCTGTGTTGCCTTCTCGTTCATTTTGTAATTTCTACAATCCCCCAGCAGTCCTATTCCCGGCATGACAAATTAATTCAAATTTCTTGTTTGTTCTCATTTTTTTTCCCTTTTTACCACAATGTGCATGCCATCCTAAACTTTTCCAGAGATCGGTCAACCAAAATAAAATAAGGTATTTTTCCAAATTATCTAAACAATGAGCATTTCAGTTCTGAGACACAGCCCAAGGATCATTTCCCAATTCAGTGAAATATTGTCCTAGTTCTGTTGGGCTTAGGGGCAACACGCAGTGTACAGTTGAGTTATCCCAACAGCAAAGCAGTGCTTCAGTTGTGGGCTCCTGGGTTTCCTCCTTTCCAAAAGAAGCAATCCGTGTTAGCATTGTGCTTGGCTCCGACTGCGTTCCCCTCCTTGCCGCCTGGCTGCCTCGGTGTGCGAGGGGTGCCAAACCAAAATTCCACAGCTCCCCTTCCCAGCCCACCCCTTCCCCACCCGTCTGTGTGGGAATGGGGAGGGCCACTGCTGGGACCTGCCACACCAGCAGCCAAGGTAGGAGAAGAAAAGAAAACTCCCACTCCCAAACTCTACCACAAGAGAAAAATTCTCATACCCACTGCTCCGGGCAGGTTCAAACTCATGGCAATAATAACTTTTGTAGCATCTCTGACTTTTTCTTTAATTTGATGTAAAAAGCCCTTGTGTGTGGCACATTTACACAAGACTCGAGACCAGAATGCACTGACAAAGGGAGGCATCAAACACAGTAGCAGAACAAGAAAAAATGAAGGCTCCTCCTGGAAAGACACAAATCTTCCAGGTCAGCATTTCGCATTTGTTCATCCTTGTTTCAGTTTTATCACAGAGCTGATGGCAATTATTGCTGGTTAGATGCACCTTCTGAACCTGGTTGTCTGGTACAAAACAGCTTAACAAACTCTACAGTCTTCAGCCTTCTCTGTGCCATGAATTCAAAGAAATCTAAAATCTAGTTAGTGAAAAGCAATCTTTTGGGGCAAGCAGGGTTCCCACAAGCTAGAATTGGGGACTGAAGATATTACACTCATCTATCTCAAGGTGTAGAATCTCTTTTAATACCTGCAGTTGTGAGTTAGCTCTGATTGATTGACTGTTTCTAGGACAGCCTTACATGCCTGCTTTCAGATGCCACAGCTTCCACTGCCTGAAATAAAATAAATTTCTCAAAACAAGACAGTAGAACCTCTGAAATCAGCTTGTTGGGACTTGCCATGGGGAGTACTATCAATTTACTAAAATCTGGTCTGGTGGGAAATACTTGCACGATTAGGATAAAACTTAAGGGGACAGTAAGGCTTGCAGCTCTGCTGTAGCTGTGCTCTGAGATAAATCATACGTAGTTTAACAAAAGATTTTATGAAACAAACTGGAGGCTCCTGCAGAGAATTATCTTCATGGTTTTAATCAAAACACAGGGGAAAGACACTTGGATTCTTTTTTATTTTACAAAATTTCAGAAAAAAAATGTGGTCTTTCTTGTCTTTTATTGTTTTTTGGTAGCTTAAAATGATTTCTTATTCTCTGAATTGCTCTGGTCTGTTATATTCCCTCCCTGCTCTTAGAGCTAATTACTATTTCTTTGTCTCCAAAAATGATTGTATTTGTATCATCTCCAGACAGGTCACAGGAGGTACATTGAGTGCACACTGGATATGTTACACATCTGGTTTATATCCTCCTCCACTGAGCCACTTCATATCCCAGAATGCAGCATTTCTGTATTGTTGCCATATATCAAAATACGAAGAAAGACACACAGACAGTGGAGCTAAGTGGACAAAGCTACATGAGACACTATTAAAAATTCAATTAATTTAAGATAGCCACTTTTCTTTTTAAACAGTGTTCCCAATTCTTGAAGTAGAAACAATATTGAACTGAAGAACTGTGCAACACAGTGTAAACTTCTCCACTAGGCAAAAAAGGCCAATGAACTCAGTATTCTGGGGGTTTTTTACAACAGCCTTTTGGCATTGTATATAATCCTGAGAGATTCATTTTAGGGACAGAAAAAATAATTTTTTATTTAGACAGAATTTGTGTCACTCATTTTTCATGATATGGACTAAACCAGAGATTGCTATACTAGCTGGTTTTTGCAGATCACTTCTCAGGGGCCCATGGACTGGGGTTCAAGGGCTTCAACAGAGGGGATAGCGTGTGTCCTGTAGGTGACCAAAGGACAAACACAACGAGAAGGCAGAACCATGGTGCCTTCAGACTGGCATCCGCTGCCCCTTCTCTGCCAATTCATCTACTTTCTTCTTATGAGACAGGATTAATCTTTCTCAGCCAGCACAGGACAATAGCTCTGGTGGCAACGGGGGAAAGGACTGTGCCAACAATAATCCCTGAGGCACCGCCGCTGTGGGCCAAGAGATCCTCAGAGCCCAGGAGAAAGAAGTACATTATGCTGCCTTGGGCTTCTCTGAGTCTGGCACAGTCTCACTGCAGAAGCGTTTTGTCCCACGAGCAGGTTTGGTTTGGCCTGTTATCAGCAACAGAAACCTCCTTTGGGTTCATCTGTAAATTTGAAGTGATCTTTACTCTGGGTGTTCAGAGGAGTGCAGTGACACGAGGCAGGCAGGGTTACAGCCATCACTCGGTGTGATGAGCTGGCACGGTTCTGAGACAAGCAGGCAATACTGGTGCAGTGCCTGACTGACGTGAGGGGCTGACAGACTGACAGACAGGCTGACAGACTGACAGCTGAGCAGATTGTTGTGCTGGGCAGCCCCAGAGCAAGCAGGTTCATGAGTGACTGGAGTGTGTGGCCCCTTGGCACTGCAACCACCCTGTGAAACTGCAATGTTGTGGGGGAGTCAGCCATCCCAAAGATCAGCTCTTGTAACTGAAATCTCTGCTTCTTTAAGCATTTGGGTTTGGAAAAAAAGAAAGGCCCTCTGTGTGTCACACCTGGGCCCCGGAAAGGTGTGACAGCAACAGGAGCTGGCTGGGGCAGTGCGGGATGACACGTGCTGGGAAGAGGGGCAGCACCAATTGCCCATTGTCTCCATCCTTTAACCCATCCATCCCCCAACCGTACGTGCCCACCTGCACCTACACACACCCAGTTTCGCTCTGATTTGTCCCGGGATTGAATTAAGCTGAAGGATCAAAGAGCGAAGCTGGGACACTGCTTCCACACAGAGCATAGGCAGGGACTCTCTGCTCTCAGTGTTTGTCCCTGCTGGCCTCACCTGATTCAATCAAAATACAGCCAAAGGTCTTCTGTTACCAGCCCTAGATCCCTCCATTCACATCCCCCTCAGCTTTCCTTCCACCTGGGCTCCTTCCAGCTTTGCCCCATGCTCTCCAAAATGCCAGAAAGTGTAATTCCTCTTTTTTTTTCCCCCAGAGTTGGCATTAAAGCTGGAAGCAAAGACATTTCTGTCTGGTTAGAGGGGGGAATATCTGTTCCAAATGCATTTGAAAGAGACACATCAAACTTTATGACACTCTTTTTTAGAATAGTGGATTCTATTTTCCTTATATAAACTTTGGCGGAGCAATTTTCCATGCCCGCATACATGCAGACTGCCTTATTCCTGGGTTTGGGGAGGCTGGGTCTCCATTAATTGAGCGGTGCACACAGTTTCTTAATGTGAGCTTGCATTTTTGGAAGCATTACATTTTCAATTTTAGCTTAAGGTTCCATTGAAAGTCTGGCTCTTAATAAATAATAATATACAGTTATAGAGCTTTTTAGTTAAATGCAAACTCTTTGTGTTAATTTAAGCAGAATTAAGATACTTTATTTACTGGTTTGCTCAGAGCGTGCAGTTCATTATTCCACCCTAAAAATTTTAGGACAGTTGAGGTGATGTATTTATAGTTCTTGAGTACCCCAGCCTAATAACAATCAATTTGAGCAATGGCATGCATTGTTCGTGCGATAGCGAAGGAGATCAGAAGGCGAGGTTTCTAGGTAGTAAAATCTGGAGGCAAATGAAGTGAACAATGTCTGAATGCTAATGTTATGGTAAATGCTGATCTCCCTGATTTTCAGTCACCGCTACAATTGCTGGCAACATCTAATCAACTCTGTCACCACATGGGCGAACACAGCCATTGCAGCCCAAAGGCAGTGAGTTTGTCTACATAATATATAGGAACATTATATGGGAGATGTTTGTACACTGCTCACCGTAACAGGACTTGACTTTTAACAGGGAACATTAGGCACTTCTGTTACTGAATTCCAAAAATAAAAGGAAAGTACCAAAAGTGCATAAACTGATAAATACCCAGCATCTCTTGTAGTCCTTCTCTGCTGATAATGCTCTGTAACTGTCTCTTACAGGATAGAGATAGCACAAGAGCTAAGTTGAAAATAAATGAGAGACATGTGTGGGCTTAAATTGGAGCAATAGTTAAGGAAAAAGTGACCTTGCTGTCATTTCATATATTTTCTTGTCTAATTTAAGGAGTCATGTTCTGAAAAAGCACGTTTTGGTATTTCTGTTGTTCCTGTGCTTCTCTCTCTGTGGTGGTGATTTACTGTGCAGCCCAGAGCTGTAATCCATTTCTCCCTCTGCTCAGACGAGTCCTTCTGGGCACGGTGTGTCCTGCTGCTGCCAGACTGGAGCCACAGGTGCTGTTTGCTCCAGAGCCGCTCTTGAGAGAGTGTGGATTCAACAGCAAAGCTGTTGATACACGTGGACCAGAATTAAAAGCTTGGGAATAAATTAACTGGGTGGCTTCAACATCATCCCCAGTAAGTAGGAAATAGATGAGCAACTGAAGTGATGGAAGTAGCCTCCTCCTACCCCTTGGCAGCCATGAATTTCAGGCATGTAGGATGATTCCTTTTCAAAGCAGAACTGAAGATGCATCAAGCGGACTGAGCGTGTAAATACTGCTGCAGCCCTTAGCAAGCCCAGCCCCTATACCATCCGTGCTAGAACCATGCCTCCTCGGGATGGATCCTTGCCAAAGTTAGAGCCGTGCCTTCTGTTCCATGCATTGTTTGAAATCTGCTGTCAGACTATTTTGTTTGAGGGAAATCCCTCTTTCTTTCTTGGGCGGGATGGAACGCTGTGAGTACCTTTGGGCTGAGTCACCTCTAGGTGCAGCTGGAATGACTAGTGCACAGGATGGCCAGTGGCAGAGCTAAATGAGACAACTGCTGTACACGCCCTTAGACACATCAGTAGTATTGGGTAAGAAAGCTTTAACCTCCCTGGGCAGTTCAACCGCAGCTGCAGAATTATCTAGTGGAGGAGGCTGTGCTGATAAAAACTCCCTACACTGCACAGAAGTATCCCCAGTTCACTAAAACTGGTGTGGAGGAGAGAACTGAGATAGGCCAGTTCACACTTAGAGCTTGGGGTGAGAAAAGGAAAATGTTTCTGACTCCAGAGGTCATAATCTATTGCATCTATGGGCGATTTTTTACGGAGGCTGGACTGGAAAGCTGTAACTGATACAATCACACGTAATGAATTCTGTAGGCATGCACCAAAAAATAAATAAATTGGCTTACTATCAGCTGGAGGGATTTTGGTCTTTGACTCTATTTCTGTGATGGTTCACTTTGCTGAAATTCATTGTGTTGAAGGGCCTCTTAAGAAATGCTTTCAGCCCCAAAGCCATATTAATATTTAAAATGTTTTTCTCGAGCAGTGCAACAGCTGTGCAATGTGAAATAGAAGACATTTTTCTCTCTTTCCCTGAGCAGCTCTAAAGAAGCATCAAATGGTAAACAGAGAAGGGAAAAAAAGACAAGTTTTGTTTCTGCTAGGGCTGTTATATAAAATGCCAAATATTAACATCTCACCCCCCAAAACCTCCTCCAGTGCTATAGATTTGATGTTAGCAAAACTTTGCGCATCACTGAAATTCCCTCAATTATTAAGGACTTAAAAATAAATTGCTAAACATTCTTGAAAACCTTAATTTCTACAGTAGGAATGCTGAAATTCAGATCTGCAATTCAGATCCATCCACTGTAGAAACATAAGCCTAATTCCTATAATCTAGACTACATTAAAATATCTGTAAATATATACATATATAAAAATAAACATAGACACAAATCTACTACATTTATTTGTTTTGCTTTAACTTTGAAATGAAGTTTGTTGCCTGTGAGCCTAAAATTGTGGTTTTCACAATTGGAAAATGAATAAATGCCCAGGCATGGTTGGCAGGGCTGAGTGAAAGCAAGCTATGGCCTGCCATGGTGTCCCATGCTGCCTCTTGCCCTCAGACTTTAACCTGGCCCTCCTTAGAATTGCCAATAAAAGTCAGAATTGGAAAGAACAAGGTGCATCGCATTCTTGGAACTGCTCCTTCCCTAAAGACACGGGCAGAATCTGCTGTACAGAATTCATATTTCAAGCTTTTCTTGGTGTCCATGGGGGCTAGAACCATGTTTTCTAAATGAAAGATGAGATTCTGATTTATTCATGTGACTCTAGGAGATGACTAGTAGCAGTTCAATCTTGATCCATCCCAGATAGTATTCTTAATACCAGCCTGTTGGCACCTTCTCTGTTAGCAAGGAAACTAGTATATTTAGGAGTTACCAAAATTGTATTTGGTAACAACAGAAAAAAAAGCTGTTTGGGTACCATGTACCATGGTGACTTTACTCCTGTGGAAGGTTGGGATTCACTGGATGGCTTCCAGGCGCGACATTTACTTGTATTTTACAGAATGAGGCCCTGAATATTTATTTTTTTAATTATATTTTGAATTTTTTTCCTTTTCAGGCTGAAGGCCTCTCATTATTGTGAATGGTGGTATTTGGCTGTTGTGCAGTCTGAGAGTTTTCTCTACAGTACCTTATTTGAAATGTGATTCATACAATAATACAACATAGCTGGAGTGTAAAACGGTAACAGGAGATAATACAGAATAGCACAGTGAGGAAAGTATAGAATAACATAATATGGACTTGAAACAAATCAAATCTACAGCTGCACAGTATTGCTGTGAACAATTCCCTATACGTACAGATGTTGGCCACAGGTTCTAGCTGGTGTATGAACAAAAGAGTATGACTCCCAATACTCTTTGTTTGCTGTGTGGAAATCTGTCCTTATTTAACCCTAAATATATCAGTTTCTTGCAGGAATAATTTTCTTTGTGAACATAATGTTTCAAAAGATTTTTTTTTTTTTTTTAAGTCATTGCAGTTTCATTTTTAGAAAGGCGAGGAATCCAACACATCCTACTCTGAGTAGGGCTCTTTGATGGGTTGGGATGCTGCATGAATGATAAATATATCCGCAGACTCAGAGTAAATATTCAATGGCATGTAACTAAGGTATAAAGAAGTAAATTTTATACAAGTTGGCCACAGACGCCTTGTCATTTCCCAGTAAATTAAAGAGTCTTCCATTGGACCTATAAATTCACCGTACTAGTATTCTTCCATGACTACAGAAACAGCCTCACCCTGTGTTGATGGAGTGTTCCATTCCCTACAGATAACAAGAGTCCAGTGCTGTTCCTGTGCGTACCACGGCACCAATAAATTGAGCACAAACCCCTTTTTGCGGCTCTTCCTGTGGCTGCCACTCAGTACTGGTCTTTCTTCTTGACTTTTTTTTTCCCAGAACCTTGGTCAGAGTCTTTGCCAGAAAAAAAAAAACCTAACGTGCTCTGCTAATTACTTATAAGCTTATAAGCCATGTTTTGATAACAGAAGATAACAGAAGCACAGCAGTAGGATGGAAATCTTTCTCCCGTTATGAATCACATAGCAGGTCACCAGTACTGCCCAATGTTCCCAGTCGCTTTCCAGCACAAGCTGATCCAAAGTAATGGAGTTGAAGGCCATACTATTAGTCTGGATTCATTTCAGACTCCAGATTTGTGTGTGTCTGAGATAAAACTAATACCTTCTTTGCTTAAAATCCTGTGGTTTTACATATTTTACTCCTCCTCGTGACACTCTGAATATCAGACCTTGCCCATGATTGGAAAGGGTCTCCTGGGGGAATGGGTCAATGCTGTGCTCTGCAAGGAAGGGAGACTTCTAGCATGGTGCTGAGCTTATAAAACAGCCATAAGCCATCATCACTTGCTGAAATATCCTGAAGTAAAGGGCAGGAAGCACCTAGATGAGCTTGAGATTTGGAATACTACTAGTGCTTCAAACTCATGATTTCAAGGTGAAGCTCACACTGGGCTGGACATACCTATTTGATAGGATAAGGATAGTTGTATTAGCTCAAAGTACATTGAACCTTTTCTGCTTTTTACTGTTTTTCATTTTCATACACATCTTTACTCCCAGACCTGAAAAAGGATTAAAATGCCAGAAAGGAGGCAGATCACTCTGCATTTCTAGTCACATACCAGACATCTCAAGACACATAGTTCTCACAAGATTTTCTACTCTTTGTAGACCATAAAAGGCTCAGATAACCTTCTAAAGTCCACTCTGATCTCCTTAGTCATTAAAAAATAAGTTTTTACTGAGAATCTAAGCTAGATTCCTGCTGCAGTGATCACATTCAATCAATCCAATTTCACTCCACTGCTTCAGAAGTCATTTATGCATTCATTCATTAAGAGAGTGTAACAGAAGTCTTCATTCAAAACAAGATTCTGACATTCAAAACAAGGCTGTAGCTATTGCAAACAATGCCTCAAAGTACTGCATGGAATCATTTTCATACACATTATTTCATTTCAGATTGTTATAGGTGTTTGCTTTTCTCTCTCTATCCCATTCACTGTTCAGAAATGCTCTGGAGAAGCAGTGCTGTCGTGCTGTACAGAAGAGAACACTCACCTGTCCAACCTCCAGGAGAAGCAGGCAAATACTGATCATCTAAACTACAAACTGGTAAGTTTAATTTCATATTTTCCCATTACCTTCACCACTGTGAAAGTGAAATCACAAATAAAGCAAGTGATTGACTTGGCGTTCGATGAAATTTCTGGAAATTTCAGTCTTAGTAAGTACTTCTAGTGCGTGTTCTCCAGCAAGGTAAGGCAGTCTGGTAGAAATAGCCAATTAGTTGAACTGCCAAATTGTTTAGTGGCAATAGTATAACTATTTCTCTGGCTGTGATAAAACCTTTTAGTCTTGGTCTTGCTGAAGAAGTTGATGATTTAAAAAATTCCAGCTGTTGTCTCTTATCCGTGAGTTGTTGTGTATTTAAATTAGAGCTGATAGTATTTATTTGCTCTTTATAGAAGGGTACTACATTTGAGGCCCAGGGCACAGTCTGCCTTTTCATTACAGGTTTGTACAGCACCTAACACATAGTCCCCCAAACTGCTAAAGATATTAAACATTTTATGATAATGTCGTGCTGGGAAGAGTGGTGCTTTTACCAATTCATTAGTTTGCAGGTTATATTTTGGGGTTACTGAAAATAGATCAAATGGGACCTCCTCTAGAGGAAAGACCTTCTGCAAACACCCAAAATCCTTTCTTAGGATCTGTGAACAGCAGACAGGAGAAAGTCACAAGCCCCTACAATGTGCTGTGCAGAAACTTTCAGCCATTTTTTTCCATGGCATATTTAGGCACATCCACAGAACCAGGCAGACCCCATACTAACATCTGCATTCACAGCAGTATTGGATCCAAGGAGGAAAGGAGTCAGCCATATGCTAAAGGTCTTGGTTATTTTCCAGTTTAGAGGAAACTTTTCGATTAAATCATCAGAGATGAACATTTTAAGAAAAGGAGTGAAAAAGCAAGGGGGGAGAGAGAGGGATGGATGCAGTATTTAGAGTCCAACAGCCATTGAGGGCTGTGATGCCGTTTGTACGCAGAAACAGTGGCATCTAGTGGGCAGCTTCTCAGATGAGAAAAGATGAAGTTAGCAGACATTGAATATAAAACAACTCGGTGATTAAAGCTAATGATATGTTTATCTCTTTCATAGATGAAAGATTTTCCCAAGTCTGTTGTAATCCTTTTCTGTAAAAGCATTTGGAAATCAACTATTTTACCAATTTTTCCATCTTCAGTATACAAATTTCACAACCTTTATTCTTCCTATTTTCATTATAATAAGCCTTCTCATAGCTTTCGTATGTAAATTCTAATTACTTAATGTCATATAGATTATCATAAATCTTCACCCAGTAGGAAAGCGAATGGTTTGTATGCACATGTAAAAGTCTAGCATTTTTCCCCAAGGTTTTAGACATGAATAAAAATACATCTCCAACTAGTCCTTGAACACACTTGATCTAGTTCAACTTTAGATGATTTCAAGCACAGCATGGCTTTGAGGGAAAAGTGTGTGTAAAGGAAGAGAATAAAAAAGCAGTAGAACAGCCACAGTGAAGGACTCTGGAAAAAGCTTGGTTACATCATTTCTGTAGCTATAACTAAATATAAAGTTTATGCAGTGTTAACATTTTATGCTAAATATATATGAGTTTTTTCACTGCTGAGTCATAATAAATACTTGAGTTAAATTATTTATACCTGATCCTAAGGTCCTGGTTTTTTATTAGCCCACTGGATTACATGTAAAATTCTGTGTATGCTTTAGGGACATACAGAAATGTATAATAAGCAGGATGAGGGGCTGCTACATCCGTGGCAATAGCCTAAAGCAGTCACACTCATAACTTCCCTCTCTCTTCAGACCTCAGGGTTTGCCAGTGCTGAGCAAACTTCTGAAAGTCTGCTGTGCTGTACTGGCTCGGGTAGAATCATAGAATCACAGAATCATTTAGGTTGGAAAAGACCCATGGGATCATCGAGTCCAACCATCAACCCTACTCTGCAAAGTTCTCCCCTACACCACATCCCCCAACACCACATCTAAATGACACTTAAACATGTCCAGGGATGGTGACTCAACCACCTCCCTGGGCAGCCTCTTCCAGTGTCTGACCACTCTTTCTCTGAAAATTGAAGGGTAGGTTGAAGGGTGTTTCTCTGTTCACTTGCAGGGCCCAAATTAATTTGTATGAATGGAGGAGCAGGCTTCTTAAATCTGGCAGAAGAGCTGGCTGTCTTTAAAAGAAGTATCTTGGCCATATTATTCATGATTACAAGATTACAAAGGCACTGATAGGCTTCAATCTAGGTTTTTCTTCTCTATCTAGAATTTTCTGTTCTCTCTCTTGTTCTTTACACTTTTTTCTCCCATTATTCTTTATGTTTCAAACTTTCCTATATAGTGTCTGCTGTTTTTCTTGTCTTGAGATATCTCTTCAGGAGATACGCAAATTGAGAGCTATGTATTGAGAGTATCATGAATGAGCCCACAATAGCAGGCTGATGATACTTTTTTACACTCCCAGATTTAATCTTTGATTTCATCTTCACAGTAGGGGAAAGCAAGCCTTTGATGCTTTGAGATTTAAATTATTTCCTTGGAATCATCTAGGAGAGCTCTCTTACTGGAAGGAAAGTACACTGGAAGGGCTGTTGATCTATTTGAGCCTACCAAATGCTCTGTTGCAGCAGTGATTTCCTTATGTATCTTCATAAAATTGTTTTTCATTTTGCTGCCACTCCTCAGGCTCTCCATGTGACTGCACTGAGGAACTCTGAAAGTTAACTTTGGTCCATTCATAACTAATTCCATTGCCATTACAGATCATAACAGACATGTTAGAGACATCAAGACATTTTTCATGTTGTTTTGCTGATATCATATGTTTGCCATCTGACTGTATGAGATACTCTATACCAAGGCATAAGTTATAAAGGCACACAGGCAGAAAAGGGATGGCTGGATACATGTGCCTAACCTGGCAGAATTATAAAGGAAAGGGAAAAGTTATACAGAGAAACTACAAAATTATTAGACTGCACCATAGTGCTTCCCAGATGCTGATCCTGGAAAGTCCTCTGATGTTTCCTCAGAACTTTGCAATATTGAGCCTCACTTCCAGTGATTTTTGTCAGCATATAGTATGGGAAACTTAAGGTAACAAAATAATCTGAAAATGGATTTGAATCAAGCTTTTATTATGAAACAATATATGAAATATTCATCAGGCTATTACACATACATTAGTGTTGCATAAACTAGTGTTGTTATGTATTCATACAATAGTGTTATTTAATGTACAAAACTGTAACTAAGGATTTCTCCAAAGTCCAGAAAGCTGTCCTTCTCTTCATGTTTATATTCTGTAATTTTCTACGGACCTGTCCCTCAAATTTCCTTCTGCTTCAGACAGTCTAAAACTGTACCCTTAAAAAGCACACTCTAGGACTAATCAGTCATTCATTTTTGCCTGTATCTCAGAACTGATATATTCAACCTTGATATATTTATTCATGCATGCAATCATTACTGCTAGAAAATATATGGTGGTCTATAACATATCTAGCCATTTATAGTTGGAAGCTTTGCTCTATCAGTGGGATTGCAAAGAGGTTCAGCTCAACCATGAGCACGTAGCCAGTGCAGCAATAATCTTGTCCTCCTTGACACAATCATAGTATATATCCTTTTCAGTGCCCATGAAGAGATCTGCAGGGGAAAAAAAAGAAAATATAATTAGAAAACATGCTGACATTGGCCATACCAATAACATATAAAGGGCTTCAAATGATTTAAGCACTTTTCTAACATTAATTCTTCCCGATTGCCTGTGAGCAGCTATTGTGAAGCATTACAATAGCCAAGTGAGCCAGCTTTCAATTGTGTCTCAGCTGGAAGATTTTTTGAAAACTGCCAACTTACCTCCTAGGGCTAAGGTTTGGGAATTTTATGTTTTTGTTTTGAAATAAGTTTCAGACCTTTGGCTTTTTGAGGATTAACATAGCTCCATTGAAGTCTACCCTAACATCCAGATTTTCAAAGGTATTTAGATATGTACAGGTACAAATAGATAGCAGAATTTTAAGCAGAGAAACTTTCTGTCTGTGCTTAGTGCTTAGATGCTTTTGGAAGTATGGAGCTAAATCTGCAACTTTTATATTAAAAAGTTAACTGTGAGTGATACAGCATCACTGTTATGGTGATGACTCAAATTTATCCCAGTTGACAAATTTCATGTCTGTTTAAAGAATGTAAGCAGGAAGGCTTATCCTTTTATGAAAACAAACAGATGCAGGTATTCCTTCTTTTTATGGCATCACAAAGAGCTATTGGGTAATTGGAAGAGTTCAAGATGAATACTTATATTTTACAATCCTATATGATCCTGACCTCTAAATACCATGTTTTTTCTAATGTAGTGCTAAGTTCATATAATTGCGTGTGAAACACACAAGGAAGAAAAGGATGACCATATCACAAACCTAATGTGCATGGAGTGCTATTGGGATGTGTCGTTGTGTCACTGATTGGTTTGTGAGTAGTGCCTGGTTTCCAAGCTGTGCTTTGGAGCGTGGTTTCCCATTGAACTCTATGATGCATGTGATAAACAGAGGCAATAAAGCAAATGATGCTGTCTGTTACACTGATGTTGAATATCATAAACAGAACTAATAATCCCTGCAAGCTCTGTGAAAATGTTCTGTGTTAATATTTACCAGCATGTGTAGTAAATAGTGAATTCCATTTAAAAAATTGGCAGCTAGCAAATGAGAGCTGAGATGATACTGCAGAGAAATGCAGTATTAACACAAACAGAACTGCGGTGCCACAGCTGAGGCCTAAGACACTGATGGTCCCTGTCCTGCTCTGTTGCCAGACACCTTTCAGCACCAGGTACTTCCTCCAGCCATTGGTTATTCTCTCCTCTTCCAGTTTGTGGCTCTGCCTTTTATTAATGAAGAAAGAAATATGTACTGTAAAATAAGTATATATATACCAATTGCAGGGTAGGCAAAGCCATTAGATTGGATGCACTAAATCCCTGTTGCAGTGTGGGAGGCAATGTGGATTCAGCCAATGTTCAAGGAATTGTTCTTCTGATCTCTGCTCCAAGCGCTGGAGGTAAAGCATATACTCCTAGTTAAAGAAAAGAAAAAGTAATTTAATTATGTCCTCACTCAAGTGACCAGGAGAATTTTACAGTTTATATAAGACCAATTAATCTACCCCTTAAAATTCTCAGATACAGTGAAATGGTGTTGCTAATCAGCTTGCCCCAACCTAGCAATATTTAATGAATGACATCATCATCCAGATCAGTGAAGGCGTTGAGCAAGAATTTTACAACAATATTAATAAATAAGGAATTCTGCATCCACATTTCTTATTTGCATTTCAGCATAGAAGCCTCTGTTAGTCCTGAGGGTGCAGAAGGATTCTCACAGATAGGTCTGTTGTAGCCTCTTTTGAAAATTGATTCCTGCTGATTAAAAACTATTAACCCCTTATAGGATCATGTGGCAGTACTCTGGAGGGTTCTAGTAGTAGCATGCATCAGTGCTTTCTGTGATACATAAAATAATGTGAATTTACCATACTAATTTACTGGTTTTTGGTGTAAGCAACAAGTTATCAAACTAGAGCGGGCTGTGTACCAAAGCTTGACCTCCATCAGGAACAAAAAGCTTTGTGAACACTAGATACATTTTTTGAAATTATACCCCCATTGCTTTGCACAGCAGGCACTGCAGGAATGGAAGCTGTAGTGTAAACCCTTTGCACTGGCCAAGTATTCCCGCTGTCATCCAGTTCTCTGCTCTTTGTGCTGACCAGAGGGTTTGTACACTGGGTGCCAGCAGGAAGCATTCGTGTTCTGCCTTTTACTGTGCTTTCTCCTCACAGCACAGGGAGACTTGGCTCAAATCCCCCCGTGAGACTGTCTTAGGAACTTGCAGAGAACAGAGCTATATGACCGAGAAGATGTCACATGATAAAAAGCAGGGTCTCAGTCAAAGTAAGATTAACACTTGCTGATAACATAAATGACATTTTTTAAATAATCAAAGATGGCAGATCTTGCAGTCTGTAACTGGACAGGCTTTTTGACTGAAACAGCACTGTGGAAGTCACACAGTGTCACAAAGAATTGCAAATTAAATTCCCCAGCTCAGCATGATCTGGCCCACTACAAACAGCTTTTACTTAAAATAGATGAACAGAGGTGGGTTCATCCCAGCATTCATTTCATTCTGCTACAAAGAATCCATAAAAAATCAGTTTTTCTCCGTGAGCTGGTGGTAGGGCTGTGCACAGGGATATAGCAGCCACGCACCTTCCTTCACAAGGGAAAATCTCTATGTTCCACACAGCAGGAGGGAATAGTTCGCTTTTTTATCAGAAGATATTTCCTTTTCTACTGAAAACCTTGACATTTAGTGAGAAAAACAAATATGTCTGGATTTTCTTACAGAAAGCCAGCATTGCTGTATAGAAAAAAAAAAGAAATAAAAAGAAGGTTGGAATTTTTCAACACGTGTTTACTACTAATCAACGTAGGATGGAAGGTGGCAAGGACAAAGCAGCAGAGGTCAGTAACCAAACACTTCTACTCCCCACCTAGAATGATAGAATAGCTCAAGTTGGAAGGGACCCATAAGGATCATTGAGTCCAACTCCCTGTTCCTCACAGAACTACCTAGAACTAAACTATTTGACTAAGCCTTGTCATATGCATGCATGTAGCTTCTTGTTACAGTAAGTATGACCATAGATGGGAGCTGTGCTCTTGCTAATTTGCAAAAACTACAAGGGTCATTTAACAGCAGCTTAGAAACCAACCCAATCCTGAATGCTGCAGGCAGCAGTGAAGCCCACGTCTGCTGGTTTTCATCTCTGCTGTACAGTCTTCATCGTAGAGGATTGTTAAGGAGCATGGTGCCATATCCTTGTGACAGCTTTGATTTGTTGTGGCCATCACACTTGACAAAGAAGTGTGTACATCAGGAGTGGTGTATGGCCAGGTGGACTCGTTTTGGCCAGTCTGCAATAACCAGTGGAAAGGGAAAAGCCTGCACTGTCTCCATGAGCCTGGCACACACCCAGCTCAGTCCTGCCAGGTACGTAGCGCTCGTCATGTCCTACGGATCCAGAGGTGTTCAACACCTTGCTGAACTCAGCCCCTTGTACTCATCACATGTGCACCATCTATTGTGTGCTTTCTAGCTTCTCTGCGGTTTGTCTCTTCAGAACCATGTAATTTTAGCACAGTTTGTTTTCTTTGGAAAGGAATAGGCCGTAATTTTAAAATACCTTAAGTACCTCTTTGAGACGTGCAGAATTATATGTTACATCTTGTCAAAGCAAGTAAAACAGAAGGCTCCTTAATTATTTTACTTTTTCTTTTGTTGTAATATGGTTTAGAAATAAATAAATGCAAATATTGCATGCAGAAGCAATGCTGTTGCATTAAGCCAGCAGCTGAAAACTTCTACAGTATCATAACAAACCATGCTATCTGTAGCATTCATGAATAAGTGCAGGAAAGTAAATGATTTTAAAAGCTTATTCAGAAAGCTACCTCAATCTCCAGACTGACCACTGACACCTACATCTCCTTTCTGCCTTGAGTGCAGAATGTACTGTAAGCAGAAGACATTTCCTGTTATTTAGTTTTTCAGGAACAACCTGATGAAATCCACATTTCTATAAATGAAAAGCCACTTTCTTCTCAATAATTTAATCGGCATTTTTGAACCGTGATAAATAATTTCCACATTCTGCAAGCGTACATTTCCTGAGCAATATTCAGCACTTACAGAATGCTACTTAGCAGTAATTGAAAGAATGTAAAGGGTTTTTTTAATATTCACAGAAGTCAGCTGCATAAAAGGGTGATATTCATAATGCATTGCTTGGAATTAAATCTATAGAAATTTAATACTAAGCACAAATGTTTTGGAGGTTTTGGTGTCGAGGCTTTTTTTAGTTAATGTAATTTAAAAATAAATATCATAAATCACCCTCATTGGCTCATCAGGGAAACCAGCTTTTCTCGCTCTGTCTTCACGACGAGTTCTCAGAATCTGTTTGGCATCTTTTTCAGGCAAAATTGGTGAAGTGTCTAAAGACAGAAAAGCAGAAATTAGTTCTGAAATTACCAAAAAGTTAATATTTTATCTGTCAGTTGCAAAATGAAACGTCTCCAAACCTGATATTTGTCTATATACAAAGTGTTCTTTCATTACAGTCCCTTCCCAGGGGATATTGCATTCCAGGAGATATGAGTGGAATTTTAAACCATTTTTATACTTGTGCTTTCTATAGTTCTACCTGTATGAAGCAAACCCTACGTATTCATGTTACTCTCTAAAATGAGAAAATATAACTGCACCATCTAACCACTGACATTAGTAGCTCTTCCAATTCTTTGTTCTTTTCTGCATTGCTTTACTTTTTAGGATTATTTTTCAAAGTAATGAGTTAGACATTCGTTGCAAAGGAGAGATTGCATTGAACATTCAGCTTGCAGGACCTTGGTAAGATAATATTAAAATAATAAGCTAGTAAAATTAAACTTTTTGGGTTTACAATAAATTACTACAGTGTAGTAATGCAGAGAGAAAAATATCAAATACAATAGCATGATTGTTAAAAATCTCATCATGGAAAGTCTGCAGTATAAAAATAAGTATTCAAAATGAATATGAAGATACCAAAATACAAGGTTGGTGCACTAATACTATTATAATATGCTCTGCAGCTCTACACACATACGCAGGTTTGTTTTATATAAACTCCTACCTGTAAAAGTGGTCATCAGGACCAGAAAGGAGACAAACACAAGTAACTTCTTCATTTTGACTCTGCTTTCTCTCAGTCTGTTCCAAAATGAGTAATGCTGACTGAGGCATTAGCCTATTTGAAGTCACTACGTCAGTCACAAATGTTTGTTTATGCTTTAACTAATTTGCGTGATAGTATGATTTTGAAGACATCTGGCCCAAAGTTTTGAATTAGGCTATTATCTGCTCACACATTCTCAGCATAACTCTGTTCCTGAGGGAAGGAAAATAGAAGACCTTTTTTCCACCTCAGGCTTCAGAGTTACATTGGATATTTAAAATTTGTGAAAATAAACCACATCACCTTACCTTTAGCACAGCAAGCAATGGTTTCAAGTGCCTAAGGTGAATGATTGTTTTTTAAAAGAAACAATTGCCCGTTATTAAACGTCAATCTCAAAGGCAGCCTCAAAGGGGCCCCTTTTTCAAAAATAGTCTCTAACTTTGTGCCAGCACAGAAGTACATATTAATGTGGTTTAACTGTAGCAAAGCCAAATTATCACCGCTGGAAAACACAGCAGAGAGATTTTTGTCAAACTGTTAGAACCATACAGATGAAACTCACGTAATTCTTCTCTTTTCAGGACGAGGTAGTAGAAAACAGGACTTCAGATGTCCTTACCAGTCAACATCGTGTGAAGTAAGGATGTGGGTTAGCAAATGTCATTGCAAACAGTGAGTTTCTGCCTTGAGAAGTGGGACCATCTGCACCTCTCCCGAGCAGCGCTGGACGTACAGCACCAGCATCACCTACTGCAGGAGAAGTGAGTGTACCTTTGAATATTGCGTATGAAATAGGGAGTCAGAATTCATCTGTGATTCTCGTGTGAGGGATGTGAATAATTAGAACTTTGCCTGGGAGGGAAAGGTGCAGCACATCCTGTACCTGCTGCAGACACGGCTTTGCCCAGGGCTTCCCAGCCAGCCCCTGGGCAGCCCTTCTCACCTCTGCCTTTGCGTTCCCTAAAGATGGGGTGTTCATTCTGTCCGTGCCACCATGCACACGTCAGCCAGTTTCAGTGAAATCTGGCAAAGAGCTGTGGGTCCTCAAAACGTTAAAGGTTGAAGAAACCAAACAGCAGGTCAGAGAGAGGGGCCTTCCTCTCTCACACCTTCGGGGTGTCCTCAGCTTCAGCACACACCAGCCAGGCACATCTCCTCGGCTGGAGTTTATGTGTTTATGAGTTTATAAAAACCTGACAGAATCAAGGGCTAAACCCTCGAGGGCTGCTGGTGTGAGGGCTCGACCGGCGCCATCGCAGGGGATGGAAACGAAGCAGCTCAGGGGCAGTTCTGGGGTCCCACCTTCTGTTACAGGGCTTCTCTTGGAAACCCAAGTTTTGGCAAACTGTGGAGCACTTGCATTTCTCAGCATGTGTTTTAGGACACCAACAGCCTAAAGTCCAAGAAATGTGATGTATACTGTATGGATTTACGTCATTGGTGGGGAAGCGCAAGTGTTTGTTTTTCGAACTGCTACAGGGGAGACAGTCTAACGCGTGTGGACAAGCCATGGTGGAAAAGCTCTTGTGGTTGGGCTCATGAAGGAACAAACGCGCGACGATTCAGCCCAAAGCCCCCTCAGGGCCCTTCGCCTCGGCTTGCCTCGGCTTGCCTCGGCTTTCCTCGGCTTTCCCCGGCTTTCCCGCCCGCGGGAGGCGCTGGCGACAGACCCCGAGTCGCAACAAAGCGGTGACGAACCCGCCCGGCCCGTCTGTCTCCCGGCAACCGCCCTCCGCCGCTTCCGCTTCCGCCGCCCCGCGCATCCCCGCGGCCCCTCGGCCCGGCGCAGGCGGCACCCGCCGCCAGGAGCCCGCGCCGAGCCGCGCAGGGGGAAGCGGGCGCGGGGCGAGGGCGGACGGTGACGCCGGAGCGAGGAGCCGCCTGAGGGGAGGCGGTGTGAGGGACCGGAGCCGGGGCCTCGTCGCTGGCCCGGCCCCTGTCTCCCCTCCGCCGCCGCCGCAGAGGGGCCTGTGTGGAAGCGGGGCGCCGGGGGGCAGTCGGAGCCGTGTGGCGGCCCCCGCCTGACGCCCGCGGGGAGCGGACGAGGGAAGGGCTGGGCCGGGAGGAGGCCGGGCGGCGGCCGGCTTTGCGTTAGGCCCGGGCAGGCAGCGGAGGAGCCCCTCGCACCCGGCCAGCGCTGAAACCCTTCTGCTGGTGGGTAGGTCGGGTGCGGGGGGGAAATAGGTGCTTAGCCCTAATAAGGGATTAAAAGATGCCTCATGAAGCTGCGCGTTGGCTCCGTGAACTGAGGGGCTGTTCCCGGTCCGGCCCTGCTGTCTGCCCGGCTGATGTGAGGGGTTAGGCTGGTGGGGCCGAGCTGCTGAGGAATGGAAGGGACGGAGGGCAGAAGCGGCACGGCCTCCTCGGTCATCGCAGACCGGAGCTTGGTGTTTTGGACTCTGTGCGCGGTGATCCTGCCGGTGCTGATCACCTTGTGGTGCAGCTTCCAGCGGTCCCGGCGGCAGGTGTTGATACGAGACATCTTCCGCAAGAGCAAGCATGACTGGCACTACACAGACCTCTTCGGCCAGCCCTCCTACTGCTGCGTCTGTGCTCAGCACATCCTTCAGGGTGC
This sequence comes from Calidris pugnax, assembly GCF_001431845.1. Classification (NCBI taxonomy): domain Eukaryota; kingdom Metazoa; phylum Chordata; class Aves; order Charadriiformes; family Scolopacidae; genus Calidris; species Calidris pugnax. The sequence goes on along the minus strand of NW_015090778.1, from coordinate 2,370,775 downwards.
CTTCTGCAACTGCTGCGGGCTGCGTGTCAGCGAAGGATGCCTCAAGAAGGCTGACCAGCTTTTTCTCTGCAAGGAAATTATGATGAGGAGCGACGGTGGAGCCCACAGCTTTATGCCACACCACTGGATCAGGGGCAACGTCCCCCTCTGCAGCTGCTGTATGATATGCAAACAACAGTGCGGCACGCAGCCCAAGCTCTGCGACTACAGGTACTGCAAGGGACTTTGGCTTTGTAGGAGGAAGCACGGTGCCAGAGCAGTATTGTATTTGCCACAGGGTTATTGGAATGCATTACCCTGCAGGAGATCCTGCAGTAGTCAAATACGAAACTCTGTTAAAAAACCAACTTCACAGAACCTAAAATTAAAATGGATGCTTGTGGGTAATTTGAGTCATAGATTAGGAGTGTGGCATCGCATCCCATGTCCACTTGTTCTCTTAATTGCATTACTCCAGCATGATGTGCTAGCTACTGTATAATTATATATACAAGGCTCTTTGTGTCCAAGAGAGTTTATATTTTAGGGTATGACCTTAAGAAGGTTCTAACACACTTGGCGTTTGTACAATACATAGCTTGAGCAATTTGGGTGGCACAGCTCACAATTCAGAGCAGCGCAGTGTGTATGCATCTCTGAAAAATTGGCATCTGCTCAGTGTAACTGGGGCAAACGACCGTCCTGTAGCTGATTCAAGTTCGTTTTTAAGGGTATTCAAAAAATTCTGATGCAAAGTTTTAAGCTACTGTAATCTAATCTATTGTTAGTGTTGGTCGTAAGAGTGTTAAAAATTTTTAAGGAGCCATTGAATCAGCTTGTTCTGTCATCAGTAAGGCTGCTTGCAAAGTTGTCAGCATGACACGTAGTGGCATGTCATGCTGAAATACAGTGCTAGTGGTCTGGGTGCTGGGTACAGTGTAAGTGTTACTTCAGCCTTCTCAAAGGATGTCATCTTTCCAGCATACATTCTGACAGCTTTTGCTTTGCTTCTGTGTGATATTGTCAAATTGCTTGGTAAATAAGCAGAATTACAGTGTAAATGAGCACACCATCAGAAACAAAACCTTGTGAGAGAGTGTCCGTAGGAGAGGAGGGAAGGAGAGGATTTTGGAAGGAAGGAAGGAAGGAAGAAAACAAAGTCACAGTACAGGGCAAGTGTCATTGTTACTCTAGTTGTGTGCTGGATTAGTCAGAAGGACTCCAAAAATATCTTTGACAGCTGCTTAAACCAAGGCTTTGGATGCAGCAAATGAGGATTAACATTCTGCAGAACCTGGCAGTGGATACTGCAGTATTTCCTCTTGTTCTAGTCCATTTTCCAGGGCAGCTTTTAGAATAGGTCAAAAAGCTGAGCAGTTTTGCATAACAAAATCCCATCAGCCTTTTACAGCATTGTGTAACCTTTCCAGTTTCAGATTTAAAGGGATATTATCAATCTTATGGAATTTATTAATTAATGTTACTAGTAACACTTCATTAAATTGAATTCTAGTGTTTTATCTGTGCTCTTTAAGGAGGAACAGGAGTTCAGTTTCTCATGCAAGCTTTTAGTACTGTTAATATTGCAGATCATGCAAGAGGATATTTAGCACCTGTTTTTTGATTTAAAGAGTAGAATTAATTTAAAACTGTTGGGTTTTTTCCCCACAGAATTCAAATGCTTTGCTAGACTTGCAAGCACATGACCAAGTAATGTAATTTTCTGTACCCAATACATAGTCATGTGAGCTTGCAGGGAATGCTTGGTTTTCTCTGGAAGGTGCTTAAATTATTACTTATAATGTTGCATGTAAACATAACTACTTTTCAGAAAGTTAGTCTGTCTAAAATAAATGAGCAAAATTGATGTGCCTGTTGTTTGAGGATTTTTTTCACGTTTTTTGGTCTTTTTTCCAGATGTGTGTGGTGTCAGCACACTGTACATGATGAATGCATGATGGATTGTTTAAAGACTGACGAGTGTACATTTGGAGAATTCAGAGACTTAATTATTCCACCATATTATTTGTCTACAATCAACCAAATGCGTAAAGACAAAAGAACAAATTACGAAAAGGTAATTGTCTGCTACTTTTGGGTTTTATAATGTATTTTAAAAAAAAAAAATTCCACACATTAAAACTTGAATTCAGTACATTGTCAGGTTAATAACTATCAATCAGGTGTGTGTTTCAATATATATGAAGTACTTGCAGTGTTAGTTTGTTATTTTATTAACATGGTAGTTGAAGCATGAACATACATTTGGATTTTGTTATTCCAAAACCACACTGAATTTGGGTACCTTACTTCTTTGAATGTTTTGTGTTTTTTCTACTACTATGTTCATAACTCTGTAGTGTTTGTTGTCCTAGGCACTGTAGAACAGAAATCTTCAGCCTTGGTGTGTCAGAAGTATTTGTTTTGACTACTTCAGACTAATTGGTAGCTCCCTCATTTCAACACTGAGAGGGGACAGGTTTTGGAGCAAGGCTTTGAACACTTTAAAATGTGCAGCACTTGTGCAACTGACTGACTTTCACCTCTTTGCAGGTAGTACCTTACAGCAGAAAACACTGGATGCCAGTAATCATACTGGCTAATACTCGTAGTGGAAACAACATGGGTGAAACTTTACTGGGAGAATTTAAAATTCTGCTGAATCCCGTTCAGGTATTTACAGTGAAAACCCGGTACAATAAAATAAAAGTTTAAATTAGAATAAGCATCTCTTTGCTTACACAATGGCAGTAGAATCTTGTGGAAGATCAATAAAGGAAACAAAATCATGCGGTTTGTTCTTTTAGAAAGAATAGCTTTACAGAGAGAGACCGAAAGTGCAAAGGCTCCTCCCCCCCACCAAGCTTGTTATGTTTCTAATAGTGGTCCAGGTTTTATTTACAGTAATCCATGCAGTAATTATGTTGATTGTAAGTATCTGGCTCTTGAAACAGTGTACAATTTTTAGGAGATGAAATATTTAGGAGGTCTTAGTTTGAGACCTGTATTTAAGTCCTCACTTTACTTGTGAAAATGTCAGTGTTTACAGTTGCCGCTTTCTGTTGTCGCTTTCCCCTTAAAATCCACTGGGATGGCACAGGATGCTGACGTAAGGCAGTTACTGTTCCTTGGGTTTCCTGGCTGCACCTTAACACTCTTCCTTTGAAGTTCAAAACCCTGCCTTAGAATACAGCCTAATAGAAATAACTATGTGTGTGTTTTAAATGCATCCCAATAAGAATAAACCCCTTTGTATGCTGAGTATTTAAAAATAGGCTTTATGTGAAGTCTTTAATCTTTACACAATACATCATAATGCCTCTAGATGCAGACTTTTCTTAGGACTCTGTCAGCTGGGTTTATCAACAGCATTTATTCCTAGTGAAGCAGCTGGAGCTCTGTTGAGAATTTGGGAAACCAAATCCTCATAAAAGTCAAGGCAGCTCATTTGCTAATGTAATATTGTAAATGGACAATCTTTGTTTTGCATTAGAATGAACTTCTTGAAGTTGTTTATCTGTGAGGCAAATCCTGAGTCATGTTCTGTGAACTTAAGGACTCCTGATTTTCCTTTCTTCTAGGTTTTTGATCTAAGCAAAATCACACCTGCTAAAGCCCTCCAGCTTTGTACCTTGCTGCCTTGCAACGCGGTCAGGGTTCTTGTCTGTGGTGGGGACGGCACAGTAGGCTGGGTCCTGGATGCAATTGATGAAATGAAGATAAAGGTATTGTGTTTTATATTAAAAGATGTCTTATGGTGAAATGAGTTTTGGGGCTGCTAAATTGCTACACATAATCTCTTACCTGCATTTAATGTTTTAATCTTCCAGAATAAGCCTACAGAGAAATATTTGCAGAATTGCATATTCATATTGGGGGGAGGGAATGCATCTTGTTATGAGTCCCTGTCATTCAGGCAAATTATGAAAGCTTTAGATTTTAAGTGGTATTTAAATTCATTCTTTTCTGTAAAACAAGAAAAGAACAAACTGCAGACTATTTTATATGTTGTTCTTTCCTCTTTGTCTAAACAGATTTATTTTGTCATAAATGGCATTGTTAATAATGGCTAATGTGCTCTGACCACTTACTTCTCCCAGCACGCTCAATCTTTAATAATATCCTCATAATTTTGCCAGCTGTGCTGGTTGCATTGCCAGTGCATGAATGAGTGCTGTAATTTGCTTCTGCTCCTTCTCATATATTCTAAATCATGCATCAGTCTACACAGTCTCACCTAGTAACAGAAGGAAAAAATAAGCTGTATGTTTACTGTTGATTTGAAACAGAAGATATTCCAATATACAGGGTACTATTAAGAACTCCTGAGGAAAATTAAGACTGAAGAATAATTACTAGAGCTTTAGGGCTTTACCTAATAATCTTTTTCTCTAGTGATAAAAGGAAGAAAGTTACTCTTCTTACATCAGTGTCTTTTTTTCTTACTCTTTTTTTTTTTTTTGTTGCAGCTTTCTTGTTAATACATGAAATGTTGTAGTTGAAGATCATTATTACAACTTCATGCATAGTCAAACTGAGCTGCTTTGAAAATTTTATGTACTGATAAAGTAGAAATGCAACGAAGTGTAACTGTGACAGGTTCATGAATATGAGTATATGGTTATTTGGTCTTGAACACTTGATATATTGTCCCTTACAGCCAATATAGTTGATAAAATCAGGGTTTTTCCTTGTTTCCAAGTATTCAAATTGAGCCATAGCAATTACTTAAATACTGTTATCAGCAAAACCTTTTTTATCAGCAGTAGGTTATTTGCTCCCTTCATTTATCGTGACTCTCAAATACAGGTTACCTGGCTGATAACTCTTCTTGAGAAAATAGTAACCATAATGCCACTTGTGGCAAGTACTTTTCAGAACTGAGTTTCCAAGGCCATAGTATATCTGAAATAACTGTTCACCCTTCTGGGGTAAAGACAGCAAAGACCTTTGCTAAGGTGCCCATTTTGAATGACTACTTCTGTCCCTTACTCTGTGGTCTGCAGAGGCGATTGTCATCAGCTCCATCTGTTGAGGACAGTTGTGTGTGTGTGTCTGTGTGTGTGTGTGGCATCTCTGAAACTTAGATACTGGCTTTCCTTCTTTGAGTGTGTGAATTTCTGTCTGTGGTTGAATACTCTAGTTTTATGTGCATCTGTTGTTTTAGACCTCACCTTAATTCAGTCTAGACCATTTTTGTGTCTTGTTACGGTTCTCAGCCTTATATGTTAGGTCTCTTTTCATGTTCGTATCGCTTCCCAGAGGTCCCTAAACTAACAGTAATTCACCACGGCTGCAGCATGGCAGCAGCATATAATCAGGAAATCAGATGAAAAGTTCAGGCTTCCACTTTTAAAACCAAAGCATCATTCTCTTGAAGGAATGCTCTGCTCAGTATTAATAAGGCATTGTTTCCATATTGGGCCTGTATTCTCTTTTCTTCTCACAATGGTTTAATGTTTCCTTTCTTTGCATTATCCCTATGATAAGTACTCAAATGTGCCATCTGTTATAGTAATGCTGCCAGCTCTGTTGCTCTGCACTATGTAACAAGCTGCAGATTAATGAAGATTAATGATATTTATCTAACCTGAGTGTTGAAGGAGAAAACGAGTCCTGAAGGAGCTAATATGCAGTGGTTTTGTATCCTAGGGGCAAGAACGATATATTCCACAAGTTGCAATTTTACCTCTGGGAACGGGTAATGACCTGTCTAACACACTGGGCTGGGGTGCAGGTTATGCTGGAGAGGTCCCTGTAGAACAAATCTTACGAAATGTCATGGAGGCAGATGGAATCAAATTAGACAGGTAAGTAACAGTCAAAAGATAAATTCTACAGAACCAAATACTGCTATAGCTCTACTGATAGCCAGTTGTAGTAGGGTCCCGGTTTACATATAAGCAGTACTTGTATGTATAGAAACAAGTATTGCTGGGGGGAATTGCAAAATAACTGAGGTCCAAAGTTAGTCTTTATTTTGTTGTTCTGCAGGGCTTTTTCATAAAGGGCCTTCTAGTGGCCTTCCAGTACCTAAAGGAGGCCTAAAGGAGAGACGGAGAAGGAACTCTTTATAAGGGAGTGTAGCGATAGGATGAGGGGTAATGGTTTTAAGCTGAAAGAAGGGAGATCTAGATTAGATAACAGTATGAAATTCTTTAGTTTGGAGATGGTGAGGCATTGGAACAGGTTGCCCAGGGAAGTTGTAGATGCCCCATCCCCGGAGGGGTTCAAGGCCAGGCTGGATGGGGCTTTGAGCAACCTGGTCTATTGGGAGGTGTCCCTGCCCATGGCAGGGGGCTTGGAATGAGATGGTCTTTAAGGTCCCTTCCAACCCCAACCATTCTATGATTCTATGATTTAACTAAATTTGGCTCTTTTTACTCAATCCCAGTATAGATATGAGATTCCTAACTCCTTTCCTAGCTTTGATGCTGAGAACAATCTTGGATGACTCTAAGTAATGGCTGTTGTTTTTCAGATGGAAGGTTCAAGTAACAAACAAAGGATACTACAACTTAAGGAAACCAAAGGTATGGGTTGCAAGTATAAATATGGATTCTGTGGAATACCTGTATGCTTATACTTATTTTTTTGGTTACCTACTTCCCATTAAACACTGTGACTTTTAAATTGTAATAATAATATTTAATAAAACCATAACTAGAAGTTCTGTCTTACAGGTATTCACAATGAACAACTACTTTTCTATAGGACCTGATGCTCTCATGGCTTTAAATTTTCATGCTCATCGTGAGAAGACTCCCTCTCTGTTTTCCAGCAGAATTATTAATAAGGTATGTTTGGTAAAGTGACATTTTCTCATCGTAGCTGTTGACTTAAGGCTATATTTTTGCTTTACATTGCTTTACTCCCCTACTTCATTTCATTCCGTTTTAGGAGATTGAACTCATTTTTCTTTGGGAGGGGATTCTGTAGGTAAAACATGTTTGCCGCCCACTTACAAGTGTTTTGCCTTGCCTCTGCTTATTTGCGTAGAAAATATGCTCTTTGTTCAATTTTTGTTTAGAATGTCTCCTTTGCTTTGAAACCTAAGAGGTAAGGACATTGCTTATGTCCTTTTAAAGTGGAAAGCAAGTTTATTAGGCAAGTTGTAGCCTATCTCATGGAGATAGCTTAGTTGAGGGATGTGCATATATGTTACGTATGAATTTTAGATAAGGTTTGCAGAACATTAACTATACGTGAATGTTTCAAATAGTCTTCATATGTATTGTCGTCTTCTAACAGTATTTTCTGTTCTCCCTGTTTTGTTTTGTTTTTTTTTATAGGCTGTTTATTTTTTTTATGGAACCAAAGACTGCTTAGTACAAGAATGTAAAGATCTTAACAAAAAAGTTGAGGTAAGTTTTTTAACTTGCTTATTCTTTGGACACTCAGTGGAGTGTAAAAACTTGAATGGCAGTAGAAAAGGGGAGAAGCTCTGCAGTTTACATCTATATGATATTTGTATAAGGACGTCTCTGGACTTAGAGTATTTCTGATGTTCCTTTTGCTATCTGCAACTTTCTTCATGGAATTCATGATGTCTTTGAGCTCACTGAAAATTCCTAAATTTTTTTCTAGCCTTGACTCAGTCCGGTGAGTTCATTCAGATAAAATTTGCCTTGGCACCAGGGACTTACTTAAATTAGAGTTCCTTTTTTCTTTTCTCCATTATCCAAAATTTATTACAGCTTAGGATATGTTGTGAAATCATAAGTAGAGGGGTTTTTTTTAAAGGATGAAAAGAAAGCACGTCCTATTTGTACAGGGCCAGTTTTTGTTCAAGTGGAAGCCTATTAAATGCATAAAGAGAATAACTAGCATATATTGAACTATTGAATTTGTTCCACAGTAATTAACTTCTGTGTGTCTTTTAAAGCTAGAGTTGGATGGTGAGAGAATCGAGTTGCCCAATTTGGAAGGCATCATTGTCCTGAATATTGGATACTGGGGAGGTGGCTGTAGGCTCTGGGAAGGAATGGGTGATGAACCTTACCCCTTGGCAAGGTACACAGTGCATCTTTTTCCTTTTTTTTCCTTTTAACAGTTCTTGTAGTGTAAGCAGTTCTCTCCAGTAGGCTGTGCTTATGTAGCCAGGCTTGTCTGAAGGTCAGAAGGTTTCCTTGTGACAGTATGCTATTCCAGATTTTTTATTTGTTTTCCTAACTGATGACTAAGTGCATCCCACACATCAAATTGGAGTTTTTTTAAGACCTCAAAATGTCTGACATGATTAAGCAATAGTGTTGAAGAGGCTATTAAAAATAAAGGTAGCCTTCAAAAAGTAGAAGATGCATCTACTCCATTATATAGAAGAACACATCTTAATAGAGGTTGAAAGATAAAGTAAAAACAAAGCAAGCCAAAAATTTGACTCCCATGCTTGAGTAAATTGGCCAGAGCAATACCAAAGAGGAGAATAGGTGGGTATATTAGTTGCTCCCTTTTGTGACTTCCTTCTTCAGAAGCCATATGTATAAATATACTTCATAGTTCAGTTACAAGGCTTATGATCCTGTATTTTTAAAAAATATTTAGGCAAGGTCCTTTACGAAAACCTTAAAAACTTAGCCATTAAAGGATGTTCCTGTAGATTAATAAATGAGTGAAAGACATGTATTTCTACAAATTTATGGAAGAGAAATTCACTATGGGCCTTAAATATGCACGGTGAGCCTTGGAAAGTCATATATCCCTAATTTCCAGAAGCTAGCTAGGGTGTACTACCTGCTGTATTGCTCCATACCTGCATTTTCATATGGCTTCCTTTGCTGTTCAGTGTGACTTGTCCAGCACAAATAGGTAGTGTAAACACATCTGTAGAATAACATCTGTCTTCTCTATAAGAGTAGCTATAAAAGGACTGTGTGGTATTTGGGCAGGTATTTTAGAGCTTGTGAGCATCATTAAAAAGAGTCTCCTTTCTTAATTCATAGACATGATGATGGACTTCTGGAAGTTGTTGGCGTTCATGGTTCTTTCCACTGTGCCCAGATTCAGGTGAAACTGGCAAATCCTGTTCGCCTGGGGCAGGCACATACAGTCAGGGTAAGTGGTGGTTATGAACCTGTTTCCTCTAATATTTTTTTTTAAAACACAGTCTAGAATTTCAAGCACTCAACTGCCTGATCTGAAGTTGCAGTTTACAGTTGAGCTAGATGTTTCTTCTTCTTAGTAAAAATTAATTATGTCATAATTCAAAGTTCTCTGTTGCTGTGTTTGGTGGCCTATGAGTGCAACTAAGAACATACTAAGTTTCTCCCTGCTCAGGCTGAAAACGTGCAGCATCAGTATATTGTAGTTGTAAGAGGTATCTGCAGAGCTGCTTTGAACTGCTGTGATTGTGTGTGTTCTTCTATTTAATGCCAGCTGATCTTGAAGAGTTCAAAGATGCCGATGCAGGTGGATGGAGAGCCGTGGGCTCAGGGGCCCTGCACTGTTACCATAACTCATAAGACACACGCACTGATGTTGTATCACTCGGGTGAACAAACGGATGACGACGCTTCCAGCACGTCTGAGCAGGACCACGTGAGAGACCAGACGGATGAAGACATGTAGATTTTGCAGAATTTAACGTAATACAGTGATGAACTTCAGCTCTTTAAACACCGAGAACACCTAATCTAGCTGTGAGGTTCATGCTTGTGAATGAACTAAAGCTGAGGAAAAAGCCATGCTTTTACGTTCATTAAAACTTTCACAGCTGAATTACCACAACTGTTTTGCCTTTTAGATTGGTGGTGATGCCTTTCTAGCTGGAGTTAGTTACTGTAATGGCAGGAAAGAGACAGATCCGGTGGCCCTTCCCTGTTGTGGAATCAGATCTTCTGCACGTGCACAGTACAGTATGCAAAATGTCTGATACCCTTGGAAAGAACAGCTGGGAGTTTGGCCTGTTTCCACCTGCCCACTTCCCCAGAACAGAAAACCAGACCAAGGAGGATGTGGGCTGGTTTTCTGACAGCAGCCTGCTCCTGGCTGCCATCTGTTCTTGGGAGCTGGTGCAATGCCTATCTAATAGGCTTGGCTGGCAGAGCAGAAGATCTGGGAGCTCTTGGGAAAGGTGGTTAGCAAGGAATATACTTTTGGACCAAAGGTTTCTGGAAATGTTCTGTTTGTGAATGACCTTTTTCAGTGGCTTTGTAAGTCATAGATAGAGTACTCCTGACGTCCCGAGTACCCAAGCTACAACTTCAAAATAATTGTACCATGACTTGCACTGAATGATGCTGTGACTGACTCTGCTTTGGTTCAGTGAGAGGCTAATTCTAGTTTTTGTAAATAACAACATCATAGTTTCTCAAGGAGGCTTTTTGGACGAAAACTTGGACAAAAGAGCTGTCTATTTAAGCTGTTTAGAGAAGGATTTTAAACAAATAATGATGACGGGCAAATGTCATCATTTGGTGGTGGTGGTTTAAAGTCTTGTTAAAACACTTGCTTCACAATTACCTGAAAATGATCAATAGTTAGTCTGTTAACTTTCAATTTTAAGCATGGAGGTTGAGAGCTAAGTTTGCAAAGGTTAGCAAGTTCTGGCGTTCATGTATAATTTGATGGTGAAAAAAAGCATGAAACTGTTTTCTGACTGGCTCTTAGGGAATCGGAGATACCTTGTTGGATCTTTATTTCCCATCTGAATATAGGGCGAGAAAAAAATTGGTGGTCTGTGCTGATTGTGAAGGGTAAGAACATATAGAGCAGTACATGGAAACTGTCAGTTTGGCATATCTGAAGCTTCTCAGGTTAAAAGCTTCTCAGGTGAAAACATCTTCATGGTTAACAGAAGTAAAAATCTGCTTCCTTATTTATTTTTTTTTTCTGTTATAGCAGGTGAGAGCTGTAAGATGAGATGTAAAGTTTGTCACAAAGTAATTCAGTTAAGTCCAGTTGAGTCACTGAAGGTGATCTTCTAAGTGGGAAAAGAATTTATGCTGAATGTGTACTGTGTAAGCCAAGATCATTAGAGAAGTTGAGAGCCTTGGTCTGAACTTTGTGTGTTGCTGCTTTTGTCAGAATTCCCCTGATTTATTTTTTTTCCCCTTTTTCTTTATGTTAACTGAAAGGGGTAGAGTAGGGTATGTTTCTAGGTTTTGTAAAATGAAACTTTTTCAACAGTCTATAAAATGTTGTTTGCATTGATGAATGAACTATTTATATTTTAAAATAATTTATTGAAACCTTGGTAAAGTCAGTATTTTTAAAACCTTCAATTGTAATCCTCTTTGGAGAGCATTTTTAACTTGATGGTATTCATTGTAGAAAGTGTATGTACTAGATCTTCGATACTACTGATTATCAGTGAATTTATAGCTGTCTGAAAATGTGATTAGAGTGTAATGAACTGTAAAGCAGAAGCCATTTGTAAATTCCATATTCATTAGCCTTATACCCCATGGCGGGGGGTTGGAACTAGATTATCTTTAGAGTCCCTTCCAGCCCAGACTATTCTATGATTATACACCTCATCTTAATTATTTTACTGTATGTAAATATAGAGAAGAAATTAATAGTTAAATCTATGTTAAAAGTGTTTAAAATGCGCAAAAGTATACTATGTTAGATAAATCCACTACCCTTTTTTCTCTTGGTTCTGAGGTTCAATTTGTATTAGCTTCAAAAATCTTACTAATTAAGTTATTAGTATTTTTAATAACTTACAACCATCAGCATCCTAAAAATAGTTAAGTTCTCTGCTATGGTTGTTACCTAACTGTTGTTTACAAACAAATGACAAGTCTCTGGAAAAGCAGGGTATGTGCTATGAAAGGCAGTATTTTCTCACGAGAAATGACACCACTGGCTACTTAATGTAAACTATAATACAGTTTAAAGAGTTACCTGAAGTTGATCAGATGATTATTCAAATTGTTTTATAGCTTAAGAACCTTTAACTGTTCAAAAACTTCACTCTTTGAACTCCTGACATCTAGAAAAAAAAGGAATCAATGCCAGGACTTTGAAAGTCTCCCTTTTTCACAGTAGGTACGTTGGCTTCTGCGCGTGGGCTTTGCCTGGGTAGGTGCCGGGGACGACACACCATGTACAGGCAAGATCTGGGGAGTCCAGTCCTGAATGTGTGAAATCCTCTTTGGGAAACATAAATCCATCATTCCGCTTGGAGAAACAAAGGAGTATTAGAAGTGAAAGCAGCATCGAATTGGGTGCTTGTTTCTGGAAAACCCCTGATAAATGGTCTTGTTTGTATTGGACAGATCACCCCCTTCTTGCATGTGGAAGTGGAGAAGTTTGTGTTTCACAAATTGACTGTTAGTGATTGCAGCAAATGATAGGTAGAGAACGTAGCCATTGTAAGCATGGGGAAGCCTCTTGTAAAGTTGTATTTATGGTATGGAGAACATTCTGTGTTATTTATGGTATGGAGAACATTCTGTAAGGTTGAAGTGTCCAGTTCCCAATCACACATGGGGTCATCATTCTATTGTAACGATATGTAGCTGTCATCTGCATGACAAAAAAGTTCTTTTTAAGCATACTGTTAGCACTAGAATGTATTGGGAAGCCTTGCTGTTTCCAACATGCTGTCCCTTTGATTTCAATGTATCCTCCTTTCCAGTATGTTGCAAATTGGATTAAAGCCAATGTTGGGTTTGGGGTTACGTTTATAAAACTGTTTTAAGTTTTAGTCTAACTGCAGACAGTAAATGTCAGCAATGGGCTCCCAAATTCTAGTGCTAGCACAAGTGGACTTTTCTAATTTGTAACATAGCTGTAGCTGCTTAATGCTGTAATGTGGCTGTTGTGACTGTAAAACTGCTACATCCTTTATTTAATGTTGTAGGTGCATAAAGCATCAGTACGAATTACCTACTCTGTAGCTCTCTGAGGATTGGAGATCTGAAAATACTGCAGTACATTCTCTGTCCAGAAGAGGGCACTCTGCAGCTAGCGCTCGTGTCCTGCACTGAGGAATTTTCCCTTCCCCTGTTAATGATTAACATTGGGAAGAGAGTGAAAGCGATGTTTCAAAAAGACAAGTAATGAATAGTTTCTTCTGGCAGTCTTCATACAGTATAGCTTGGTGTAAAATGTACAGGGTGAATAATATCAATTGTCAAGCACTGAAAAGTGAATTCACAGAGTTTATTCTTAATTGAGTTGCTGCGTGCATGAGTTTAACTGAAGTTTGGTCAGATTCCGGTAACTTTCTTTGCTGTAGGTTCTCAATCCTGGGACATGCAATACGAAAAACTTACCCTTGTATGGAGCCAGCTTCCTGCCTGGCTCAAACCTCACTTGTTTACAGGCACATTGAGAGGATGGGTATGTGTATTTTCATGTGCATAGAACTTCTTGTCGTAGGCTGTGTTTTGATTTGTGCTTTCACTTCAGCAATTCATAGCAGGGTTAAGCTGTTTCAAATACCATCTGCATTTTGGCTCTTTTTAAAAAGGCATCCAAAGTCCAAACTTGCATTCTTTGTCTTCAAAAACAGCTGAGGTGAATGGCATTCACTTAGGGGTTTGGTTTTTTTCCTAAGAATGTCTATTGTTCTTGGTGTTAGGGTAGTATTTAGAGCATACTTTTAACAGCACTTTGGAATTTGGAATTACTGCAGTTATTAGAAACCACAAGACTCTATTCTTTTTCTACTGCAATAGTGATATTTCTATTTCAAATTAATTTGGAATTCTGTTCAAATTAGAATGTTTTTCTCAGCACTGTTATGAATTGCATTTCATGTTCATAATGTAAAGACTGCATAGCATAATTCATGCATTTGATAGTCTTTTTATATGTTCACTTTCGATGTTGCCCCTTCATAGGGGTTTTTTTCCCAGGTGTTGCTTTTCTTAGACACTAACTAACTTGGAACACCATTTACCTTAGTTGGAAGCTTTAAGTACTTGCTCTCAGAAAACAAACTTGGGTTTTTCCTGGTTGCAAAAGAAAATGCTGCCGTGTTTGAACACACTTAGAGAAAATGGTCTTGTTGAGGCAATGCTTATAGCAAGAGTAAGTTAAATGTTTCTTCTCTATAACTTCAGCTGATTCAGGTTGAGAATTTATTCCGCCATACGTTTTTTGTCTTGCTAATGTTTACAACTACTCAGTCAATACTTTCCTTCAGTCATTCAATTACTCACTTTATCCTGGCTCACTTTCAGCCAAAAATGTCATTTGGGACAGTATCCAAAGCTCTGCTGAAATGAGGGTAGTGAGCTTCTCTTCTGTCCACTTTATCCTTTGTGCCAGCTACCTTGTCAGAAAACAAAATTGGAATGACTTCACATAGCTTATTCTTAGCTCAGTAACTCACCTGTTTGGCTTTTCCAGTCACCATCACCACACCTGGAAGACATTAGAAAGGACTCCAAAGGCTCCCAGTCCCTCTGTCCTATTTTGAAAGTACAATTTTTGCTCTTTGCTGCTGTGGAGGAACCTGTTCTCCACAGGTGCTGAGAATTGATAGTTAAAGGTTCTGGTTTCAGTTTGGCCAGTTCCTTCTGGTTCTGCACTACGTTGCACTGAAGCTCACAGCTTTTATTGTGTATGCTATTGTATCTCACTGGTTAAAAACAACTGTAAAGCACTGTACCTTAGCTGTGAACAGCATAATGGTATCAATGTTACAGGAATTACTCTTTTTCACTTGGCAACAAAAGCTTTTTGGTAGAGCACCACTGTAACCTATTTAGTCTATGGGTAAGAGTAGGACACTTAAGAATCTTTGCATGTGTTCTAACTGAAAATCCTTTTTTTGTTCTGTATTTCATACTGATTACTAGCAGTTCCTTTTAGAAAAGAAAAAAGATTTGACCCTTCAGTTAGGAGGAAACTAGGATATCTTGAGATTTAAAAATACTAGTGCATAACTGATCCTGCTGAATGTGAACCACTTATTTAAAAATGCTCTGACTTTTTTTTTCTGAGAGATTATAGCTGCTTCTTGAACACAGGAATGAGACAACAGAGACCACTTGTTCATTTAGCAATTAAGTCTACTGAGAGAATTTACACGTTCTCTATTTCATCCTCATTTAGGCCACAGTTCTAACAGCACGGCATGATCAAAATTTCTTTATCTCACTAAGAGTGCTGAATACCCAGTTCAGGTTTTGGGCATCTCAGGGAGAGAACTTCAAGCTGGAGTAAAGCCACATGCCTTGACTAAACCTAGTGATGTTGTGCAGACTTACATTAGCTGAGGATCCGGCCCTTAACTGTTCAAAAGTATGAATGTATTCAAAATGTTACTTTGTTTCTTGTTGATACTGCCCTGTTTACTGTGCTTTATACCCTTGTTGCTGTATGTAATTCATTTTTTGCATTGTTTCATTTGCAACTTGTTTGTGGACTTCAGCCTAAAAATAATTCTCTTTTTAAGAGTAAGTGGGAACTTACATTGTGAGTTTATGGCATTCTGTATCGTTAAAGTTTACATCACTCAAAAGCCATTTTGTCTGCTACCAACTGTTGTAATCCTTAGAGTACCTCCAGCCGTCTTCTCTTTCTAGGATTTTTATAGTTAAACAGAACGGATTTTTATTTTTGTAGCTTGTAACTTCAATATGTAAAGTAGTTATTTCTATGTAGTAATTGGTGATCAGAATACTGTAAAAATGTTACTTTTAAGACCTGTAACTTTAAGTTAGTAATAACTACTTAGAAGAAAATACCAGCATGTTAAAAGCTTAAAAAAATGTATTCTTTAGCTTGGAAATACTGTAATGCCCTGAGTTGGGATCTGCATTGAATGTGTTTATGCATATATTCTGAAGTTGCACTAAATAGGGAAAAAATGAGCTTGAAATGCAAGTAATAGATCAAAAAGTAGAATATATAACATCTTAGGCTTTTTTCAAGGTAGAAAGGTGACATTTGGGATTCAGTATTTTTTTGTTTTTCCCACAGAACAGTAAGGAAGGAGTGATCACTGTACTCTTGACAGAACAGTTGTTTCCTTATGGTGCAGTTTGATATATATATATATTATCTAGTGCCCAAACAAAAGCAAAAGCTGTTTGCACCGTTCCCGCCTCTTCTCAGAGAGCAAAACCTCAGAGCAAACCTGCCTGCTCCCAGCTGTAAGTATGAGAGACCTTACTTGTAAGGAAATAACCAGCCAATGTAATATCAAACCTCCAATATAAATGTTTAAAGTCAACATTTGTTTATTTCTTCTTGACATCAAGCGATGCTTTCAAATCCCAAATGGTTTTTGCTTTGTTTTTTAAAAGGCAGCAGGCTGAAATGAGAGATTAAGGAGGTATCACTGTAAAACTCAGTCACAAAATCTGGGAAGTGTGTTCTTTATTTGCTGCGTAGGCCCAGGGCGTGTGGTTGTGGGACATCTCATAAAAGTCTCTGTGGTGTTTGCACCCTCACTGGCTTCGTTCAGTGTTTCTGAATCGGGTGATAATGCCATTGCCCCTGTAATTGTGACGTTTGCTCAGATCATTACATGTGGGTGATGGGTATTATTTGAGTACTTGGGCCAGGTTCTATGTAAGAACCTGCAACTGCAGTGCAGTCACAGAACTCTGTGGGTTCTGTGGTGGTACTCCATGCCAACACCAGTGCAACTGAAGAGAGCTTTTGTCTTCAGACAGTTGTATCATGGCCCAGATCTTGTGACTTAAGCTCCCGGAAAGTTCTTTTGAGAAACAATCTGCTCCATATTCTTCATAGAAGTTTGTAAATACAGAATTTTCACAGCACTGACTCTGTTACTGCATTTCCTAATGCATCTTTTTGTTGTCTTGTTATTTGTACTGTATTTCTCTGTAGACTAAAGTGTGTGGATTAAAGTATTTAAACTCGGTTGTTGCTGTTCCTCACTACGTGTAAAAGCAAATGTGAGTTTTCAACTCTGTAACAACCTGGTGATGATGGTAACTGCCTGGCTCTTAGAGGGCTGCAGTGTGAGATGCTGGATCATTTTGAGACCAGAGTTGTACTTTGTTGAACACTGCAGCTGTGCTTCAGCCCCAGGTCCCTGCCGCAAAGTCCAAGTGTTTCAAACCTCAGATACACAGAAAAATTTCTAGACAACAGCCTAATGTCAATTAGAGGTAAAGCTAATGCTGTTTGGTAACCTACAAAGATGTCTCAGCAGCTGCTTGCCCCCTTCTGGTTCTTCCTCCTTCGTGCTGTATTCAGATCTGGGGAAAAGCCAAGTTTGTAGGGCTTTATAATAGATGTGTTTAAAATGGTTTAAAACCCCCAGGTTTCAATAGCGAGATGAAATGTCTAGATTGTTCCTTCTCACCAATGTTGGCAGTGATGTGGGACCTTAAAACAGGTTATGATGCACACAAAGGGAGGGAAATAGGCCTACAAATTCCTCATCTGTAAAGAGTAATTTCTAAATAGGAGTTTTAAGGGGAGATGTTTTGGTGTTACGTGGCTGCCGAGCACGAGTCAGTGAAAAGCACCCGGGGCTTCCCACAGAAAGGGGAAAGGCTGCTGCTGGATCAGAGATCAAGTGGCTCAATGCCTTCTCCTGATGGCAGCAGATGGGTGACTTGGGGCTTTTGGAAGTGTGTAACTCCTCCTGTGGGGCCACTTTATCATAGTGTCAGTTCCCTCCCCAAGTTCTCTCCTCTGTTGCCCCATCTCATTTGCACAAAAGAGAGAACTGCCTCTGGCAGTTCCTATATTGTGCCACAATCAAACCTTTTAAAGACTATTTGTGTGTTGTTTTCCATTCAAGATGGGGTCAGAGCACAGATACTCGGCAGTTTTTCTTAGATGGTAAGACAATAGTTTCACAGAGCTTTGAGGATCACTGGCACTAATGTTAATACAAGATCTAGGTTTAATGCATTTTTCAATGTTTTTAGAACTGTTGGAGTGAACCGTGCACGGCACCAGCTTGAGCCAGATTTTAGCCTGAGGTTGTGTAAGAAGTCACATGCCAGGTATGTGTGGGGAAGAACGTGGGATCTTAGAGAAGTGGAAGTCAGGATGGAAACTCTATTTCTGTCTTTTGATAATAAAAGTAGATGTAAAACATTTGGCGACTGAAAAGTAAAGAGGTTGTTCGGGGGTCCAAGTAAGATTCAGGGAGTCCAACGTTAGACACTTGAGGGCTGAAACTCCGATTTCAGGATGTCTCCTGTAGCAAGTATATTTTCCTCTTAAGGAAAAGCCCTAATTGGGGAAATGGAACAGGCAAACTCTGCTTCTCTTTCCGTGTGTGTCTGTGGGCACTGTGGGACCAGGCTGCTAACCGCATGGTAACAGATGGCCGGAGAGTCCTGGTGACCGCGGGGGCTGCCGTGCCGGGGGGGGAACAATGCCCTGCGGGTCCAGCATGTGCCACCCAGCAGCGCCCAGGGCCATTGTCCCCAGCCCGCTGAGAAATCCCGATTCCACGCTTACGAGCTCCAGAAAAGAGCCTGGCTCTCTCAGACCCGCCAAAGAGCAGCTCCCCGTGTTGTTCATTGAAAATATGGAAAGGGCAATGCATATCGAAATGTAATTATTGGCAGGCACAGCCCGGCTTTTAGCATGAGAATCGGGGGCCGTTGTGCTTTCTACTGCACGGACTCATGAAAGCAAAAGTTAAAACTATTGAGTTTCCATCAATCATTCCATGTTTGCTTTGATGACGTTGACGCGATTTTTGTTTGTTCCCAAAACTGCGGTGAGAAACTGTTATCAATCACTTTTAAAATATTTGTAAAGGCCGCGGGGGGCTGCCCTGGCGGGAAGAAAACCGGGATGCGGTGGGGGAGCATCCCCGTTGAACCCCCGTCCCGTCCGTCCCTCCCCCGCCTCTTCGGGGGTCTGTGTCTCCCTGTGCCGCCGCCGGGGACCCCGCCCGCCCGGTCGGTGCTCGCAGAGCGACCCGGGGGCGGGGGGACGGCGGGGTCCCGGCACCCCCCGCCTCCCTCCCTCCCTCCCGCCCGCCCTTATAGCCCGGCCCGGCGGCGGCTCGGGGCTCTGGGCGGGCCGGGCATGGCGGCGGCGCGGGGCTGGCCCTGGCCCTGGCCCTGCCTCCGGGCCCTGCTGCGGCTGCTGCTGCTGGCGAGCGGCGGGCAACGACCGGGCGCCGCCGATCACTGCAGCTGGAGGGGCAGGTAGGCGGGGAACGGCCCGGGAGGGGGGCTTAAATCAACCGGGAGGGGGCCCGGCGGGCACCGGGTCGGTGGCGTCTCGCCCGTCGGGGAGGGAGAGGGAGCGGCCGGTGACGACGAAGGAGGGTGGCAGCTCGGCTTTGCCCGGGGGTTTTTCTTTTGTGACTTGCACAGGAAAATACCTAACGAAGCTTTCTCAAAAACTTTTATCTCTTTTCGCTGAATTTTCTTGACATTTGCTGTGACTAATTCTGCTATTACGGGTTTGATTTTCATAAATAGCATAAGTAAAAGTAACTTTTCTGAAAGCAATGAAATTGTTCTGGCTTGAGGAAGAGCTTAGAAGCAGGGTCAGCACAGCCTGCTTTGATTAGAAAGCTTTTCATTGTGAGATCTTACAAGAAGCATTCAAAATAACTTTAGATTAGGCTTTTAACCCCATTTTTTCAGATGTAACCTCAGTACTCCTTGTGCAGCTCCAGCTGGGAGTCAGCAGCTCTCGCCCTTACCCACCTGCAGGTGGGATTTTCCAGAGAGCTGAGCGTTGGCCAGTCCTATCGCATGGAAAGTTCTTGTTACTATTCAGTGGAGAGAAATTGCCCTCTGCCATTTCCCCAGATGCTGTGGGCATCCAAGCAAGGATTTGTGGGTGGGCAAAAGGGGATAAGGCTCCTTTCCATGCACCCCAGTGCAGCTCCAGGTGTGAGCAATCCTTCTCCCTTCCCCCAGCACCACAGCTGTGGTTGGAGGGGAAGGAGCCCAGCTGGAGGAAATTAAGAGTCATTAGGAGAGAACTTGAGTTGGGCACAGGACCTGTGTCTCTAGGTGCCTAGTGTGGCAGTGTCTGCTGGGCTCTTCTGTCTCTGTCATGGGTATCACCAGTAATGGACTGATGGTATTGTCTTGGCAGTGGTTTGAGCTGGGAGCCCCGTTCCCGTGCCGTGGAACAGGTCCATCTGCGCTGCACCGAGGGCTCCCTGGAGTGGATGTACCCAGCACGAGCCCTGCGTGTCGTCCTGGAGCCCAACCTCTCCAGTGCCCGGCACACCACTGTCTGCATCAAGCCTGCCAGTGACTTCCAGGGTGCCAGCATCTACGTGGAGCGTGCTGGGCAGCTGCACCTGGTGGTAAGCGAGGCAGAAGGGGCTCGACCCCACCATGTGTCTTGCTTCAGTGCCCACACACCGCAACGAGTGGCCCTCTTCCTGCAGGCCAGCCCGCAGAGGGACATCAGCCGCCGGACGGCCAGCTTCCAGTATGAACTGCTGAGCAACCAGAGTGCTGCTGGCCCCGACTTCAAAAAGATGGCCCTGGTGGAAGGTAAGAGCAGGGCCAGCCTCGGGGCTCTGCTGTTGGGGCAGATCCAAGGTGGCATCTGATTTGTGACCCTGCATCTCAAGTGACAGAAGCTGTTTTGGGCTTTGGGGTTTGTCATGGCAAGGGAGGTCCTTCTGCCAGGTCGCTGACTCTTTGGCTGGTGCACAATGTTTTCAGATTTCCACTGTGAGGGGCATCCTGTAGGCACGGGAGGGAACACTGCAATATAAGGAGAAACTCTGTCTCTCCATTAGCAGCCAGTTCGGTCCTGGATGTATGCACTGTGCCCCATTTCCTCTCGTAATTCACCAGTTCTTTAGCAATGATATGTAATATAGTATTATATGTAATGAACTATTCTTTTTTCTTCTAGCAATGTGCCGTCCTTGTGACAACGTGGAACTTCTTATGGCCATTTGCAGCAGTGATTTTGGTAAGCTGACTAAAAAGTCATTCATCCTTTAATTATATGTTGATTATTTGGATTTATTTACTACTTCTCTTAAAGCAGCATGACTCTGCTCTCTGATCTGAGAAGGAAACTAGCTGTGTGAAAAAGAATTTGAATGGGGACAGGAGAAGCTTCACTGTTCTCATTTCTTCTGGGCAGAAAGGTTACAATTTAACACTGAACTGAAAGTAATTCTCACAAGTGTGCTGCTGGCTCTCACACGTAGCAAAGTCATATCTGTGTAGACACAGGTTATACATAATCAATATGTTCCTTTTTATCCCTTCATGTGTGGTTTGGGGTGTGTGTGTTTGTTTTTCCCTGTGATAAATGTGCCCTCTCTCTTCCTGCACAACTTGCACACTTCTAGTTCTTTTTCTACAGCCGTGAGTTGTTTGTAGCTGAGCTAAGGATTTCAGGTGCTTTAAACTTCCTTTAGTGATGTACTGGTTCTGTTTCATGCCTTATGAGAAAACAAAGTGGTTAATATTCCCTAAGATAAGAAATAATAAGCACTGATTTGATGGTACATGAAAATATTTTCCCATTTTCTCTACTTAACAATCCAATATAAACTTTCTTTTTCTCTCAGTTCTCTCTATTCATTTTATTCCCATGAAAATCTGTACCTCTTTGATTATGTCCAATAGCTAAAGCTGTTGAGCTGCTTCTCCATGTGGCCACAATTATATTGCTGTAAATATACCTATGTAAAGAGATAAACCCATGAACTATATTTATCCCTAATCAGTGTTTAAAACAAAACCCCAAAATACTGCTTTCCTACTGGGCTTGCCGCACTTCAGGGTTACTCATAAAATCACACACCGACATCACTGTGCTGATACAAGAAGTAGAGCATGTGGCCCGTAGACTGCTCCTGAGCTGGTAATTTTTCTTCTTCTAAATTAACTGATGGAACCCAGCCCATTGTTTCTCCTTGATGAAGTTATCAGTTCCCATGCGAGGCGCTCCTGCCGCACTGCCTGAAAGAGCAGAGACTGACAGATGTGGGGCCCTGCACACAATGGGGCACTTACACTCCCAGCAGCAGCCGACCAGAAGAAATAGCCCTTTGAACTGACTCTATTTATGGCCTGACTTCCTTGCCCTAAGCTCACAAATCGCTATCATCAACTTTTTTGATTAGAGAAAATAGCTGCTAATGAAAGTGTAAATGACCCTGGGAGTGAATAGGGGTTTTATGGTTATTCTGAAGCTGGAGGTCTGCAGTCACTGGGCCTGAGCAGCGCAGGAGCAGCTTGGAGCACCAGGAAGCAGTGCATTATAGCTTGTCAATGGACTTGACTGCATCTGATTAAAAATGATCACACAAAGAGGGAGATGGAGAGCAGAGACATCTGTTACGCAAAATACTGGATTCCCCTGGAAATGGAATTAGATGAGTTCCAGTTCTCAGAAACTTCAGAAACAAACTTTTTCTGCCTCTTGGGTTGTTGAGTTCTCTGTACCTGAACGAAAGTGTTTTGTGGCAGAAGCATGGTGATGTTCCTGTTGCATTGGTAACCTCTCCTTTGCTCAGAGCTCTTGGCTCAAATGGTGGCATGTTTCTTTCTGAGCCTTCTCTGCATATGGGACTGAAATTTACTTAGTTAATCAAATAAAACTTGATTGCTGTGAAAGATGGGGGTCAGTAAGAATGAGAAAGACGGCTTCAGGAGAGCAAACACAGTCGGATGGGATGTTTCATTCCCTGTACAGTTGATGCTTTCAGTCAAAAAGTCTGTAGCTTTTTATGCTTTCATTTCCAGAAAACATCTAGGATCATTTTGGGAAAGGAGGTACATGTATGCTATGTGATTTTAAATAAGGCTTCAGATAAAGCCACTTTAAAGTTCTACATGTTGTTGATCAACTCCCAATGTGCCTTTGAATGGATGAATGCCATTTTCTTTTCAGGGAGAAAATCCCAAACCTTTAAATTAAAAACATTTAACGAGCTCTTATTTTTCCCAAACAAATAATATTCTAGTTCTTCTTGGATCAACCTCTGTTACTGCTGTCAAATCAAAAACTTCAGAGTCCCCTGGAGACAGGAAGGAGGTAGTCTGTGACAGTCATTGTCTTGGAACAGAGACTGAAAAAAAGTGAATCCCTGAGCTGACCTCTTTTTCACCTGCTTTTTTATCATTCACTGCTACTTTGTGTTATTGAGCAAGTTACATGCTTTTTCCTCAGGTGTAGCTGATTTGAATAGTCATGAGGTGTGCTTCCAAGCACTGTTTGTGCGGGGATCCTCTGTGTGCAGGATGCAGTGTCAGCTCAGGCGTGTGCCCATCAGTAGGCGATGGGAGTGCAAACTGCACAACAAATCTGTTTCTCCAGTTATTTCATTCAGTGAGCTCCTAATACCTGACTTGCCTGCTGCTCCATAACCACCTCCTGTCTTCTTCACATCTAGTGGTGAAAGGATCTATCCGAAATGTTTCCCACGATTCAGAGAACCACATGTCACAGGTTGAAGTCAGCATCCAGAAAGTCTACAGACAGAAAAACAGAATTTTCCAGCAGGATGAAGCGAGTGGTGAATGGCGAGGCCCTGTCCGAACCCTGCTACAGTGCAAGGTGAAGAAGGGAGGTGGAGTTTTCCTTTTCACTGGAAATGAACATTTTGGCGAAGCTTGGTTGGGCTGTGCTCCTCGGTTTAAAGATTTCATGTTTGTTTACCGGGCTGCCAGAGAAAGAGGGGCGAACCCATGTGAGTTTCAGCTCGACTGACAAGAGTGATGCTGGAGCTGAGAGTTTAAAAATTTTAGCCCAGTCTTTTGACTGTTAAAATCAAGGACTAAAGCCAACAATTTCACCAAAACTGGGACCTGGAGAATTTCCTGAAGATAATGGCTCTGTGAGCCTGGTGGACTCTGCCTTTTAATCCACATTTGCATTAATTGCATTAGTTTCTCCTCTTCACATCTTCTTTGCCTCACAAAATAACTCTGAATTTTGAAATGTTGTCTTTTTTGTGGTTAGAAAGCAGCTTGTGCTCAGTATTACAAAATTCTCTCTAACATCTTCTCTGTGGACATACTGTGTGCTTTTTCTCTAGATTTTTTCTCTCCTCCCCCATTTCTACTTGATTTCCCTTCCGAATGACTTCTTTTTTTGTTTTTAACAAGATAATTTCTGTCCATCTCACCACTTCGTCGCTCCCAGGTGTTTCTAAGATGAATGCTAACTCTGATCTTAGCCATAGTTACTAAACCTTCAGGCTAATCGGCAGCTTTGCCAGGTTTTTTTTCCTTCTGTTTGTTAGCAGAGAGATTAACTAACCCTCTGAGGCAAAATCACAGCTGATGTAGTTCTGCAGCACTCTGTTGACAGTGTCTGATTTTGCTCCCCGTGGAAACAGGTCAATGAGGGATACTGCACTTTAGCTAATGTGAACACTAACACTGTGTCCTATTGGAGGAGAAAAGGTGTTTGGGAAATGCCTTGAAATAATCAGAAGGTTTGGTTGTAGCATTGCCTGCATGAGAATGTAATGTTTAGTATTCATGGGACTGGGCCCACGATTAGCTCTCATTAGTGTGTGGTGCACAACAGAACAGACCCAAGCAAACTGGCCTTTGTAAAGTATTGGAGGATGTACAGGGGTATCCGAGTACTTGGGTTTTGAGAGCTGGAGATCAGTGCTGCATTTGAGATTTTAAATGGAGTACTCTTCTTTGGTTGGTATTTGCACTGTAAATAGGAGATAAAGTATGTTTTTTAGTATTGATTGGAGGTACTGTGTTTCTTCTTGTTTTGTATATTTGTATATGTCAAACCTGTGTGGGTTTCTGCCTTTAAAAGGGGCCTTAGCCAATTCTTCTAACATTAATGTCGTAATTAATATTTGCTTTCATAGACCATCATCCCTTTGAAATAATGTGTTCTTTTTAAAGCAAGTAAGTAGTTTGGTGAATGAGCGGTTGAAAAACTAAAATAACCCAGTGTGAAGTGAAACAACATACTTAAAAACGCATGTGATCTGGTGATTTAATCTGCAGCTCTGTGGACTTGTCGGCCTTGTAGTGAGCAACCTAAAATTCTTGCAATCAGTGAGAATAATGAAGAGCTTGTTTGAGATTGTGCTTGCTGTATATATCAATTCTGTTTGACTGTAATCTCCCTAGGTGGCATAAAGTTAACTATCTTGATACCAGTAACTAGTAGAGGTACCTGCATGTTTCCAAGTGGTGGGGTAAAAAGCTTTTTTGGAGAAAATCTTTTTGTTTTCATTTGTTTCAGATTTTAAACAAGTATTCTGGGGAAAACATGTAATGCTAGATTTCCCACACTAAAAAAAAAAGTTCTGCTGGGCCAAAGTCAGTTGTGCTATTGCTGTTTACATTAGGTTCAAATTTCTTCCAACATCAGGACTGAGGATGTTTAGATACAGACGTGAGTAACAGTGGGGCAAAGCAGCTAGTATTTCTGTTGAGGTAAGATGGAAAATTTGAATCAGTGGAAGA
This sequence comes from Calidris pugnax, assembly GCF_001431845.1. Classification (NCBI taxonomy): domain Eukaryota; kingdom Metazoa; phylum Chordata; class Aves; order Charadriiformes; family Scolopacidae; genus Calidris; species Calidris pugnax. Next base: position 2,345,498 of record NW_015090778.1, on the reverse strand, counting down.
GCAGTAAAGTAGTTGAAGAGTAACATAAGATAAGGTCATTCACTCTTTAATTTCGGTGACTTCATTAATGTCACAAGGTGGACAGCCATTATCACAGCAAGGAACTGTGGTTAGGTCAGGGCATTTTAATTTTGTCTTCCAGTGTTTTAAGCTCTGTCAGCTTAGAGTGATACTGTGGTTTTCCAAGTACTTAGTTTCGAGGGCAGCGAGCAATGTTCCCTTCCCTGGTGCCTTACCTCACATAGTTTGTAACTGAACAATAGCGTCCTTTCTCTAGCCACAGTAGAATAAAAACTGAAGAAAAATACTCTCCCTTGCACTGGCTGGGTTAGCTTGCTTATGTATAACAGCAGCCAACAGTTGCATTTCTGTGCTCACTCTGGTCTTCTCAGACAACAAGAGGTTGAACAGAGACAAAACATATTATGCAAGCAGCTTGTAATGCCCACTGCTTCATCATGTATGTCATCGAATGTATCTGGGGTTCACCCAGGCTGCTTTACTTGCCCCCCTTGCAAACAGCCAGAGACCAATTTTATCAAAGGCATGAAGCATTCAAACTAGCAAAAAACCAGCCAATTTATAAGAGATAGGAAGGTGGGCTGGCAGTAAGAGAGGTGAAGAACAGCAACAAGGTGTTGTCATGGTGTTGCCACATATGGCACAACTCCCCCCTCTTCATTCAACTGTTTCTCAAAAACTCTGTGGATTTTCCTCCTTTTCAGATCAATAAATAGGGCCAGGTGGCCTTACAAAAGTACAGTGATTCACGTGTTCAGGGAAAAGGTACCTAAGAACAAAGCACAGATGCTAAAAGCGTCTTCATGATCATCTTCGTAGGTTTTTTCAGTCTTTGGGATCTATTTCTCCAACTCTGCATATAAGAGAATTGGGTCAGAAGGAGTTAGATAGATACTATTGCTGTTTTACTCCTGGGCTCGGTGGAATTTGGATGCCAGCTCTCATTAGTGCCCACTTTAAGATTTGAGCTACACCTAGTATGGGGAAGGGGGGGGGCAAGTTACAGTCAGAACACATTTGTGAGCAACTGAAGCAAGGTGATCTTCCTTCTTTTCTGTGGTTAAATTTAACCCAATGAATTATCTTTACTGAGGAGAGCATGTTGAACAGTTTCCCCTTCAGCAATGTAAACTGAAGTCTTTCAGCCTCTTCCAGGAAGGAAGTGAAGCCTTGTCCATAATTCTTCTGATCTGTAACGTTTCATAAAGCATCATTATGCACTTAATCTATTCGTTCTTTGCTGGACTTGTGCTTGATGTGTAGATAGAGAATCAAAAGAGGAACAGGACGTTTCCCCGTCACTGTAAGACAAAAGAAGCACAAGAATCTCTAATGAGGCTTTGAATGACTGGACCAACGCTGTGAAGTAACAGTTCATGAATAGGCACTGGGGGCTAAGTCATCTTAACTTACTTGTATGGGGTTTTGCCTGCTTACACCAGGGTGGATTTGGTCCTTTTTTGAACACTGTCCTTGGCCAAGAATCCACCTTTTATCCTTTTCTAATGGTCTTAATCCCATTCTGTTGAAATCTAGCAAGGCTTCCAAAATAGCCACGGAGATTCAGAGATAAGAATATTTATAGTTTTTCTAAATGCTTTTTTCCCCCTTCATTTCAAAGTGCTGAGTTTTAGTTTCAGTGTGTTGTGGTGATAATTTAGAGACATGTAATTCATGCTCCTGTAATTAATACAGTCATGCTTAGTATATTTATAATTTTGTCTCTGGATCCTAGAAATGTTTGAGAAATTATTTCCCTAAAGATAGAGCAATGGCTACCTCTACCTACCTAACTAGTATAGTTAAAGGAATACTCTCGCTGTTGCCCGTAGGCAAATACCCAAAATGAATCGAGGGGCCAACAGGGAATCCAGGGGCTCCAGATGTGCCATCAGCTCCATCATCACAACACACCACAGAGCCACAGCAGCTCCACTGCTAACTGAAGTCACAGACAAATTATCAATTCCTTACTTATTAGAGTGCTGAGATTAAGGAGAGCCAAACTGCTCGAGTGTCTCTTCCATGCAAAGTGAATGTTACTTGAATCAAAGGAGGTTTACCGTTGCAAGAATGATATTCCTGACTCCAAAAGAGTTCATTTAAAAGCGTTGCTGATGGTTTGATCTAAAACTTTGGGTTTTGCTTTGTATAAATGGAATCATACACAAATTACCTTTTTACAGTCAGAGGAATAAAAGTAGGACTTGCAGGATCAGGCTTCTAAAGCACAACATTTCTTTACAGACAGAAACTCTCTCTAACTTGAAGGAAAAACCTAACCTAAAGCAAAAAAAAAAATTTCTTCCTCCACCAAGAACTACTTGATTTTTAAAATGGAATGTAGGTGCTATAAAAAGTACAAATTCTTTTCTCACATTGTATTAAACTTCTTGATGTTTTTCAAACACAGACAAAATACAACTAACTCACCTCCTTAAAGATCTGTTGAACTAATTTAGGATCAAGAATTGCTCAGAATGGTATTTTCACATAAATTATCTGCCTCTTTTCAATTAGCTTTTATTATTTTAATGGTGGCTCCTCCCCCCCTCCCTTAGTGCTTTAGCCCAACTCACATAATTGCCTATATTTTATGTAAATGGAATTGTTACACCGTAAAATGATATACAAATGTGTCTACCACACAAAGTCCAATAAATGGTGTGAATAAACCCATTATTTTCAATGTAACGGCATCTGATAGCAGCCTGGGAAACACAGGGCTGACAGATGTGAGCCCATGACAAGCCCTGGAAAAAACTGAATGAGGAGCACTCTGTCAGACCACAATTAATTGACTTTTGAAATAACTCCTTTTTTTTCACAGTTCTACTTGGCTGAGCAAGATTCACAAATTGCTGTCTTGAACTTTTTAATGGGACAAAATAGCTGCCAATGAAAGTCTAAATGACATGGGTGCTGAATAGGAGTCATACAATGACCACACCGTGACATGTTTTTAACTGACATTTTGATTATTTGAGAAGTAGCAGCCACTCAACTGGGAGGGAATCAGGAAGGGGGGAAGAGATGGGAGGGACTTAGAGAACAGAACCAGAGTCTGTTAAACACTAGCCAAATACCATTTTATTTTAGGAAGAGAAACAAGTATAGAAAACATCCCAATAAACATCTTCACATATGTTCCCAGAAAATATGATTTGGAGGCCAAGTCTATTGTTCCTTGTGCTGTCAAAAAGTAATCACCAAGCTAAATCAAGAGGAAATTACGTTAGCAAGTAAAAAACCAGACCTCATATGAGTCACGAGTGTGCTGACTACCCTGGGCTTTCAGTCCCTGCTCCAGCCCTGGGCTGCAGTCACAAATATTTGCCTGTCTTTGGAGGCTGAGGCCAAACTCTGGCAGACCTAATTGACCTCTTAATCCCAGGGTCATCATGGGACAAGCAGTTAGTGAAGATGAGATTTTAATTTTTTTTTCTTAGTTTTTGTACTACCTGCCACGCTGATCAAGCAATACTGTTGTCTGACTCTGTGGGAGTCCTTAGTCATTTGTCTTCCTCCACCTGATGACCATGTTTTTGCTTACCTGAAAAGTCCCATTTCCTGGACAGGATGTTCCCCTCCTCGGCTAGGATGCAGCGGTACTGATAAAGGAGATGTAGCTCAGGCAGAGGAGATAGTTGAGGAGGGTGTTTGACAGTTCAGAGGACAGCACAGCCTGTGCAGCTCTCTTCCTCTTCCCCCTTTCTCCAATTTTCATGTAACTGTGGGTTATGCAGTAAAAGACCTGCTATTTGTACAGTACAGCATCTTTATTTCTGCCTGCCTTCCCGCTTCCTTCAACTTCAAGCACAGAACAAGACATTTAGAGTTAGGCTTTACCATGACTATTTATTGAATTCATAATATCACAATTAATTCACTTTACAGCTAAAAAGATCAACAATAGTCAGCTTCTAAAAGAGGTACAGTCATAAGACAGATAGCATAAAAATCTATGTCTCTTGCCCTGACAAGGATGTCTGGCTGATACATATCTATACGAGATAACATACGATATAGCATACATACTGAATACATGGCTGATTGATCAACAGGTTTATCGTTACATTAAGCATTTATTTTTCTAAGTGCAGTATTTTACTAATGTGCTTCATTGGAGAAAAGATTAAATTTAAACAGATAGTGTATTTTCAGTGGTGTTTCTCAATTTACTCTCAGTTGTACATTAATATGCAAATCATTCCACATTCTCATGGTTTTATTAACACCAGAATTAATTCTTTTTCTAGACTAGGTAAGTTGGGTTGTTTATAGAACTAAAAAGAGAAGCATAATTAAAATACATGAAGGTATTTTGTTTAAAATCAGTACAGCTTTGATAGTCACTGGCCGAGTAAAAAGACTTCAGTTGCATTGAGAGGCTTATGTACCATTACTTATCATACTACAACTAATATTTTTTCTAACATTGTATCACCCCAAACATAGAATCATGGAATTGTCTAGGTTGGAAGGGACCTTTAAGATCATCTAGTCCAACCATCATCCTAACTCTGATTAAAAAAACCACTCACAACCCATCACTAAACCTTGTCAATGTTTTGATATATCCAAGATATCTGAAGCTAAACTAAATAACAGTCTTCAGAAGTGCAACAATTCAGTTACGCGCTTCTCATTTCATTCCAGAGTGACTAGAAAGGATAGAATGAGTTTCTGTTATTCACAGCACAAAAGAAAACAAACAAAAGAGAATGAGGAGCACAGCGGCAGGCTTGTTTCACTGCCTGTAACCCAGAACACCTTCTGTGTTATACACCATTGCTCATACACCAATGCCACGTTTAAGGAATCCAACAGTGTCCAGCGTGGAGGAATAAGAGCTCTTTCTTTACTTCGCTCCAGGCTATGGCTAAAGCAGCCCATAGACTTAAAGGTTAATAAACACCCCTTCAAAGTCAAGAAGCAAGCAACAGAAAATGCAGACTTCCTCCGCTGCACAAACTGCCAGAGCTTTTTTCCCCATGACCAAGGGCCCGGCGTATTCCTTCAGTGCCTGCTGACTGATCTGCAGCCCCGTGGCCCAGCCCAGCAGCTGAAGAGAGAGGATTTCTCAGAGGAAACCGCTCCTGTCCCTCACTGCTGAAAAACTGGAAATGCAGGAAAAAAGTTTTGCAGTTACTGTTGGCTCCTATCAGGACACCACGTCCTCCTTCCACATGTTTTGAAGGGTTCTGCTTAGCTTGATGGTTTAAGTGCTGACTGTGCTTTGGAAAGCTGAGACCCTTGAGATGGTACAACTACTCCAGACAGCCACGGCACTTTTAGGTCCACCATTGATTCCAGATCCTACTCTGGCCAAAGAAATGGAAGTGTCTTACCAGACTTGTACTTTCCTTGACAAAGTACTAAGAGTTTACAAACCAAGTAAAAATAGAGACACCAAGCCTGAATTCCTGCAAGTGTCTCTCTAAAGCATTTTGGCTAATGTGAAATGTAGTCACAGAAGTTCTTCTGAACCTTGTAACATTTCCATTCCAAACTGCCAGCAGGAGCTTTGTGTTTTATTTCAGCAAGTGCCATAAGGGGGAGTTTTACAATTCAAATTTCAGGAATTTTCTCCTGTGAGCTTCCTTGTTCCTCACGAGCTACTACAAGAAATAAGCTCTAGCACGTCCAGAGGCATCAACAAGATAGAGGCCCAATAACCATGAGATCCAAATACCTTGATTGCCTACTGATTGTTTTAAATTTGTAAGGAAAAAAGGCAGAAGTACAGATTCCTCTGTACATGGTGAGGACTTCTGAAGACAAACCACAACCCAAGGCAAAGAACACGAGGAGAATTAAAAATCCCTTCCAGTGGGAATGGAAACACATTCTCCTTTCTGCTAATTCCCTGCATGTTTCAAAAGACTCACCTGTCTGCCTGCAGGCTTCACATAGAGAGGAAACAGCATTTTCTAGGTACTGTGCACACTGTCTTGAGACTCCTTAAATTAGAGTCCTAGTAACAGGTAGGAAATGCTGTTTTTACCACCTTAACTGAAGATACACCAGCAGAGAATATCTTGCTTCACAAAGAGGAAAAGCCTTGTGACAGGAGACCCTGCTTTCGGTGAACAGCACATTTATGCTCCCTACACAAGCCAAAAATGCACTCTCTGAACACCTCAACACACACCCAAAAAAAACCCAACCCAAAACCAAACCACATTGAAGATTCTTCAGTGTGAAGATGTGAAGCATGTTCTGGGTCGGAATACGAGACAGAATGCTTCATCCCACAAACTGTATTACTACAGGGTGCACACTACTGCTCTGCAGGATGTCTTCCTGAAGACTCTCTGGCATATTCCCAGTCTCTGAGACAGTGTCCTTTATTTCTGACAATTCTGACACCGTTTCTTATACATCAACTCTAAAAGTCTCTGTATTTCCATTCTGGTCAGTTTTGTCATGCTGGCTTTTATAACATGGTGTCGTAAGACCTGAACTTACTGATTTTAATAGGTTCTGTAGTGTCTCCTGGAGTCATACACTGAGGACACGTGTATTGTAAATCCTGACTCTGAACAACAGCCTGTGTACAGAGAAAAAGGCAACGCTGAGACCTACCACAAAGCCTGAAACCTGAATTTGTCAAGGAATTCTTCCTGTTTCTTTGTCAAAGGTGTTATTGTTACCTGTGAAACACATTTAGATCTGAAAATTACTTCTGGGGATCCTTTACAGCAAACCACCGAAGCCACAGTAGCTACTGAAGACATTTAATGATTGATTGTATCACACCTTTACTCTTAGAAGGACCATCAAGGTCTTCTGCAAAACCTTTCATCGTAGTTTTTCCCATCATCTGTGTCTTACTAAATCACTATCTAAAGGCTTTAGCAATTTAGACCAAAGAATCAGCAGGTACCCCAAAGTGCTTAAAAGAGAGAATATATTTTGTCTCAATCTATCTTTGAGACTTCTCAAAGATGACTTGCTGCAGGACTGATTATTTGCATACCTAGGCAAACTAAATTAAGATATGAGACCTTACTGTTTCACTTAGCAGAGAGTGAGAACAGTGCCACTGGAAAACAACCAGAAGGCAGGGTACAAAGCTTCAGTAAACTGGGCTTTGAATTTATAGATCAAGTTATGCTTCTCCCCAACGGCCATGAAAATCACAAAGCCTCCCTCGCAGTGGAGCAGCACCCCGATCTTAGTAGCCTTCACGTTGGGTAAGCACTTCTCAACATCATTATGCCAGGATGATATTTTGGAATTAAGCCACTCAATACACCAAGAACTGCTGTTCCTCCCCAGGCGACTCCCCGGCCCCTGCCGCTCCATGCTGCCGTAGCAGATGCCAATGCCACAGAAGCTGTTCTGCTGCAGCTCTACCTCCCAGTAGTGGATGCCTCTCTTGAAGCACTGGAACCCCAGCACTTGGGGACAATCAGTGAAGCGCTGAGGGTGGTAGTCGTAATGCAGGGGGGTGTCTGAGACAGACATCCTGGTGTATCTGTTAGACAGCATCACTTTGTTATGGGCTGTGTTGAAATCCAGCGTGATGTTAGCAGTATCTGCAAGGACATGAATTGTTTGAAAGTACTGAAGAGTAAAGCACTTTTATTTACACTGGCCTGCCTGGACACTTGATCCTGCATGGGTTTATCTCCCTGCTCTGCTTTCCTCCACAGTGCAGGCAGTTCTTAGGGCCACAGTAAGAGCTCTGGGTCCAGCTGCAGGTCCGTGTTACACAGCAGGCAAACAGAGGGCTGCATCCCCATGGCATTCCTTCACCACCCAAACACAGGCTGGCAGGAGGAGTGGATTGCTGATCTGGCAGCAAAAGGTATATCACATTGAATACCATCTGCTATAGCATCGTAAGCAGGCCATTGTGAGCTCACTTAAAAGCCTGCATTTCATTTCAAGCTTAAATCCAGTTTGTTATATCGTATTTCTAGGCTACCCTAATGAAGCCATCTGGGGGGAACCAAAGCCATTACCAAGCAAACTTTACCTTGTAAAAATACAAGAATACCAAAAATTGATCATATTCATCTGGCAAAAGAACCACTTAGAAACCTCCTGTCCCCTTTTCCTCCAAAAGTTTCCTTCATTTGTAGCAATTAGTTGATAACCTACTAAGCTAACTGAACCCCTCAAAGGTATTTCTATCAGGTAACTACAGAGGGCACATAACACCAGTGCAGTAAGTGCAGAAAGTTTGTCTTTAAGTAGTGTAACGTTGAGTGTCTTACACTGCAGAAGCTCCTCTCTGGGTTTCTTCAGAAAGCTGTCGATAAGTTCTTTAGCTGTAGCGGCGGCTGCGGCGCTTACTGTTCCCGTGGTTGGTGCTGTGTCAACAGAACAGAGAGTTTGGCCAGTTGGGAAGAAACCTGCACGCTCAACACACAGCCACAGCCACCCTCACATCGAAGTGGGCCTCCAGAGGTTACCTGGCTCGGCCTTCTGCTCCAAGCAGGGTTAATTTCAATATTAGCTCAGGTTGCTCACAGTCTTGTCAAGTTTTGAAAATCCCCTGTTGTGTCTGAGCAACCTCTCTCACTGTTGATCGCTCTCAGAGTGACTACTAAGAGCCTTCTCAGAGCAACAATTGAACAGAATACAGCAACACAGGTGACCATCTACTTATTTTAAGAGCAGTCAATGGAAATTAGGATAAGTATGCTGAAAGGTTGGACTTACCAACTTTAACAGGTTTCTTTTTCTCCTCTGAAATAAAGGAAGAAAAAAAGGGAACTGTGAATTCTACTGAAACTGAAAAGCCACTGATAGACTATGCCACCTCTAATGCCATCACCATCACTTTTCTGAAGCTGCAGCAGCAGATAAATTTTGCTTCCTATTTCACAGGGTCATAAGCCTGAAGGAACTTCAGCTCTGCTCCAGGATGCAGTGTTTTAGGGCAAGTGGCAATAAGCCTGCTCCCATGACTGCACCTTTTCTTTTTACAACAGAACTTCTAGTGCCTCAACAGAAGCTACAAGTTCATTCAACTCCAGAATCCCCAACAGACCCCACTGAGTGCTCCATACCTAAGGCTTGGGAATGGAAAGGACCACGTGTTGAGAGCTCAGAGGAAGTAACAGAAATAGTCTCTTAACACTTGGATTTATTTCAAAAAGAGACTATGGAGGATATTTCAAATAGGCTAGAGTGCCACATCAATACCAGCATCTGGACAAAACAATATTGACAGGCCCCAGTATCGTCTGCCACAATGACTGTCTCCACCCCAGACTTAGACTGTAGGCAAGATGTGGACAGCAAAACATTTGACTAAGGTTACTATTAATTACCACTTACTGGTATCTGCCTCCGCCTGCAGAGTGGCTTGACACTGGAGAAGGATTTTCTCTTTCTGGGTATGCTCTTGTGAGGGAAGGGGGGAGAAAAAAACCACCAGGCCGTGAACAGCTCATAAGCAGGATTCAATACATACAAATCCATCAGACAGATGTTTGGTACAAGTGAAAACAAACCTGCAAGAGCCAGAGGGTGGGGAGGCTCTGCTTGGTTGTACAGCCTGCACCGACACCGCTCTGGGCACACACTGAGGGCAACACACTGCTGTGTGGGGGCAGCTGACGAGGCACCCATCACCAAACAGCCCAGCACACCCACCCTTCCCCAGGCCAGAGTGCTCACCACAGATAATCACTGCATCACCCTGCAAACAGCTCCTGGCTAACTGCTTGAATTCATAGTTAGAAGAGGATGATGTTCTTTAGCACTTACGTGGTCCTGGAGGCTTTTTTCTGTTAGGAGCCACTGCTGGAAAGGTCTTAGTTTTCACAGGTATCGGTTTTGCTGCAATGGTGATATTTTACATTATAGTTTGTGTTGCCAGGAACAGTAATGCATTAGCAAGAACATTTTTCAATCTTATTTTTCAGTTACGTGAATAGAACTCCAGTGATACCCAGCAGAGATGGAAACTGCATAGACAACACCCGTGCCCCAGTCCGAGAGATTCTTTTGCTTAACCCGGTAAGTAGGGCTTTGTTCTACACCACTCACAGCATCCCCACCTTTACAGAGGGGTAACCAATAGTCCCATCACCCTAAAGCATTTTGTGTCTCTCCTCAAATCCACATCCTAACTGCATCCAACCCTGCTACATAGTAAAAACATACATTACTGTAATGAGTAAAGGCTGAGCTGTGCCAGAAGGGCATAGTAACATGATAGTCATCAGCTTATCCAAATATAGGTAACAGTGAAGAGACACCGGCATGTTTTTTTCTCCTAGTTTAGCCCAGACTGTAGCATTTTTGTGTGGAAATTGAGAACTGCAGAAGTTGGAGGACTCAATTTGTATTAGCCAACTGTATTTTCTGCAATTTTTTTTTTATTTTATTTGGATTGGAGGGAGAAGATCCCTCATTTGAGCTCAAAGTCAAGGCAGAAAATGCTAATTCTCCCAGTGATACAGTACCTTCCGCTTTCCTCTCCTTGCCCTGAATCACCGAAAGTTTCACAATGTCTTTAAGGTTAATGGCAGACTGGTAAGTGGATTGTATCAAGCTTTGGTCTATTTCAATTACAGGGACAAAAGCATCTTTTGTTGATGTTCGTTGCAGTGCTGCTGCTCTCTGAAATGACAAATAGAAGCTCTCATGCAGCCCACTGTGTAGCAGACAGAAAAATACAACCACGTTACTTTAAGTGGGGAGGGGTTTGTGCATTCCTCTCAAATTAAAAAGAGCAGAGGGTACAGTCAGACATGACCCATGGCAAAACTTCTGAATCAACCCACACACATGGATTCTGAACTGGTGTCTGAAGCAGCGAGAAAGGTCTACTGGACAACATCACACCACCTGCATCTCCAGAGCTGCAACACCTCATGGAGATGAGCAGAGCCTGGACTGGGGGGAGTTACAAGACACCACTTCAGCGCTCTTTCATTGGTATTTGTGTATGTATCAGTCCATCCTTATACAACAGGTTATTGCACACAACGGCATAATCATCACAAAGAACTGGATTCGCATTTCCAGGACATATTACCTTCAAAAACAGAATGTCATCACTTTCCGTCAGTGCCATCTCAATCTGATCTCTGAGAGAGTGAATTTCATTCTTCTTACTTCCCAGAACACCGTAAATATAGTCAAACTTGCCACAAACTCTTTTTTCTTCATCTGCAATTAGTTTTAAGATCTCGTTTTCTCTTTCTTCAATTAAAGCTTTTATTTCTGAAAACTCACTTCTGATCAAATCTTTCTTTCTGGAAACTGTCTCCTGGAGCAGAGAAGAACAAACACTGGTTTCAAAAGAACAGTTTGTGGACAAAGTACTGCTTACTGCTTCTACAAGAAAGCCTTTGAGGAACACGTAGGCTTCAATTACTTGAAATAGTCAACAGAAAAGCTGTGTATTTCTATGTAGCTTGGGAAGAAAACTTATTTACTGTGGTCTCCAGAGCCCTGCTGCAGGGGCCAGGCCAGCTGTGCCGTCTAGTGGTCACTGGGACAGGGCAGGGACACCAAACAGCCACTTGCACGGCTGTACCTGTTTTCTGCCTCCGAGATGTGGCATCTCTGGTTAATAAAAAGTTATTCCTGATCCTCCAAGAGATGTTCCAGAGGAGCACAGAAGTGCTGCCCCGGCGGCTTTTCAGTTTCTTGCTTCCCAGCACTCAGTTCAGAAAGGACAGTACAAGTGAGATCTACCTGATCCAGCACAAACAGCAGCCCCCGTCATCAGCTGAGAGCAAGGATTAGTTGTGGTCACTTACGGGAAGAGACACCCCAACTTTCTGCACTGGTGCAGCCATTACAGCTCACTAATCCTTTGGCTGGGGCTGCACAGAGCGGCACTTTCTGGTGCAAGAGGAAAGGAGGGGTTTGGGCCCCGTTGTGGGTTTGGTGTGCCAGCACATGCGGGTACAAAGCCCTTGCACGGTGGTTGGGTTACTCCCATCTCCCATGGAGCTGCCTGGCTCTGCCAAAATGCATTGGCAGGAGAAGATGTAACTGGGAAGAATAGGAGAGAGGCAATCTCAGTACTACAGCCTCACAGCTACTCACAAGAGCACGAGCATTAACAGCACACACTGGGCAGCGAACACCAAGCAACCTGGCAGCATTTTGAACAGTTACTCACAGCAGCTTGGCTTTGGTTTGTTTTCACAGAGCTCATTGCTCGAGCGGCTTTTTCACTCTGATTATGCAGCTCCATCAGTTTCTTCTTCAGCGCCGACTGCAGCAGAAGAGATCGGAAAGTATTTTAGAGAAGTGGTTGCCGTGTCTGCTCCGTCGGGTCGTGTTTACTGAAGTAAGAATGGGATTTACCGAACTTTTAAATAACCCCTGTAAGCATTTAGTACTAACGATTTATGTCCTACTGCTCCTTAAACCCTGCAGGATGTAAAACAACCCTTCTGCAGAGGTGTGGGTTGAGCACCTGGCACCTTCCCCACAGCTCCACCTCTCCCCACAGCAGGATGCACGGTGCCACTCTCTTCTGATAATGGCCAAGTGCTTTTGTCAGCACAGCAGTTCCCAGTGCTAGGAATAAACCCTACCTTAGCTCTCAGGCCAGACTCTGGGCATTAGGTTAATGGGGGTTAATCACCCCTTTCATTTTAATCGAGACTTTTATTGCTCAGATGTGAATTACCTATTCCTTTAGTTCAAGATGCTGCTAAGCTAAACCAGGGAGGACTCTGTAGGGTAAACAGTACACACCCTCACCAAACAGAGGGGAGTTTGGCCTCTTTAACTTTTCAGGTGTGTTCTGATTTTCAGCTGTGCTCACTTTAAGATACAAAGGCCAGGTTTCCCTCCCTTCCACTCCGTGGAGAGCCTACTCCTGGTTTTTATCTACCTGCTGGAGCTCTCCCTCGGCTACTCTTATAATCCTTCGCTTTGTAAAAACACAGACAGAGCAACATCTGTCCACAGTCCCCTACAGCCAGGCAGCACACCCTGTGCCGTGAGCAGGAGAGGAGGCTCTGAGTTGGTGATGACACTCGCAGAGGTGGGACACCTCACCATTCACCCAACCCAAGGTGGGGGCTGGCAATCAACCCCGTCACAGCATCTTGGAGCACCATCTTGGAGAGAGCGGGGAAACGCAAGGAACGACTCTTGACGACGTGCTCAAGCCCATGTTGGAGGGCAGATAATGGTTTGCCAAGGCCAGCTCTTGGTCCAGCTTCCTCCTGACACTCCACACCCAGCACCCAGGGACCCAGCAGGCCCCAGGGGAGCAAAGGGGTAGCTCTCGGAGGGTGCTCCAGCCCCGGGCAGAGCCGGACACCCCCACCACTCACCTCGGCGTTGGCTTTGGCCAGCTGCAGGGGGTTGGTGTGACACAGCTTGTGGCCGAGGAGGCAGAGGGAGCAGATGCAGATGCCATGCTGGCTGCAGAAGAACTCGAAGATCTTGTTGTGCTGGCGGCACTTGCGCTGCTGCAGGTCGCGCAGGGGCGGGCAGAGCTGGTGGTCGCGGAAGGCCGGGCTGTCCCGGTGGGGCTGCAGGTGCTCGGGGCAGAAGGAGGCGGTGCAGGTCAGGCAGGTCTGCACGGCCGGGGCCTCCCGGCAGCTGTCGCAGTAAACGGGGGTCGCCTCCTCCCCCAACCCCACCGCATCCTCCTCCTTCTCCTCCTCCTCGGCCCCGGTGCGGCCCCGGAGCTGCTCCACCACCCGGCACAGCACCGTGTTCTTCTGCAGCTGCGGGCGGCCCGGGAAGGTGGCCCGGCACTGGGGGCAGCTGAACTCCGACTGCCCGGCCCAGGAGAGCTCCAGGCAGGAGGCGCAGAAGTTGTGGCCGCAGGGCACCGTGACGGGGCTGCTGAAGAGACTGAGGCAGATGGAGCAGGTGAGCTCCTCCTCCAGCCCCGCCAGACCCGGCTCCGACGCGGTCAGCGCCGCCATCGCCTCGGCCGCTGCTGCCCCGTAACTGCAGAAACGAAACTGGGGCTGCAGCTTTCCGGGAATTTACGCGCCCCGATCCCGCCCCTGCGGGAGGGGCGGCAGCACCGGGACCGGCCCCGGGACCCGCCCGGCCCCGCGGGGCAGAGCCGGGGGTGGGCGGCGCCGCCGCAGCCCCCGCGGGACCGGGACGGGACGGGACGGGGATGCTGCGGGGCGGCCGCCGTCCCCGGGAGCGTCGGGGAGGCCGATCCCGCGTCACCCATCGCAGCCCGGCAGGTCTCGGCTTTGGTTTCTAAACCAAAAAATGAGTAATTTCGGCCGCGAAGGCCCAGCCGGGCGGTGGGGAGCGCTGGCTCCCGCTGCCCCTTCCAAAAGCGGACAAGAGGAAAACCCCGGAGGCTCCGGCCGCTGCCGGGCTCTTGCACCGGCAGGTGTGTGCTCCCGGGCAAGGAAACATGTGAACCCCAACTCCCACCGAGCACAGGCCCCAGCTGCCCCCAGCCCCGGCTGCTTCCCCCTGAGCTGCGGTTAACCTGCCCGTTTCAAAGTTCACATAAGCTGTCGTCATCATCTCAACAGAAGATACTTCCTCAAATTTTCTTTTCTTCAGTCCAACTGTTGGATAATCACTGTTTCTAACAGAAACACCGGATGCTGAACAGCAATCTGTGCAACTGCTCCTGTTACAACTAACTCGCCTCCAAATTCTGCCAGTGCCCTCTTCCTGCTCCATCTTCTGCCCCGTCTGCTGGTGTCCCAGGGACTCCCTTGGTGTTCTCTGTGCTTCACACTGGCAGCATGGGTGAAATGGAGCAGCCTGGAACAAATCCATGACAGTCTCCCCACCCCTCTGAAGGCTTTAAACAGAGCCTGGTGATCTGCAGTGGAAGAAGCCATCTGCTCTCAGCTGCATTTCCAGTGGCCAAAGGACACCTGGTGTGGAGAAGAGCTGATGTTCCTTTTCATGTTGTTAAGTATTAGCACACAATTGTGAGGTTTCTGTGCTAGTGTTAAGTCTTCAGAGACTTCAAAAAATGTCCAGGAATTGTATAAAGCACTCAAAAGAGGCCATGGTGGTTTGTCTGTTGTAATTAGTGCTTTGAAAGAAATTCCTAGCCAGTTATTTTGGATTAATCTGAATGGTCGTTGTAAACCTGCATGACACGGATAATGTTGACTTTGCCTATGTCAATAATCTGCCCCAGGCTCATAATACTCCTTCAAGATGAACTATGGAGCTCTCGTGTCCTACGGGCTGACTCACTGCTGAGTAATGGTGCAGAACAACAGGAGGGATTCAGAGCTGCCATGGCTTTGACAAAGGAGTGAAAAGTTCAGGGATCGCCTGTGACCTGCTCGAGGGTGGAAGGGTTTCTAGGAGATGGGCACAGCGCCGCTGTCACAGCTTCCTTGGGATATGCAGATCAGGACATCACTAACTGCTGTCAGGGAAGCAAACACCTGAAGGGTGCTGGCTGACTGCAAAGGAAGGTTCTTACAGGGCTGTGTCGTGTGTGTCACCAGAGACAGGACCAAAGAGCAGCTGGTAATGTTTACGTTTTGTATTTTCCTAGAGGTGAATGAAGCACTTTTGTCCTAGGCTTATCTGCATTAAGCCACTGTCATCTTTCGAAGTCTCAGCACCTTCACTGGATTTTCTGCAGCATTCACCTTGTATCTACCGACGCAGACACCGGTAGGCAAAGACCAAGGGTGAACATACACCCTGACAATTGTAGTTTTTCCTTCTGGAGCAGAACACGGGATGTTTAGAGCCCAGATGAACAATTTAAGTTCTCCATTGTCAAAGAGGGCTTGAAATTCTATTTTGAGTGAGCCCAACTGCTCCTGTTGTCTAAAAAGCAATAATGTTTAACACTAAAAATTACTGAATTATTACGCGCCCCGACCCCGCCCCTGCGGGAGGGGCGGCAGCACCGGGACCGGCCCCGGGACCCGCCCGGCCCCGCGGGGCAGAGCCGGGGGTGGGCGGCGCCGCCGCAGCCCCCGCGGGACCGGGACGGGACGGGACGGGGATGCTGCGGGGCGGCCGCCGTCCCCGGGAGCGTCGGGGAGGCCGATCCCGCGTCACCCATCGCAGCCCGGCAGGTCTCGGCTTTGGTTTCTAAACCAAAAAATGAGTAATTTCGGCCGCGAAGGCCCAGCCGGGCGGTGGGGAGCGCTGGCTCCCGCTGCCCCTTCCAAAAGCGGACAAGAGGAAAACCCCGGAGGCTCCGGCCGCTGCCGGGCTCTTGCACCGGCAGGTGTGTGCTCCCGGGCAAGGAAACATGTGAACCCCAACTCCCACCGAGCACAGGCCCCAGCTGCCCCCAGCCCCGGCTGCTTCCCCCTGAGCTGCGGTTAACCTGCCCGTTTCAAAGTTCACATAAGCTGTCGTCATCATCTCAACAGAAGATACTTCCTCAAATTTTCTTTTCTTCAGTCCAACTGTTGGATAATCACTGTTTCTAACAGAAACACCGGATGCTGAACAGCAATCTGTGCAACTGCTCCTGTTACAACTAACTCGCCTCCAAATTCTGCCAGTGCCCTCTTCCTGCTCCATCTTCTGCCCCGTCTGCTGGTGTCCCAGGGACTCCCTTGGTGTTCTCTGTGCTTCACACTGGCAGCATGGGTGAAATGGAGCAGCCTGGAACAAATCCATGACAGTCTCCCCACCCCTCTGAAGGCTTTAAACAGAGCCTGGTGATCTGCAGTGGAAGAAGCCATCTGCTCTCAGCTGCATTTCCAGTGGCCAAAGGACACCTGGTGTGGAGAAGAGCTGATGTTCCTTTTCATGTTGTTAAGTATTAGCACACAATTGTGAGGTTTCTGTGCTAGTGTTAAGTCTTCAGAGACTTCAAAAAATGTCCAGGAATTGTATAAAGCACTCAAAAGAGGCCATGGTGGTTTGTCTGTTGTAATTAGTGCTTTGAAAGAAATTCCTAGCCAGTTATTTTGGATTAATCTGAATGGTCGTTGTAAACCTGCATGACACGGATAATGTTGACTTTGCCTATGTCAATAATCTGCCCCAGGCTCATAATACTCCTTCAAGATGAACTATGGAGCTCTCGTGTCCTACGGGCTGACTCACTGCTGAGTAATGGTGCAGAACAACAGGAGGGATTCAGAGCTGCCATGGCTTTGACAAAGGAGTGAAAAGTTCAGGGATCGCCTGTGACCTGCTCGAGGGTGGAAGGGTTTCTAGGAGATGGGCACAGCGCCGCTGTCACAGCTTCCTTGGGATATGCAGATCAGGACATCACTAACTGCTGTCAGGGAAGCAAACACCTGAAGGGTGCTGGCTGACTGCAAAGGAAGGTTCTTACAGGGCTGTGTCGTGTGTGTCACCAGAGACAGGACCAAAGAGCAGCTGGTAATGTTTACGTTTTGTATTTTCCTAGAGGTGAATGAAGCACTTTTGTCCTAGGCTTATCTGCATTAAGCCACTGTCATCTTTCGAAGTCTCAGCACCTTCACTGGATTTTCTGCAGCATTCACCTTGTATCTACCGACGCAGACACCGGTAGGCAAAGACCAAGGGTGAACATACACCCTGACAATTGTAGTTTTTCCTTCTGGAGCAGAACACGGGATGTTTAGAGCCCAGATGAACAATTTAAGTTCTCCATTGTCAAAGAGGGCTTGAAATTCTATTTTGAGTGAGCCCAACTGCTCCTGTTGTCTAAAAAGCAATAATGTTTAACACTAAAAATTACTGAATTACAAGCTCCAACAGGGGAGGTTTAGATTGAACATTAGGAAAGAATTTTTCACTGAAAGAGTGGTCGGGCGTTGGAACAGGCTGCCCAGGGAGGGGGTGGAGTCCCCATCCCTGGCTGTGTTTAAGGGCCGTTTAGATGCAGTGCTGAGGGACATGGTGTAGGGGAGGACTTTGTAGAGTAGGGGAGATGGTTGGGCTCGATGATCCCAAGGGTCTCTTCCAACCTCAATGATTCTATGATTCTATGAATAATTTTACCATTTAAATAGCTACTGAAGTTAATACTCTTTTTGCTTCCTTGCAATTATTTGAGAACTTCTTCACGTGGTTCTGAACTAAATCTAACCCTCTGCCCAGATACTGTGGGTTGAAAGTGCCACTCGGAGCCAGAGCAGGCAGGTAGAAGCACAGCAGAATAATCTGTGACCTGTGCGTGCCTGGCTGAGCCAACATCAATCAGGGGTTCTGACACTCTTCACTTTTCCAGATTTAATACTCAAAGTGGTTTCAGTAGGTACAGTTTTCCCATCAAAATTATAAAAAAGCCCAAATTCCTAAGGAGCTGACACCTACCCAACAGGTTTTTTGCGAGTTCTGTACTCCCAGCAATAAACTTCCAGGTCTAAGGTCTGTTTGGGAGGTTCTGGCTGCAGCAGCTGGTGGTGCCTGTAGGGCTGCAGCGTGTGCGTGACTGTAGCCTGCCAGCTCAAACAGTTTGAGTCATGAGATCAGAATTTGTCAATAAAAAGCAACAGATTTGTTTAACAAACCCATAATGCTAAATTGCATAGAGGAGGGTGGCCAGGAGCCCCCGTGACCGGCAGCTGGGGCTGCCCCAGCAAAGGGGCTTGTAAGAGACCACGGAATTCTAGGGACAGAATGCAAGCAAAAGGGTTTAGTTGAGAGCATCACCAGCTCCCTGTGGGATTCAGGTGCACACTCTGTCCTAGTCTGTGTTTCTCACCCGTTCAGTGCCCTGGCCCTGCCCCACTCCCCGGGGATGAGGAGCCCAGTGTGTGGCTCTGGGCAGGGCAGCCAGCCAGCCCCCTCAGGCTGCCCTCACCCCATTCACACTGTGCATCCAAGCAGTAGTTTCACCCAAACTTGACAACAATGGGTAAATAATACTCAAGATTTTATCTTCAAAAACATCCTCTCTCTGGGGCGTATTTGTTTTCAACTGTCATCTGTTCATCACAGCCAGGCTAACTTAATGCAGCCAGGCTGCAGTTCATTAGCAGCCAAAATGCACTGAGGGCAGTTGAATCCTGCTTGAAAATGTTGTGAAATTCTTGCATTTACTTTCACAATTTTATAAGAATTCAAAATTAACTACTTCCTTTAGAAAAAAAAAAATCTTTCCATTAATCCCAACTGTCTCAGCATAACTGTTCCAGAACAGAATGTCTGGAGTTTTCTTTTTGTCCAATTTGCAGGAATATCTATGTGTGAATCCAACTGGTCATTTCTCTAGAAAACAAATTTCAACATAGAGTAATGGTAACTAAAGAGAACGGCAATACACAAATTAGTTTTACTCATATAAAAAAGGATTCCTTCACAAACAAGACATTTCAATTGAAATAGTGCACTCCTTTGCATTATCCCTATGTAGTCACGCACTGGGCAGAGTACGTGGTACCTAAACCACGATGGACAATTTTTCAGGGGTTTGTTTGTATCTAGGGCTGGGTTTTTTTCATGTCTTCTGTTTGAGTCAGCTACCCAGGACAGGGATTACCTTAAGTGGTAAGACTTGCCAAGATGCAAGTACTACATGGGTACGAGGTGCTCCATCAATGCTCTTAATTAGCAGAGAAGGCAGTGAAGGGCATTGCCATCACCTGGTGACCCACTCTCCGTTGGGAAGAAGAAAGGCAGCACAGAAACTTCAGCAGTTAAAGGGCAAAAGGGTTTGCTTTAAAACAAATAAACAAAAAGGCTTTGAGAGCCTACACAGATTAACACAGAGACACACTTTTGCCAGGGATTCATGTTATATTCCACTGGTTCTAGGCAAAGTTGACAGTTACCAATACTATTTATCTGCCTCCCAAAATTACAGAAGCTTGAAATGCACAAGCTTTTCTTATCACATTCGGATGAACCCTGTAAATAACTGCAAGGTCATGGCACTTCTGTCATGCTCTGCAGTTGTAGAGGAAGAGACATGCACATGAACAATATTTACATCTCATTTTTTAGTGTTGTTTTTTAATTATCCTTACAGAAAGCTACCCCTGTAAGGCAGTTATACTGCTGTAGCCAAACCTAGACATTTAAATGGAGTTACTGACAGTACAAGGTCATATTTTATCTTTTTGATCAAACCATTCCAGTTCTGCAGCTTGCAGCAGTAGGACATAAAACTGTTATTAAAGTTCCATTAGGAAAAAAACCCCACAGATCTATATTAAAGACTTCCTATAATGAACAAAGTTTTCCTGTATTACATAAAAGCACATCCCAAGAAAAAAATGTTTCTATTTCTTTTGGCGGTTTCATTTAAAAACCATTTATTAAAAATACCCCCCAGTGCACCTGCTGCCCTCAGAACTAGAAGGCAGCATTTCACAAAACAAGTCCATACAATTATTTACATTTGTTCACATCTTAGATTGTTCCATTTTCAACGCTGGATCCGTTAACTGGAGGCTCAACAATCAGTCTTGGCTCTATCAGTGCGTCCCAACTTTCAGTTATCTGGGAAGAAACCACAGACAGTACTTAGCACACACGAGCTATGGAGGCAGATGCACCTTCTCCTACATTGTGCTTTGTCTAGACACGACCAGCAGCACCACACAACAGAGATCACAGATCCCTTCTGTGATTCATCCAGCTTCTCGATGAACCTCACCCTGCCTGATGTCCTGGGTAAGGAGAGATGGCAGATAAGAACAGTGCATGAAACAAATAACCTTGTAAGAACTAATACTCTATCTAGATGTGATATTGTTTATGTTATTAGCCAAAACAAAAAGTTACACAGCTTGATGACTGGTTTTGAATCTAGTTAATTGAATGACATCCAAGAAGTGATTCTTCTATCTTGTAATCACGCACATGCTTGCTAGAAAGAAATAATTCTTTTTGCTGCAATTTATTTTAATCAGATGCATTATTATAAAGGGAGTCTCACTGAGATGATCAGTCATAAAGCAGAGCATGTATCAGCTGCACGAAATTTGTAACAGGCTTCAAAACAGGACACCCACGTACCTTTGTATCCTGAGGAACCGCGTACTCTATCAGTTCGGCTCCATCCGCAGACTGATAAACCAGATCGAATTTCCCTGGCTCTTTAGCAACTTAAAAAACAAACAAACAAAGGAACAACTCCATTTAAACTATAAACAAAACAGTTTAAAAGTTTACCCTGTTTAGAAACTAATCCAACCCAGGCTCACGTCCACTGGAGACGGTGGCTTCACTGACATCACAAAGATTTGCATTATGATCTCAAAGTTTCTCTGTATTTCCATATAATGATTTCAACTTTTTCAGGAAATGAAACCACAGTAGAGATGAGTTACTGACGGCTCAGGCTGGGACAAATTTCATTTGTAAATACCTAAGAGCATCTTCAATAGAACTAGGAGGGTTAGAACTTGTCCATTTAAATAGACATTCTGGGGAGGGAGTGAGGAGGGGAGGGATGTGTTGAGCAGGAACCCAAGGGATTTTTGGAAATACTCCTGAAACATGAAGTGTGCCTCAGACTAGGGGCTTTCCAAGCCATACCCATCATTTGGTGTCCCCAGATACGTACATTGTCTTGCTGATGACGAAAGGATCTCAAGCTCGATCTGTTTTTTATCAGCATTCCAACTGATTATTTTCCCCTCCTTCACAAAACAACAAGAAAAGAATCAGGCAAGATACACTTCAGCACTGGCTAACTATTCTGTGTTTACAACCACTGTGGTACTTGACCTAAGTTAGAGGAAGTTTATCTGTCAAATGTTTCTACCTCTGTGTGTAAAATCTGCTCAGCAGAGCAGTATTTATCCAGAAACCAAGTTATTGAAAGTAGCTACAAAATTTTACTTGCAGCACTTTAAGAATTTGCCTTGACTTCAAACAGCAGCACATGCAGATGCAGCCACATTTTGCTACTTGAAGGGCTGCATTTTTTGTCGTCTCTAAAATATTAATGATCACTAATAACGCTTGTGAGCTTTAAATAACTTTTCAAATTTTCAATCAGTTTTGGGTTCTAGCATTTTCATTTTTACTGCTGCACCAGGAATTGCCTGCAGAGTCAAACAGACAAGAAAAAAAATACTGCACAACCTCAAAATATTTAAGCCTTATCTCACCTATAAGAGTTTTCTGAGAGAATTAAGGGAGGAAAGAAAAACACTACCTTATAGTCTGAAACTTCTGGACTGTAATTTTCAGTTAGTTCCAAGCGCTGTTGAAAGAAACACAAGTAACAAGTTACAACTCTTCCTGATGCATGATGATGATGCCCTCTATAACCAGACGTGGTTTCTTCAGCAAGAGGGAAGTAAAAGAATGAAATCTCCCACTCCTGGATCCTGATGCCAATCAGAGTCCCAGGTCATCTTCCAGGACTCACTGCTCCAAAGGATTTCTGTTCAGGTCAGGCTGTGAGAGATCACGGAGATGGATCCCAGCCTCCGCAACAGCAGAGATTTCATTTTCATTTACTTTTTTATTTTACAGTGAAGTGTAATTATTTGTATCGTAAGATTTGCAATACTATTGTAGAAATGCTGTAGAAAAAACCATGTTGGTTTTCTTTTTTTAGCATCTAATTTTAATGCTGGCTTTCCTTGCATGTTGGAAAGAATATGGTAAAATGCTTCTTTCTGACATTCTTATTTAAGCATAAACCTTGAAAATATGTCCATGGCAGAGAGAGAGAGAGACACTTTGTGAAGGAGCAACCAGAAAATTCTATTATTTGTGAATTCTATTCTCTGACCTGTGTACTAGTGAAGAAAGTCATTGTACAGATGTACGTGGAAATTCACACTGAAATGACAGTGGAGACATTTCTTTGTGTTATACAAATATAGGAAGTCTAAAGGAACACATTGAATTTACATACATTCTCCAAACCTTTGTAAAAATCAAAGTCAGACTTTACAACAGAACTGTTTAGAGCCAATAACAGAAACCATAATAGTTTCTTTCGTATGGGAAACTGAGGTTAGAAAGCAAGAGAGGAGCAAAGGCCTTCAGAGATGCCTACAAAGCAAGAGACATGACTTTTTAGGTGCTAAACCATTTGCTTAAGTTTAAAACAAGATTTTTAAAAAAGAACAAGGCGGATGAAGATTACTTCCTAATGCTTATTCTTCTAGGACAATGGTCCCAGAACAATGTAAGATTAAGTGATTCAGTGTAAGCTTCTGGTTGTCAGGACTATACTATCTGTAGTGTGTCCTGCAAAGCTTTCAGTGGCACAAATCAAACAGTTTTAGCCCTTTAACATTCAGTATTTCACAAGTTCTTTACCTTAAAGGCAATTCTTTCTCCCACTTGTGGTGGGGCTGCTAGAAGAGGTAACACACTGTAGTCTCTCTTGGGGACCTCCACAGGATTCTGTGAAACAAACAGTAAACACATTGATTTAATTACAGTATTAATAAGAACAGAAGACAATGTTTGTGCTGTACAGGTTGTAAGAAGTTCTGAGAAGAGTATCTGAGTGCTTTGTTTTGAGATATATATAACACAATCATTTAAATATCATTTCATAAACTCTTCCTCAGGCTGCTAAATGAAGAGACAGTGAATATCAGGTTTATTAAGTTAAGATCAACCTTTATCCTACTAATCTATTTCTGCTGCTTTTACTAATTACTTTCATCCTATGCATTTTTTCTAGAGTTAAAGCTGGAAGAGAAAGGTGACCTATGACTGGGTAAGTCACTCACCTGGACAAGAATAGAAGCGTTTGTCGCAGGTTCATTTAACTGCCTCTGTTTCTGGCCTTCGCTGCTGTAGTTATAGAAGAAGCCAGGGTTTGCTCCTCTCCCACGGCCCCTCATCATCCCATGGTACCCACGGCCCCTAGGTCCTCTCCAGAAGTTCTCCTCTCCTGTTCCACGCCCCCTTCCACGACCTGGGCTGGCAAGTGGTCCTTGGATACCGCTCTGCAACTGTTTAGTACAGTTTCTTACTGTGGAATTACTCAGTCCAGCATTTGCTGCAGGTTTTTTAATAACAAGCGTTTCTGAATCCGAACTATCAGACTCGGAAGAGGAGGGCTTTGCTTTGGCAGCCGTGGTGGTGCTGGTTTTTACAGCCGCCGCGTTGTTCGGCAGTGACTTTTCCTTTGCAGTCCTGTCTTGGGCTGTTGCCACTTTCTCATCCTCTGTACTCGAGTCAGAGTCTGAACTAGAAGACTGGGGTTTTTTAGCATTTTTACTAATTGCAGTCTTAGTGGAATTCTCAGCATTAGACTTTACAGTCACTTTATTACAAACAGTTTTCACACCAGAATTTGCAGCAGCTTGAGATTTGTCTTTAGGAAGTGTCACCACTACAGGTTTATGGGCAGATTTATTTTGCTTTACACTTAATTCACTGCTGTCACTGTCAGACGATGTGCTGGAGGAATCTGAAGATCCCACCCTCGTGTTTCTGGACTGTGTTGTGACTTTTTTGTTATTTTTACCAGAATTTAGAGAAGACCTCTCCTTTGCCTGTTCTAAGGCCATCGTTGCTGCAGCGGCCTTTGTCTGCTTTACATCCTTCTTTTTTGTTGTCAACTGTTTCTCCCTCTCCATTTTTTTAAGCTTTTTAGGTAGCTCAGCAGAGCTCTCTTCCTTACCTTCTGCGAGTCTATTTCTTCCACTAACTTCTTCCTTTTTTTTTCTTTTCTTGTACCTTTTTTGAGAGTCCCAAATATCTACAGAGGTCTCTTCCCTACAGGACGAATACTCAGGAGCATGCTTGTTCTTTTTCTTTTCCTTTTTATGCCTGTCATCTTCATTTCTAGATAATTCTTCCTCTTCTTGCTTTTGTCTACGCCTTTTTTTGTCTTCTTTGAATGTATAAGAGAAGCCAGCATCTATCTCATCATAATCATCTGCGACTACCTCTTCCAATTTTACTCTGTCAAGAAAACAAACAAAACTCGCTGTTCAGCATGATTAACACCTTTTTCCTACATGTTAGCAGCTCGGGTAGCTTGTGTTTGGGGAGCAGGGATGCTCAGACAGCGGCCCCCCGAGCACGGTGCCGTCCCACACCAAGGGCCCCCACGGGCTCCCGAGGGGCCCTTCCGAAGCCCCCTCCGGCCGTGAGGGTGCGGGGCAGGCGGCGGGAGCACCGGGGGACGGCAGCAGCGCTCTCCGTCCATCCCAGAGGGGATTCCCGACCCCTGGGCTCTCTCCAGCCCCTTTCGGCCATCCCGGGGGTCCTCAGGCACCGCAGGCTTTGGGGAGCGGTGCCCGCTCAGCCCCCGGGGAGCCGCGGGAAGGGCCCGAGGGCCCCCCTGCTTCCCCAGGAACGCACCGCCAGGCCTCGAGGCGGGGGGGCCGCGTTTCAGGCCTGCTGGGGACCACCCCCTCCTCCTCCCCTGGCCCCAGTACCGCGCAGCCCGAGGAGCCCCCCCCCCCGCCGCCCCGGGCACCCCCCGCCGTTACCGGAGCGAGTCGTTGTCCCGCACGAGGCGGGCGCTCTCGGTGGGGGGCAGCAGCGCTCCCTCCAGGAAGAGGCTGAGGCGGGCCCGCCGGCTGAAGCCGAACCTGTGGCGGATGAGGCTGACGAGGTCGGTGACGAGGCGCACCTGGCTGGGCTCCAGCAGCAGCCAGCACAGCGCGCAGCCCGGGCTGCCCGGCGGCGGATAGTCGAACAACAGCCGCAGCCGCACGGGGCCGCCGCCGGCCGCCGCCATCTTGGCGGTGAGGGAGGGCGACGGTGCCGCGCGCGGGACAAAAAGGGGACGGGCGGTGCGCGAAGCTCGGCCCGGCCCCGCCCCCTGAGGGCGGGGCGAGAAAGGGGCGGGGCCTGTCCGCGCGCACGTGACGGCGCGGCGGCGGGTACCGGGGGCTGTTTGCGGGATGGCGACGGGGCTCTCGCTCTTGCTGTTGCTGGCGGCGGCGGCCGCGCTGGCGGCAGGTACGGGGCTGAGGGACGGGAGGGAAGGGGGGACGAGGTGAGGCTGCGCCCCGCGGCCTGAGCGGTCCCGGAGCCACGGCACGTCCCGCCGCCGGGAAGGGCCCGGGCTGAGGTTTGCGAGCCTGGCCGCGGCTCGTCCCGCCGCCCCGGGACGCGGCGAAGAGGGGTAGCAAAAGCGCCGGTGCTGCGGGGGCCCGGTGGGAGCCCTTAGGCGAGCGTGGGGCGGGCCCGTGTGCCGTCGCCATGTCTCTGCCGGCAGCTGTCGTGACCTTGGGAGCCGTCGCCTCCCGCCCCGGCTGACGGGGGTCCGCGCTCCCGGGGAGCCCGTTTGGAACGGGAAGGTGGGAGTTCAGGCCCTGGTTGGGTCAGCTGGGTGAGCTGGGCGGGAGAGACCCGCCACAAACCAGGGCAGCGCTTCCCGTGGCTGTATCACGGGATTGTTGGAGTTGGAAGGGAACTTCTAGAGACCATCCAGTCCAACTCCAGGGTTGCCCAGAGCACATCACTCAGGAGCATCCAGGTGGGGCTTGAAGATCTCCAGAGAAGGGGACTCCACAACCTCCCTGGGCAGCTTCTTCCAGGGCTCTGGCACCATCACCAGGAAGAGGTTTTTCCTCATATTTGAGTGGAACTTCCCATGTTCCAGATTGTGCCTGTTGCCCCTCGTCCTGTCCCTGGGAACCACTGAAAAGAGTCTGGCTCCATCCTCCCTCAAACCGCCCTTCAGACACTTGTCAGCATTAATAAGGTCTCCCCTCAGCCTTCTCTTCTCCAGGCTGAAGAGTCCCAGCTCTACCTGTGAGACCCTCTGGGTGGGGGCTGCCAGGAGCAGACCAGCCCTGTCGGGCATCACCGCTGTTGCTGTGGGGGCTGATCAAGAAAGTGTGGTGTTGCCCACGCTGATAGAACCTGTTCAGTGCTGTGTCCTGTGCATCAGAAAAGTCTGGGCACTGTGGCTTGAAAAATCTTTGTGACTGCTCCTCCAAGGGACTGCTGCCTCTGTTGTGATCAAGAAGTTTAAGGGATATAGTCTCAAAGGTCTATTTCTGGGAAAATGTCTGTCCTAGACACAGAATAGACCAACTGCTTAAGTTGACGAGACTCTAGTGACTTAACTGAGTTTAGGATTAGGTCTTGGGTTCATTTAGAAGTGCATCATCTCTCTATCCAGCATTTACTCCCTTTGGGGACTGTAAAATGGTTGGATCTTCCCAGAAACTGAGGTCAAAGTGGGATCCTGAGGGAGCCTTGGTGTCCCTGAAGCTGGTACGTGTTATTCCATTGCGTCTGGAGGGGCTGTGCTTCCAGCCCGGGCCTTGAAAAGAATTCAAATGTTTTCCCGATAGAAAAAAAAAAAAAAAAAAAAAAAATTAGCCTTGCTGTTGGGCTGCTATTTTGGCAGCTGCTGTAAGGTCAGGCCCTGATAAGTAAGCACTTAATTACACACTTAACTTCATTCATTGATGATAACTCAGCTATTTGTGTGGGTATAAGTATAGGCAGGTTTCTTATCGTAATATTTTTTTAATGGAACCACTTCTAATTATCACACCCAAGATTGAAATGTAATGTCTTGGAACAAATCTGGTGGAAAGCTCAAAGCTGAGCCTGTTTACATAGCTGATTTTTATTTTCATTTCGCCCCCCAAGGTGCAGTTCTGAGGCAATCCCCAGAGCCCAAGGAGCTGTGGGGATATGTGCAAGTCCGAAGTAAGGCACACATGTTCTGGTGGCTCTACTATGCAAATAACCCCACCAAAGACTTCACGGAATTACCTCTCATCTTGTGGCTTCAGGTAGGGTTTGGTGAGAGACACTTGAACTATAATTTTTTCCATCTGTGCCTGGGTCAGTCTGGCTCCACAGAAACAGGATTCCAAAGTGTCCAATTCTAAATGATTCACCTTGCGAGTCAGGTATTCAGGTTAGGAAGAAATAATGAAAATACCATTCTGCAGTGTGGGGTGCCCTCAGCTGCTCACCTTCCATCAAGTTACACTGCAGAAGTAGAGATTGTTCTTATCTTTTATACAACAGTGGTGCTTTTTGTGCCAGACGCTACAAGTACATTGTGCCGTCACAGCTCCTTTCCTGAAGAGCTTACAGTCTAAACAACGCCCAGAGAGAGAGTAGATAAAATGATCAGAGATTTAGAAAGGCTTCTACATGGAAACAAGTAAGAGGGACTGATGGTTGAGATTGGTCCCATTCAGTCACAGTTTGATAAAAGGCAGTGGTGTGTCTCCACGTACACTGCAGAAGTTAATGTTGAATAAAATCACTTGATAATTCAATCTTTTTCCTTCTGGGTTATTTCTTCAGAGCGAAATGCACACGCTGTATATGCTGATAACACTAATGACTTGCAGACCTCTGTAGATGGCTAACTCTTGCATTCATAATAAGGGGAAGAGTTTCCACACTGCTCTAACAGAGCATGGAACACATTAAATACTTTAACAAATGGATAATTGCTTCTCTAAATTCTTGCTTTCAGAAATGGTGTGTATACACATAAAGAAAAAAGTGGGGAAGAAAGCCTTCTTTGCAAATTAACATGTAGTGCAAAAGCCATTTTTTAAAAATTTAGAGCCTGTCATTCTACTTACTGGCTGGCTTTTACTTCTCTCCTGTCTGTCATATCTACACCATGCTGCCTTTTAACCTGTTTATTCCCCACAGGGAGGTCCAGGATCTTCAGGCTGTGGATTTGGGAACTTTGAAGAGATTGGCCCATTAGACAAAGAATTGAAACCAAGAAATACAACCTGGGTATAGTAGAGGGTTCCGCTTCTAATTATTGATTGCAAAATGTTTTTTGCTTGTGTAAGCAGATGATGGCTAGTGTCACAGAACAGCTTTCATTTAAAATTCTATAGAGCTATGATATTTCATCTTAAAATAGTGTGGTTAATGAAATGGCTTAAATGAATATCCTTGTTAAGAACTGAATAGTAGACTTATTCATTTTATTTGATGGAATATGTCTGGGCTTCCATGAATTTGTGAATTGCAGATGTCTGGGAAACTAAGGTTTTGGAGGATAGAGGTTTTTCTGGATGGCTGGCAACGGATAACCATTGGCTCATAATTACAAGTCTAGTGTGGCCTTCAAGAGAAAACAAATTACAGCTGCCTATGAAGGTGGAGGTTTCTTCAATGAAATGTATTTGTACTCAGAGCTACCAATAATCTGAGTACTCTGGAGCTCCCTAGATGGTATGGTGATCTGACCCCGGATCACTGGGATGTTTTGGGTGCTGTTCTTGTTGCAGATTGAAAGACCTTATGTTGTACCTCTGTATTTGTGAGCCTCACTGCCTTGAGCCATGCTATCTGCACGCCCATCTGTTGATTTTATTGTACACTTGTAACTATACAATTATGGCATCTGCTGTAGCAGTTTTTAAAAAGCCCAGCAACCTGAAAGAAAACTCCTCTTACTTTACATTCTGGCAGACAAGTCTCACCCGCCAATTCTCTGTTTTGGACCTGCACCTTATTTTTCTCAGTCTCTTTCAGGGCCAGAAATTGAGTGGCTCAGTGAAACCACAGTTGCTGGTGCTACACTGAGGTTTCATACACATCTTTTTTCTGCTTGTACAGGTGCAGGCAGCCAGTATCTTGTTTGTGGATAATCCTGTGGGCACTGGATTCAGTTATGTGGATGATTGTAGCTTGTTTGCCCAAAACCTTACCACAGTAGTTTCTGATATGATGGTTTTTCTTGAAGAATTCTTCTCATGTAGAACAGAATTCCAGGTAAGTGAATTGAGTTCTTGGTTAGAATCGTATTTTTCTTTGCTTTTAAACAGATCTCAAAAGGAATTAATGAACAGCCTTCCAGCTGGGCAGTGTTTGCTGCTAGGTAGTGTGCATTTGGTGGGAGTCAGTAGAGTTATAACCACTGCCTCTTTCTTCTCACGATTCAGAATTGGTATCTTGAATTTGGTGCCAGTTAGATAAGCAGTGGGGTGAATTATTATCTATCGTGCAATCCGAGAAGAATGTAGGATCACATCTGTTTCTAGTTCCAAAACACTGAAGTGCCTGCTTCAAAATTTCCCCCAGTAATTGCAGCAGGATGTTAGGGAAATCTTACGCAGCTTAGAGTCAGAAAAATATCCAGTGTTTGATAGTGAGAGGTGAAGAGCCAGAGCCTGGCCTCTGTGGGATGTGGGAGACAGAGGTATCTTATGCCCTCTGGCCATTGGGTTCATTGTGTGGCTTCTCTCTCTTCAGAACATCCCATTCTACATATTTTCTGAGTCTTACGGAGGTAAAATGGCTGCTGGCATAGCTTTAGAGCTGCATGAGGTAAGTAGTTGGAGATGTATTTCACTTCTCACTTTAAAACATGGTGTTCTAAAAGTACTTGTATTTTCTGGAACGCACTGTCCCTGTTGCCTAATTCAGACTGCTGGTTATGTCTTTCACTTAAAGAAAACTGGTTCTAGAGTCATGAATATTTAACTAAAAGTTGTTTTTATTTTGGTGTGGTTTGTTTGTTTTTGTTTTTCCTCTTACTTGCCAAGGCTGTTCAAAAAGGGACCATAAAGTGCAATTTTAAGGGGACCGCTCTTGGAGACTCATGGATTTCTCCTTTGGGTATGTTTAAAATCCTCAGACTGTGGGTGGTTTCTTGTTGTTGTTTTGTTTTGTTGGGTTTTTTATCATTCCATGGGTACATAGAGTCAAAAATGCCAGCTCTGCCTTAAGTAAATTAAATCACCGTTGAGTCTGATTAATCAAAAAGAAACACTTCAACATTGTGAGCTGTGATTGAAGAATCTATCTTTAGAATGTATCTAGATTATGAAAAGTCAGAGCAAAGTCAGTGAGAAGCATGCTTGTGTTTGAAGTGGGGTGGTGGTGAAATGTCCCTACGCACCTCTGCAGCCTCTGAGGTGTTTTGGTAAGAGCATTGCACTTAATGTGTGGCCACCAAATCACTCACAAGGTTGCAACTGAAGTTTTATCTTTCCTTTCACTGGGAGACCTTGTGCTGAGGAGCTGGTGTGCTCACAGACCTGGGAGAGATAGGGGGTGTGTGTGATGGAAGACAAAAAACAAATTAAAGGACTCTTGGTCATTCTGTGAGATTTGCAAGGGCAGGCTCCACAGATTCTCTGCAGCATGGGACAATATCAAGCAAACTCCAGTCTGTCTTAGGATCAGCTGATCCTTGAGACCTTATAAACAAACATGTTATAAAACAGATTTGTTTTATAACTAGATTTTTTTCCCCTTGTAACTTCTGCAAACAGATCAGTTTAGCCAATGCCCATTCACTTGTCAGATCTCCCCACATGTTCTAGCAACGTGCTGCAGTGTTGGGTGAGAGCATTTTGCTAAGAACATGGCTGTTGCTTTAAATAAATTTCACTGATGAACATTTAGGGGGTTAATGATGGTGCAGTGCTTTTCTTGGTTCTCAGGATTTGTGAAGAACCTGCTCTGTGGTACATAAGCTTTGGGCTAAATTGAGCTGACAGCACTTTTTTACTAATTAATTTATCTCCATATTTTTTTTTTCGCAATCATTCTTGCTACAATAAAAGAAAAGTAAAGGAAGTTGTATGTCAAAAACTTAGATGTTTGACATCTCTTCTGTTTCTTTAGACTCTGTGCTGTCTTGGGGGCCCTACCTTTACAGCACTGTAAGTACCTTCCTAAATTCTTGTTCCTCACCTGATTACTTGTGCTACCATACAGTATAAATAGATACTGATTTTTAAGGTTAGTGAATAAAACCTCAAATGCATGAAGACTGTTAGCAAGAGTTGAATGTGCAATTACAATTAAAGCTCTCCTCCTTTGTGTTTGCCTTCAAGTCTCTCCTTGATGATAATGGTCTAGCAGAGGTGACTGCTGTTGCCAAAGAAATAATGGATGCAATAAATAAAAATCAATATGGGCTGGCCACTGAGCTCTGGGGCAAGGCTGAAGAGGTCATTGAAGAGGTGAGATCTTAATAACTAACTGGTGCTTGGGCAGGCACACAATTTCAGGTTATCCTTCCTGTGAGCACTGGGTTGGTGTGAATCCTCCAACCCCCTGCCCAGTCATTTTTGCCGGTATATGTTTTATCCCAGTGCTGACATAAAAGGGCTGGCTGCTTGCTGTGCTCCACTGTGTGACTGTAAGAGGCACTGGGCAGAGTGACCCACATGGGCTTACAGTATTGCATCAAGGTTTCAACCTGGCGCATCACTTAAATAGATTTTTTTTTTTTTAATTTTTAGCATGAAACTAATCCAATTGATTTCTATAGAACACAGTTTAAACTTAAATGAGCTATGTCTGCTTGAAAGCTTTTTTTTTTTGAATATCGAAAAACACATCCAGCAAGGCATAAATTTCAAGTTAAGCATAGATCTGTATTTAAGAACCACAATAGGTGCACAGGATGGAAAGGAACCTCAAGTTATGTCCTGTTACTGTGGGTTACTGCATCTTGTTAATTAGCAAGTTCCAGCTTAAAAGATAGGTGAAGTTTTGCTCTTGTTTTTCCTCTTGAAGGGTGGCTCCAAAATCTCACTCTTTCTTGTGTTTTTGTTTTAGTACAAGTAAGGCTCTGGCTTCCTCAAACTCAAAAACTAATCTAGAGCTGCTTCCTTTTCTCACTTTTTGGGTTTTTGTTTTGGTTTTTTTTTTTTTTGTTTAGTTTGCAAGGCACTGTCCATTATGACACAGCTGGTTTCACTTCTTACTGTTTAGAAGGAACCTGTGGTTCCCATTTTGCCTTTCTCTTCAAGTTTGCTTCTCTCCCAGTTGTGATATTGCTGTCAGGGTGCAGTCACTTTAGTTCTTCAAGCGTTGCTGTTGTGAGCTGATTTCTGACCTATGCATCAGAACTTTAAAGATGCAAAAATTGAATAAAGCAGGGCTTTGAGAATCTTGACTGATTTCTGTAATGGCAACACTGATCATGCTTGTCCCTTGGATGCAGGCAGTCTGTTGTCTGTGTCAGAGCTGCCATTCTACAGTTCTTGGACTTGTCCAGATGTCAGCAGTTCCAAAAGAGGGGTGGCTGATACCTGTCAGTACATTCTTGAGGAACCAATTGAGATTTTGAAGAGTTGTGGGCTGGGAGGTTGTTGAGCAAAAGGCAGCATCAGGCTAGACTAGATCGAGCAGAAGAGACCATCTGAAAGCATCATCTGGCATTGCAGCTCTCTACAATGAGTAATGAGAATATGCAGTCATTTGCAGGGTGTAAGGCTTCCTGTAGCTTCATATCCACTTCAGAGAAGTGAATGACATCTCTGGTACAACCCATGTGTGAACAGAACAAACTTGAGAAAACTCTTCCCCACTTCTCAAAGCAAATGCGGAACACAAGTTTTTGCATAAGTATCTTCCTGATGTGTAGGTAACATGGGAGGTCACAGGGTCCTTTATTTAGGACTTGCCTCTTTTCAGAAGACAGTCTGCTCCTCATACCTGAGAAATGTTTTTGTTACAGTGTTACTGAAATGATCTTGTGTTTTCAGAACACAGACAATGTGAACTTTTATAACATTATGACTAAGGAGGTTCCAGAGATGAAATCAAACGAACAAGAAAATCTCCATCTCAGTAAGTTGTATTTAAGTACTTGACCTTCTGAGGCCCCATGTCTGCATTCATGTACCTTCAGCTCTGGTAGTGGAAACAATTTAGGAACAATAGTGTCCTCAATTTAGCACGTCCTTAAAATGGAGCCTTCAGATCCAAAGGATATTGATATTCTCCAGTGCAGAACTTGTTTGCTCATGCATAAAGAGGGACAAATAGGAATGTGGAACAACCCTTCTATAGATTACACCTCCACCTATACATCCTGCACAAATTATTGCAAGGAAGTAGTCAGTATAATTGTGACATAGTTTTATGACCTTTAAGTTACTTCCTCTTAATGGCTGTCATTTCTGTCTTCAAGCTAAGACACAAAAGTGTCTCATCAATATAATGGTCTGATTAGACTCTTTTGCTCCATGATGTTTATGCATCAATGTGAAAAATGCATGTATAGAGTTTCTTTCAGGCTTTTCATCTCTTTCTGTTGGCTTCAGCAGGGAAGGTGAATGGCACGTTTAACTCCCAAAAGTAAAACATTGCAGCTCTTAAAAAAAAAAAAAGGTCTGTCGAGGAGAAGAAATTGTGTCTGTACCAAGTGGTGAAAGCAGAACCTGGTCCCCCGAAAGAGTGCTGTGTTAGCCAAAAGTAGAAATAGATGGGTGAGTTCTTCCCATATCGTTCTGTGACTGGGAAGGAACTCTTTATCAGGAAGTGTAGTAAGAGGGGAGATCTAGATTAGATACTAGAGAGAAATTGTTTACTGTTAGGGTGGTGAGACACTGGCCCAGGTTGTCCAGAGAAGCTGTGGCTGCCCCATCCCTGGAGGGGTTCAGGGCCAGGCTGGATGGGGCTTTGAGCAACCTGCTCTGGTGGGAGGTGTCCCTGCCCAGGGCAGGGGGGTTGGAACTGGATAGTCTTTATGGTCCCTTCCAGCTCTAACCATTCAATGATTCTGTTACTCTATATAAGGGTTTACTTCAGTGGTTTCTAGTAAAAGTAAGCAAATCTCTCACTGGTGTTGCAATTTCATTAAAATAAGAGTTTGTTTGCCATGATGGTAAAACTGAAACTTGTTACCTCTACAGGATGACTGTCTTAAATGTACCACTAATCAAAGTGTGTTTTCTCTTTTTCGGTAGGACTTTACCAGCGCCATGTCAAAAATATGCACAAGGAGAGCCTAAATGAGTTGATGAATGGACCCATCAGAAAGAAGCTAAAAATTATTCCTGACTGTGTGAAATGGGGAGGTACTTTCCTGTCTGTTAGTGTGGATCTAATGAGTGCATTACTGCCTTGTACAGTATTGCAGTCTGTAGGAAGACACTTTGCTGTAGCGAGCAGTCACATTAAATTGTCATTATCCTTGGGCTGAAGAAGAGGACTTATTCTCAGAAATTGATGTGTAATGGGGCAGGTCCGTGGGAGCAGATGTGGTTCTGGTTCTGATTCTGCTGCTAGTATCTGTCTGCAGTCAAGCAGCTAAAAATACAGGGGGAGGAAGAACATCCTCCGGGTCTCAGCAGCTGGTTTCTGTCTTTTGTGCAATCTTGCTGAAATTCCTGTCAGTTTTTCTTTGCCAGAAATCTGGTATCGTGTGATACTTCATGGTGTGGAGGGGAGGGTGTAAAACAGAAAGGAAGCCGTAAAGGACCAGTGCCAGCACCATGTATGTGTGTAATAGGAGCCAGAAGCTACAATGCTGTGTGCGAGCTCCAGTGGGAGCACGGTTGCTTTCTGGTTCTCTCCTCAGACTGATAGGTCATGGGCTGCTGCTCTGGGCTAGGACTGGTTTTTATGCAGCCATGAACTGCATTTTAGGACCCTTAGCCAGTTGCTTCTATCCCAGCTTGGGGGTGCCATTTTTCATTAGTTAAAATTTGTCTTCTTTCTGGTTCCAACCAGGTCAGTCCAGAGATGTCTTTGAGAACATGGCTGAGGACTTCATGAAACCTGTCATTGATATTGTTGATCAGCTTTTGGCAGCCAATGTCAATGTTACGGTCTATAATGGGCAGCTGGATCTCATTGTTGACACTATGGGTAAGGGACTTCTTGACTGGGGTTGCAAAC
Organism: Calidris pugnax; assembly: GCF_001431845.1. Classification (NCBI taxonomy): domain Eukaryota; kingdom Metazoa; phylum Chordata; class Aves; order Charadriiformes; family Scolopacidae; genus Calidris; species Calidris pugnax. The sequence continues at coordinate 2,310,134 of NW_015090778.1, read as the reverse complement.
AGAACATGTGACAAGTGGAACGTGATGTTGACAGTAATATTGGTACCTGGATCTCTTCAGTCTTCTGTGCAAATCTCCTAGCAGGCAGTGCTTAAATACTACAATCATAAATGAGCAGCTCTTAGTATGTTTTGTTTATATCCCTCTGAGAGAGGCAATTCCTTTACCTCCATTATATTGTTTGGAAATAGATCTGCAACATCAATAATTGCTTGTTTCAGTGAAGCCCATATGTAGGTAGGTAGCTAACAATTCACTTATTTCTTCTGGATAGACAAATATTTGTATGTATGCTCATTCATAAATGAAGAATGAGGATAGATGAATAATATGGAGATTATCCTCTCTTTTGCTGTGCCTTGAAGATCCTGTTTTCTGGGCCAAAGGTCATATCTTGCTACAGATTTTGCACAATACAGCTCAGCCTTCCCTGAGTGGTGCCTGCAGCAGAGAGCATGGTGCCAGGTGAGATGGATAAAGGGTGCTGGTAATTAATCAGGGAGGGTGTAGCTGGAGAGTGATCACACCTGCTCAGTAACGCATATGCAGCTGCACGTCTTGGCCACTCAAGGGCTTTGTTTGTCTCTCACTGCTTGCAAGACACAGGTTTATTCCAAGTGGTAGTTTGGGGGCCAGGCCAAGTGTTGCTGAAATGCCTCATGCTGCGAGGGTGCTGTGCTCTCTTCCATTTGCCTTTCCTTATTGATTTAAATAATCTGCAGCCGCAGACTGTGCAACCATCTTCCTGTGTTGTGAAGGGTTTTACTCTTTGTCTCTGCTCACTTAGATATTCAGATGCCCTTCAATGAACAGCACAGCAATCAATAAATCAGGAAACAAGAGTATTTAGGCTGTCAAAACAGATTAGCAGTTAGTGGTGCTCCAGTCTATCACATTTTGAACTAAAATTGAGCTGCAGTTAAATTCTTCTAGTAGTTCAGAGGTAGACTAAAGCTTTGTCCCCCTTGGTGTCCTGGAATTGGTCCTTTTGCTGTCTTGGTCTCCACCTTCTCTAGCAGGTACCTGAAAACAGAAAACCTTTCCAGGCTCTTGATGAGTGACTGTAACAAACAGAGAAGCAATGTCTTTTCTGATTTCCAAGAGGGGGATTTGGTGTGGCTGATCCTTCCCCATGGCAAAATTTTGAAGGTGTTTCAGAAGTAAAGCAGAATGTCAGAATTGTTAGAGCTGCAGCACCTGCAATCATAAGTCCATTTCACATACATCTTCACTGTTTGCTTTTTGCCTTTTCCCTCCATTGGTTTGTTTCAGCTTGTCCTGGACGCAGCCTTGGTCATCTTCCCAGGCATAGCAAAATTGTTTTTAGAATCTGAGCACACAGATTTTCTGCTAACTCTGCTGTGTTGGTATCTAGTACAGCGAACATCCAGCTGAACTGGGACTCCCAAGCCGCTATGTCAGTATTGATAATCCAGCATATCTCTCATCTCTAACAGGCCAGGAGGCATGGATCCGGAAACTGAAATGGCCTAGTTTGGGCCAGTTCAACCAGCAAAGGTGGAAGGCACTCTATGTATCTCCAGAATCTACTGAGACGGCTGCTTTCCACAAGGCCTATGAGAACTTTGCTTTCTTCTGGATTCTTAAGGCTGGGCACATGGTAAATACTACACTTCTTGGGGTGGGATGCACCATTATCTGGAAGAAAACTGAAGATACGTGTATGCTTGCTGTCTGCTTCCTTATAGCAGCTGCTTACCATGTGCTCTCATCTCTGTGATAGGTACCGTCTGATCAAGGAGAGATGGCACTGAAAATGGTGAAGATGGTGACCCAACAGCAGCACTAGGGATGGGGTGGCCAGCTGGTATGGCTTCCTCTCGAATGTCAAGTGTTCTTGCAGAATGTGAGTCCAGAATAATAAGCCGCAGGAGGAACGATGGCTATTTGGACACATAGCCTCTCTAATCTTAGTGATAATATGTGCAAGCACTGATGGAAAGGCGTTTTTTTCCTTGAATGAGTTCTTGCTTTTGAATTTGTAAGCTGTGATTTGCTGCCTTAACAGTGTTTATAATGACTCTTCCAGAGGGAAGTCCACTGTCACAAACAACTAGCTCTGAGCCTTTGCCTTTGACTTGGAAGGATTTTGTGATCTTGTAAAAACCTGCCCTTCCCTGAATGCTCTCTTTTCTGTTCACACACCAAGACTAAAACTGATTTGAGTCCTGATAGATTTGCTGCTTGTTCCTCTCGGAGAGCTGACCTGTTTCATGAGGCTGTGGAATGTTCCTTCCCTTGTCCTCTGCTTGAGTCACTTGGCTGGATTACAGGTGAAGACATGGAGATTCCAGGATAGAAGACCTGCCTTAGAGGAGTTACAGCCCATCTCATCTTGCTGAGGTGCCCGAGTTAGGATCCAAGATTCTTCAGGCTTCCTGTTTTATGGAGAGAGAAAAACACCCTCCCAGATGAGGATTTGACCTTCTTCATCTGACCATTTGTTTCTTGTTTTCATTTTCTTTAATGACCATTACCCAGACTTTGCCTTTAGCCATTGCACCTAAAGCACATCCAGCAGGAATCCTGCTTTCTTGTGTGCTGAAGCAGGAGCCCTGTTAATACCCTCTTCTCGTACCGAAGAGAGTCCTAATGGACAGAAGCCTCTTACAACCTTTTGAACTTAGCCTGGAGACTGGAGAGTATTATTTGAGCAATAATAGCATAATTCTGAAAGATAATAGCAGTGTTTAAAAGGATATACAAGCTAAAACCAGTATCTTGATATATATTTTTCTAGAGGTTTTTTTTAAGTCTTTCAGAGACCTGTTATTTTGAAACAACTTTTTTTTTTTAATATAGCACACAGTCAAGAGACTTGACTTCTGCTTTGGAGCACAAAGTGACTGTTGTTTATTGGTGACTGACAGGAGGCACAACAGCTTATTCCAGCTTCCAGAATCCTAAATAAATAGCAACCCTTCAGTTACTCCAGCAACAGAAACTGTCATGAAATACCTGATCGCATTGGCTTAGCAAGGACTGAGGCATAATGCTATGTAAACACATACGCAATCACCCAACAGCTGGACTATTGGCACCTAATAATTGCTTGCCTTCTTTATGTTCTCTGCTTGAACTGTGTTCTTGAGAACTCTAGCAATGCAAATCCAGATTGTTTTGAACACATTTTTCAATAAATGCAATAGGGCTAATCTGTTCCTCTCTCTTGGGCACCACGTTGATTTAGCTGTTGGAAAATCACTTCTTCTCTGGTTTGGCTTTTTGGTGTAAAGCCGCTGCCAATGGGAGTGGATGCAGTCAGGCTTGAGAGGGGAAGGGTGCAGGACTGTGCTCTCCCCCACGGCTGCATCGCACGATGAGGAGCACAGGCACTGGGCACTGCAGCTCCTCCTGTCCCTTCCACAAAATGCACACCTTCAGAGCATGACGGGCAACCCAGAATGGCCAGGCAGGATCAAACCAGCAACTCTTTCTGTTCTCGTTCTGTTTGAACATTAGACCAACAAGAACAAGAGGAGGGTCCTAGAGGTGTGTAAATCTGCATTCTTGGAATATTTTAGTATAACTCGCCAAGCAACTAAGTATATGTCTGAGCCTGAGCAGTTGGAGTTGGCTTGTAGTCCTCCATCCAATACTTTGCATTGTGCCTAAACAACTAATACTATAGGGCTTGATAGAGGGAGAGAATTGAGAAGGTGGTATCTCCAGAAAGCAGCGTTTACTGCTGTTCTTGTGCTGCTTTATTAAATGGAACATTCATTCATATTGCCTAGAGCTTGTGCTCAGTGATAGACCCAAGACATCTGTTCCTTGTCCTGCTTTGTTTTAGCTTCTGCAGGTTTTTTTGTTTGCAAAGAGACGGCTTACAAGGAAAAGACATGGTTCCAAGAAGGCTGGTGGTAATGATTTGTTGGTTTTAGGGGCTATGCCAAATCTAAACGTGTTAGAACAAAAATACTTGCCCATGGAGACAGTCTCTTAAACAGTGTCCATTAAAATGCAAACAACAAAAAAATGGCATTTTTTTTAGTATCAGGGAAAATTCCTTTTGTTTCACCAAAAAACTTTGTAACTGGTGTGTCACAGCTTTAGATCATCACAAAGGTAGGTCACCTGTCCAGCAGATGCTGTGAGAAATTGGTTGCTTTGAAAGGAGTTTAAGTCCTGCTGTGTATCTGATTAGCAATGACATACGTTGTCCATTTTGATTTCATGCAGTATGCTATTTCCAGATAAGGGCTGTCACTTGCCAAATCCATTAGGATGAATCGTTCTAAATATTAGTAAGATTTTTTACAGATGCTGGGTCAGTCAAAAAAAAAAACAAAACAGCCCAACATTTGTATTTCATCTTCTGCAGCTGCAGGCTTTGATTGCATAGGTAGCCTGAGAGCCACAGACTTATTTTGTTCACCATCAGTTTAGGGTAATTTTCACAGAAACAAATCCATCAATGTTAAAAATGACTAATTCAGCACTGCCTCTTCAGCATGAACAATTTTGACTTTCTGTAATTCTTACCTTTTCTAAGGCAGAAAAAGAAACCTAAAAGTTATCGACATGTAATAAATAGGTGTCTCTGTCTGTCTTTCCTTTCTATTTTGCTGGATCTGGAACAATATAGTGGGGAGGGGTGACTTGATGCATCCACTGTGCCTTAAACCAGTACTTCATGGTCACTGGTACACAGAGGATACGGGATAGATGGACCTTTGGTCCATCTTTTATAGCTGTTTCTGTGCCGGAGAGGTTGAGATTGTCGTGGACAGATGAACGCAGGAAGCAAGAGATCTGCCCCGTTTGCCACCATAGGGGTATCTGTGCAGGCACAATATTTGTGTCTAATGTAACTAATCTGGTGTGGAATATTTTTTGCCTCAGAAGGAGTGAATCACATAAGCTATTTCTAAAAGGTGTTTGATATATAATGCTTATCAATTTTATGTCTTTAAAATTTAAGGCTTAAGAGTGGGCCTATAGCTGTGTGTTGAATTACCTTATTTCAGAAGATGAAGATTTTGAATTGTTGCGACATCTGCTTATCTCAGGATTCAAAGAGACAACAAGAGAAAAACATCTGTGTGCTGAGGCAAGATGGAAATCTTGGAGCACTTCTTCATTGTCATGTTATGTCTGTTATCCTGTAAGCGTTCTGCTGCATGGCAGCACAATTTGTGTGTGTCACTTGTGAACTCTGAAGTACAATTATGTTTTTCCACAAGGGATTCCAGAAAGGAGGAGTAATTTATCTGACCCACAGACAACGATGAAGGAATAGTAAGAATTTGAGTAGAGACAGTTCACCCTTGCAAGGTTTCTCTGAGAACTGTTCTTGGTATTTGCTATATAATAGATTTGGTCTTGTGGAGGAGCAAATATACCGTTCTAATCACTGTTTGGGAGGGATTTTTTTTTCCTTTCTTTTAACTGTGCCTGGTCATTGAGGTGGTTGGATTTTTCTGCAGGACTAGAGATGTGTTAGTATGAATGGTCTAATACAGAGGTTTTTAACTTATCTCTGTTTACAAACCCCTCACCTAGAATTTCCAAGGAAAGCAAAACACCATTACACATTTCACATATTGACCATTAGTCTTCGCTTGTATCTGATAATAATATAATTCAGTGGCTAGATGCACTAACTCTACCAGTGGTCTAAACCAGATGGGAATATTGGGGTGTCTCAGAAGATCAAAACCACAGCCAGATAATAGCCAGTTCCAGCAAATATCCCACTGTGATTCTCCTGTTCCGCATTTCCATCTAGTGTATTGCACAAATCTGAATCCAAAGTACTCTTGTGGTAAGGCTTGGATGTCATGTAGGCAAAAGCAACTACAGATTCATAGGGGACCTGAACAATAAGGCCAGAGTGACTGTACAGCAAGGAGGCAAAAAATCATACTTTTGCTGAAGCTGATTCAAATGCAGGAGCTCATTTTTGTTTTCCTCTAATTTTTATCCTCAGTCTCAGTAGCAAAATTTATAGGTAGATACTGAGATGAATTGGGCCGTATCAGTTTTAAAATGATGTGAAACATCTAAGCATAGGAGACAGCTGGAACAGTTCCACCTGCAAGCTGTAGTTAGTAGATTTGATAATGCCTACCACAATAATTTTTGAAGGCAATTATAAAAGCTGCTAGAACCAGACTGGTTAAGCTGCTTTTCTAATTGGCGCTCTGTTCCTAAAATGTCCTTTTCAGGACTGTCTCTCTACAAACAAGCTGGTTGCAGCCTGTCTTTGAGACAGTCAGACTGTGCTCATCACCATTAGCCCCACAGCCAATGTGGTCCGTTGATGGTCACAGCAGTAATGATGCCACACCTACATTCTCTTGCACAAATAGCCCTGTTTTGTCCAGTATCTGCCATTAATCAGCCAACTTGGACTCAGCTCACACAGTCTGTTTCAAGACACAACGAGTAATCACTGTTTGGATTTTCCATCAGTATGGTATATCATGTTCTAATTTCATTATTCTGTCCCAGATCTCATTGCTAAATACAGCAATAGCTGGGAATTATATTTCTGCAGTCAGCTGTAATAAAGCTGCAGATGGAACACATGTATTGAGGTGTTGTGTAGTCCATCTTGGGTAGGACAAAAAAGCAAAATTTTAGAAACTTTATTTGAAGCAGTAAGGGATAGCTTACTGAACAGTTCATATGCTGTGTTATGGGTGAGTTAGTTCACAAAAAATACACCAGCTGGTGCATCCTCAGTCTTTAACAGTTGCTAGATGACTTACTAGATTTATTTTTTTTTTAAATAAATTGCAGGAGTGAAAGAGGGAAAAATTTAAAAAGTCTTTAACAATCTGGGGCTTAGATCTGTTAATGTTGTTTGCTTGTTAGAGCCAGAGAGCAATGTTTGTGTGTCTCTTGACAGCTCTTTTGGGGGTAGAAGTTGAAAATGATTGTAGCTACTGCACTAGGTCTCCTTTCTACACCGTTGTCTTGGAGTCTTAAACATTTCATTGTACCCAGAATCTCCTGGGAAGGAGTGAAGTGTCTTCCTGAAGCACTAAGGGACAGAAATGGCCTGGGGGCCTGGCAGCTGTCAGATGCTTTGTAGCACCACTGATGCTTTCAGGAGGTTGCTGGATGCCGTTGCACATTATAATCTGAGGCAAACACAAGTCTACCCAACTGCTTAGAGCTCACAAGAGAAAAGCTGACGGGTACTGTCCTTTCCCTACGAGAAGGCAGGGAGGCTTCTAACATGTACCAAAAAGAGAGGTTTGGTCTCAGGGCAATTGGAGGACTGTGGGACTTCTTGGAACAGGAAGAAACCTGTCTTTATCCTGTACTACTCATTCTCCTTTGTTTTACGTATAATTTTTATTATCAATCATAGTAGCTTCACCTTGCTGGCCTGTGCAAGGTGGCCACCGATGGAGTCTCTTGGCTGGTGACAGAAGTGCAGGGCAATGGCTGGCCACTGGGGGGAGTAAGGAGACTTTCAAATACCAGGGGAACATTCGGTATTGGTAGCTGTGCTCCTGGTGCTCTCCCTGGAAATACCTGGTCAGCACTTGGAAACACGAGTCTGACCCTATGAATTCACAGTGGAAATGATTCTATGTGAACCGCTACAGAGGGTCATTTAATTTCGGCAATAACTTCATGCTAACAGATATTTTGGCCTTTGTGAGCACAACCCCAATTACAAGGCTTTATAGCTGCAAATAACAGCTAAATAACCCTGCTTTAACCAGAACATACAATTTGATATTGTGATTTGTACTTAGGCACGCTCTTTTTCAAATATTCTATTCCCAGCCTGTCCTTAAAACTTTTAGATCGATGTCTCTGAGGGCAGCATGTGTGTTGGAAGAAGAAAGAAGTAAGGCATTGGTGTGTTTGCTGAGGTGACTGCAGCTAGGTGTCCAGCTAGGCTTATCTAGCAGACTTATGCACATACCTCATTCACAATCTGGTAAGAGTGCTGTTGAAATCAAGTGTTCATACTATGTAAAATTAAACCACTAAAGTCCCTTAGCAACTAGAAAATTTCAAAGGAAGATCCTTTCTTGTTGAAACACTTCCCCAAAATTTGTAAGGGATTTTTTGTGCTGCTGTTTAACTTTTTATAATAGAAAAAAGATTCGAGAAAATGGCAGTAAAAACATCAAGTATCTTGCTTCTGTGCCATACCTAATTAAGCTAGCCAGAGAAAACTCCATTATTTTTTTAAGTAATATTTTTAAGTTTTCAGGCAGGGCAAGAGTATTAATAAGCTAGTTCTTGCTCCCTGTTACCTGTTCTTTATGACACTTAAAAAGAATATCCAACTAATGAAGCACATCTGTTATGTTGCTAATCAGAGCTACAGTAGTCAATGGAAAACAGGATTTAATTCAAAACACAGTAAGAATATTAGAAGCCAAATATTCAAGGAGGGTTAGATTGTGTATATTATAAACAGAAATTGTGCTATGAAGCTATTTTGAGAGGCTTGGTCCCAAGATTTACTATATGCTGGAACACAACCAGAATTGTAGAAGAGCTCATCAGCCTTGGGGAATGCTGTTTCTGACACTAGATTACAATTTGATATGTAAGTGGAAGTGACATTGATGGAAAAGCAGCTGATTGTAAAGAAATCCTGCAAATGACAGCCGTGGCCTGTGGTATTCAATGAAATGTTTCCTCTTGAACTATTTATTCTTTAACAGGCAAATATGGTATTACCACCACTAGTCGTATTCAAGTTCAGAAAACTAGATTTGCAGCATGTGAAATATTTATTACACATAGAGCATGAGTCAAATGCCAAGCATCTCTGATTAAACAATTATTTTGATGTACCAGGAAGGAAAAATAGCCACTGGTACTAGCAGACACATTCTACCTAGAACTGGAGAAGCAGAGGTCAGCAAGGAGTAATGCCAGCTACATCCACTGGCAATAAAAATTGGCCTCCTCTTTGATTTAGCCTTACAAACTGTATCTTGCCAGTGCAGTTGCTCAGCAAGTGTGCAGCACATGTTCGGTTCAGTGTCCTGGCTTTAGCACACTTGGGGCACACCTAGCTTTCAGATCCTGGACTTTTATTGACATCATCTCACATCCCAATTCTCCTGTGTTCAGTGCTGTCAAATCACCTCCCAGCTGTCAGATCTTTGCTCAAAATATTCAGCTGTCTACAATGACAGCTTCTACAGCCTCTTTAGCTCTCCTATCAGCTTGATTCCAGTGCTCTCTGGCACTCAAGCTGTCTGTGCCAGTTCTGAAACTTCAGTTCTGACTCCCCAAACCATAGTGTCTATACCTGGAAGTCCCCCTCCCCACCCTTCACCCCTTACAAGTTAATGCAAGAATGACACAGATTTTAATGCTGGCAGTTTTGGTCTAGATCTATGTTGCCACTTACTTGCATATCTAGACCAAGGTTCTTCTTTGTCCAGCAGAAGATATAGGAGAGCCTGTGGAGATTACCTGGATTCCATGAGACAGAGTGTGATGCCTCTGAGGAGTGGGAATTCCTCCTCTGGTCACGGCGAACAGGAATAGGTCTGTTTCTTTTTTTTATTTATTTTTCCACAATACTTAGTATGACTCCACGTCCCTGTCTGGGTCTGTACAGCTGCCCACCTGCACACAGAGAGGTGAGTGAGAGGGTGCAAGGATGCACTCTGAGGCAATCTCAGCAAACAAAGTGGGACAATGACACAGATGTGCTCTGAGTCTTTGAAGGGGTTGAATCCCACTTCAGAGCAGTTAGACTAACAGTAGCTGACTCCACATAGGTGTGCTTTCCACAGCCCTGAGGGGTACCGGCTCACAGATTTTTGAATACTTTGAATAGGTGCCCCTGAGAAGTGTGCAAAGCTCAATTCCCACATAACCTGAAGATGAGTTCAAGGGTCCCAAGATAAAAGCTAAAACCCCCCACATCTTAAGAATCCTGCTTCAACTAGACAATTTCAGAGAAGTTTGGTGATCAAATATTTTGCTTCCCTTTTCTCTTTTAGATCTCCTCACATCTCTTCATCAGTTCTTTGCTTCACAAGGACCATATCTGATCTCTGCGCTTCTTTTTTTTTTTCCAGTCTGGAAAGATCCTTTTGTACAACCATAAGGGAACAGGAGAACTCTTCTGTATTTGTCGTAAAACTAAAGGAAGGTCAAGGTGGCAGGGGCTCTGGTGTCAGAGGGTGGATATGTGGGGACCTGTATTGCTAGTGCCACCGTGTCATTGACTGACACCTGACTTACAGCCTACAGGGCTATCAAGTCAGCTTCTCTCCAACCCTGAACTGGCACATAAAAGAATGAGAGACTTGTGCTTAAAGAGACAAAACTTCCTGAAGAGAACAATCCTATTGTTTCCTAGAAAAGAGATGAATTTGACTAGCTTGCTCTAATCATGGGATTTTCAGAGTTCTAAGGGACGTATGAACCTCTCTTACGGCAAGAAGCAAATTAATGGATATTGTCTCAATTCAAAACCTGCTGCACTTTCACAGTCATTTTAGATGGACAGCTTTATCAATCACCTGCAGAACATCACTCAGTGAGGGACGGTCACCTGAGCTCAGCAACCAGTGGGAAAGAAATGCCGGCGGAGGCAGTAAGTACCTGAGCCTGACTCAGCCAGTGCTCCTTCCTCCCCAAGATGCTGCCCATCATTCCTGGTCTGAGGCACAGTGCAGGAACCAGAACCATTCCTGGTTTTCCCTCTGACTGATCACAGCTGCGGGCTTAAAAAGCAGACAAAAAAAAACAAACAACAAACTCGTAAAGAAAAGGAACAAAGCAGAGAGATCAAATTAAAACCCAGCCATAGAACACACCAGTTGCAGAAGGCTTTAATGAGGAACACTGCAAAGGCAGGGACATCCCTTTCTTACCAGCTTGTCTCATGACAGCGTGGGTGAGTCTGTTGTAAGCCAAAGGCAGCCACGAGGAGTGGCTCTGCCTGGTCACTTGAACAAAATGGAGCAGGGGAGGCTCTGTGTGTCCCCCTTTTCTTTAATTGCCCCTTAACTCTCCACACCCTGCTGTCCTCCCCCTACCCTGGACCTCCTCAGGCCAACAGCAATGGCTATTTCTCAGGAGAAATTGTAGTGCGACTGGTGTTTTATTTATTTGGGGTGTCGGGGAGGACTGAGGTGTGGAGGAGTGAAGGGGCTGCAGGTGGGTCTGTGACAGCGGGGAAGGGATCCCAGGAGACGCCAGGCCTGTTGTCCCACAGCTGGTGGAGGGGAGTGTGCTCTCCTCTCCTCCATCCTGCCTCCCTCGCTCCCCCTGCCCCATTCCCTCCTCCATGTGGCGATTTTCCTTCTCAGGGAAGCTCTCCTTCGCTGCCGCCCCCAAACCGTCCCTGTCCCCCATCGCGTTTACCTTCGCCCTCACACCTCTTCCCGCCCTTGGGCCGCCCCGCTCCCCTCACGCCGCTCTTCCCGCCCGGCCCCGGCGCCGCCTCTCCCCTCACGCGGCGCCCCCTGGCGGCGGCCCCGCCCCTGCCGCGCGCGGCGTCCCACCGCCCCCTCCCTCTCCCTCCCCATCCTCCGGCTCTGCTCTATTGTTCTCCCTTCCCTCGCTCCTTCCCTCCGCCCGGGGCTCGCGTCCTCCCTCCGCTCTCCTCTATCCATCCCTCCATCCCTCCCTCCCTCTCTCCTCCTTCTCGCCGTCCCTCCCGCCCCGCTCCCCGGAGCTGATGTCACGCACCCGCTGAAGGCGCGGGCGATCATGGCTGCTGCGGCCGCGGCCGTGCCGCCGGCCTCCAGCTAATGCCCGCGATGGAGCCGGCGAGCCTGCTGCGGTTCCTGCGGAAGCTCAAGGAGGTTTTCGATGTGTGCGACGAGGATGCGGACGGCTTCATCCGTGTGGAGCACTTCGTCGCCCTGGGGCTGCAGTTCGGCCAAGGGGATGAGGTGAGTGGGGCGACCCCCGGTCCCAACGGGCGCCCGCACCCGGCCCGGCCCGACCCGACCCGGCCCACTCCCCTGGCTGCCGCGCAACTTTCACCTGCTGCTCCCGCTATGCGGGGAGCGGGGCCGTGACTCTGGCTGGCCGGACCCCGCCAGGACCACCCAGACACCCCCCGTCACCCATCTTTCCTCATCGCGGCCCGGGTTTCCCCCCGTCCCTCGGGGAGCCACGACTCCTCCCCTTAGGGCGGCCCGGACCCTCTCCCCTCCGGGTGCCTCGGACTCCCCCCATCCCTCAGGGGGTCCCGGAGCCTTCCCCCGTGGCGTCCTGGAGCCCCCTTCCCTCAGGGCCACCCTGTCGCCCTCCCCCTTTCCTGCAGAGTCCCCCCCCAAGATGCCCCCTTCCCTCAGGGGGTCCCGGAGCCTCCCCGTTCCCCCAGGGCAGCCCAAACCACCCGGGCTGAGGGACCGGTCCCAGGAGTGGCTGTGTCGTTCGGGGAGATGCGTTTATTTTGGTGACAACAGGGGTTTTCTCTGTCCTGGCTGAGCCGTGTCCTCACCAGGGGTACCAGCTGCTGCGGGGGTACCAGGAGCAGAGCCCCGGGGTGAGGGAGCTGCCGGCCTGGCTGCCCCGTGAAGCGTCTGGGCAGTCAGGGAAGCACCAGCCCAGGTGCCCCCTAAAACCTCCCGGTGATGGGCTGGGAGTGAAGACTTTCCATCCAGCCCTTCAGTGACACAGCGTAAATCTGGAGTCACGCCACTGGTCTCGCTGGAGCAGCTGCGTCAGTGGGACCACTGTAAACCTGTGACATCCCTGCAAACGGGATTCAGGCCAGTCGCTGTGTGGGTAATGACATGCGTTTGGTTTGAAACAGTTCCCTTAAGTGATTCAGTCAAAGGCTGCAGCTCCAAGGAAATTAACCAGCAAGAAACACTTGCTTTCTCTAGGAGAACTCTCAAGATATTGCTCTTAACTGTTTGATGCTTCACAATACGCCCCAGCAATTTTGGGTGCCGGCGAGGGGGAGTGGAGTTGTGACTAGGATAGGATGCAGAAAACCAGTATCAGTTGACCTTTTTAAAGTACGACAAAACAAATTAACGTGAGGGGCGAATAAAACGTTAGTTTATAAAGGGATGCCAGAGGCAGCAAAACCAGAGCGAATTCACACTAATTCTTGGAGCAAATTACTTATTTTTGGCTTACCGCTGGTAATGAAACACAGCTTGTGAATGAAATCAGAATACCAGGAGACAGAAGGCTTATTGCTTGCAGATAGTCACAGGTCTGTTAAACATTTTCTTAATGAGAAGATGGAATTTCTTGTTTTAACCAGCATATTAAAGAGGAGAAATAAGTAACTGTAGAGAGCTTTATTGATTTGTGGTTTTATTTCTCTCTTGGTAAGTTGTATAGTTTTATGTAAACTAATAGAAGTATTTTTTGAGTCCTTACTGCCAGATGCACTGCATCAGAATTGCTTTTTGCGCTACTGCATTTATTTGGATCAGTGGCTTTCTCTTGCAGCACTGGAGAAGACTGGTCAGATTCCACTGGCTGTTTTGCAGCAGAATGTCAGTGATGATCATAACAGTCCTTTTTGGTCTTAGAAATTTCTAAGGATGTGAGAGAAGAGCAGGTTCTGAAAGATGCAAAGGAGAATTCAGGTAGTGATCTCCTAATCTTAGAGTGAATTGGAGTATATTAGTTGGAAAATATTTAAGTGAAATGGAAAGGAAGAGAAAACTGGAAATCTCAACAATGACGTCAGTAGAAAAGTACCACTTGTCAGTGGTAATATGTAGGTTTCAGGATGAGCAGGAACAGGAGGGACTACCAGTGATGAGAAATACATCCTTTTTATTTTGTTCAGTTGTAACTAGCAATGTTTGATAAGATACTTGCAAAACTGTGACAGAGAAATCTTATCTATATATCTATCAGGTTTATAATACAACTTGTTCTGGTTTGAAGTTAAGGGACCGCTAGCCAATAACTACAACAGGCACAGGGAAGCAAAGGAGTATGTGTCAGCTGAGTAAATGGGTTTTGTAAATCACCAGAAGAGGCTTGCTAGGGAAATACAGATTCAATTTTCCAAGTGCAGATTTACTGTAGAACAACCACTGTAGGTGAGCTAGTCTGGTTTTAAGTCTTGTTAAAAATGAACTTTATGTGTGATGAGTCACAGTTGATGTTTGGAGACAGTGAAATTCTATTCTCCCGTACAGCACAGTGCTTTCTACCTCGCTTCTGCAGGAACCTAGTAAGGTGTGTGCGGGAATGCATCTCATGAAATTAAACTGAAGAGACAATGCAGTTCCCTTTAACACATGAGAATATATTTACTGTCATTGAAAACTAATGATATATTTGAATGTGCTACCCTGCTTGGGCCTGATCCACCTCAGCTCCCTTTACATTCAGAAGAAATCTTTGCATTAGCATCACTGAAAGACTGATTTGCACTCGGGTTAAACTTGTTTGGTCCTGCTGTTTACACAATTCATCTGGCCACAGGAAGGATCCGTTTTTGTAGCATTGTGGCCTTAATTCTGTCTCTTACCGACAGTAGCCCCAGGTGATGTTTATGAAATGTGAGCATGTCTGTCCCTTCAGTTGTGCCAACCTGATACGCACAGCTTTCCACCTCTTCTCTACCTCCTCGGAGCCACTGCCATCCAAAGTTTGGAGTTTATAAATTCTTAATATTAATTTCTGTAGGGCTTCTGACTTGGACTGTGTAGGGCATTTAGCCTATTCTGGTTTTTCAGGTTTTTTTTTCCCGTTTCCTTTTTTTATCTTCTTTGTGTGTGTGCGTAGTCAACATACTGAAATTTATCATTCCTGATAAACTCTTTGAAAACTGCCCCACAGCAAAATATTGCAGCAAGGCAGCAGCTTTGCATTCAAGCAAAGCAGTCCTTATCTGCACAGTCAAAATAATAAACTTTTAACATTTCTGATTAACTCTTTTTACTGTTTTACTTTTAGTGGGCTTTTGAGGCCTCTGCTTCTCATAGCTTGATGCTTTGCTTTTCTTAAGACCACACCATTGCTACTGTACCTCATTCTATTCTCCCTTTCCCATGTGCACCGAAATCCTCTTCTTGCCACACAGTCGTTGAGAGTCCACTGCAGCAGAACAGCGATTGCCTCGGAGCAGCTGTTTAGGAAAGGTGTTCTGGCAGCGGAAGCACTTCTAGCAGGTTTGCTTGCAAACTTTTGCTTTGCCCTACAAGGCATGTGGTTCAACTAGAGGAAGAAATCACTTGACCAGTTTGGCAGAGCTAGGAGCAGAGTCACGGCAGGAATTGAGAGCAGGCTGGCTGTCAAGCACTGCTTGCCCATACAAATAGTTGTGGAATTTATGCTTTTAAGCAGTTTGGCATTTTGACCTCTGTTTGTCCCATCTGACTGTAGGCATTTAACTGAGTTGTCTAATCTTTCTCCATGGTCACCGATGAGCAATTGAATGTTCAGAAAGTGTAACCAGGACCCAAGGATGAAATAAACCCATCATAGGTACTTCTTTATTTCCACTGACAACAGAAACTCCTTGCTGAGACTTTTTGGTTCAGTGCTTAAAAATAGCAGGCTTGGGCCTTGCTTTCCTGTTGAATGGTCTGTTTGCCATTTGTGGAGAAATCTGAAGAAAGACATGAGGGCTGTTTCCAAAGCGACTTCACTGGATGGCGTGTACTCACTAGCTGAAGAAACACTTCACATAACATTGAAAAATGCCAAGAGTCGCTTGCCATCTGGTTCCCTCTCACTGGGAAGATAGTTGCACTAGCAGCCGAGTGTCTGGGATCATTGTGAGTGACGTGTTCAGCAAGTCCCAGTTCTGGCAGTGGATTGTGTGAATGTGTATTTCAGAATAGTGCCAGTTGATGTTCCGTTATGCCAGATTCTATTTAAATGCTACATTCAGTTTTCAGCAACAAGTGGAACGCGCTGAACCCATTGACTTCTTTTTGAGATACGTTATCGCGTTTCGGAGGTGTACAAACCATACAGGTGCTTAGATCTTTGTCATGGTAAGATCAGCAGATGATCATCAACTTGAAGCAGTGTCACATGTGGGAGAGAACTCGAGCAGCTAATAAAATCTATAGGCGAATATCAATTATTATTGTGAGTGGACAGTAATTAACTGGAAGTCAATGTTTCACTAGTGGTATAGAACAGAAGTAGCTGAAAACAAGTTCGCGTATTTCACGTGAACAAATGAAACCTTCTGGCCAAAAGAAACTATTGAAATAGGGAGTTGTTTGTTGCTAATTTTAGTCACTTCCATTCATCCCCATTCTGGGCTGAAATGAAAGGCATCAACCTCAGGTGCTACCCAGGTAGTATATTGTGGCTGCTGGCTGAGTTCAGTGACAGTCCTGATGCTCCGTTTTGACTTGCTCTCAGATGTCTCCCAGGGACATCTGATGGAGTCATGCTCTAAACGTAGCCCTTCTATTGTAACCACTCCATAACTAGTTTGTCCTGGAAAGAGCAGGAGTGTAATTTCACTGCATGGCAACATGGAGTCTTTCTGAATGGTCTAGGTGAATTTCAGGCTCCTAGCCATAGTGTTGCACGCAGAAATTAGTGGAATCACGGCAAATTTACATCAATGTACATGATGACAAAGACTAGTTCATATCTTCTAGATAATGTGCAGAATGCTCTGGATTTACCTGCAGCCATGAGAAAAAGAGACTTTGGCATTGAGACATTAAAAGAAAAGTATTAGGGTGTTACCAAGCGATATTGCCATTCTCGTAATGGAGGCAGAAAAGAGTTACAATGTCTTTCTTCTCTGCTTTTCCTGGAAATAATTGCTGAAAGAATAAATAAAATATTTGCCTAGATGTAACAAGGAGGAGAAGAGTACTCCTATGTATGTGAGAGTGTTCTCTAGGTAGCAGCAAGGCTGTCACACATTAAGAGTCCTTAAAACTGTATTTGCTAATGACCCAGATATTTCATATCATTTACAGTGACTTGGAAAAAACGCAATTCTGAAATGGCACAGTGGGGTACTTAGTTTATGCATTAGTTAAGGCACAGTCACTGTAGCCTTCCTAATGCAATATAAGCTAGCAGTGAGTATATTTAAAACAGCCTTTTGGTATATCCTGAAACTTAGCATGTATTTCTAAACAGCTGACATAAAGCAAGCTTAGTACTTACTGTTAATCAAACATTTTCTGAAGCGCTGTTACGCAGGGAGAAGCTGTAGGTTTGCTGTGCATTCATGGGTTTAATTCGTTATGTAATGTGTTTGCATTTCAAAGGTAAGAGCTCTGAGGGGGTTATATGTATAGTTAAGAATTGATTGTTGCTATGTTTTGCAATACGAGTCAGTGATCTGAAACAGTAAGTTATTAATGCCTAAAGGAAAGGCAAACAATTTTTATAGCGATTCTTGATATTTAAATGACTGTTTTATAGCTACCTCAGTGTTTGCATTTAGTGCAGGTACTGTGATATTGTGTTGTCTTATCATTAAATGCAAAAATAAAGAAAAAAGTTGGCATATAGATCAAGCATTGAAGACTACTGCATTTTTGTGTACAGTGCAGAAGGTAGCATATGTAACTGGTGAAGTTAAAATATTCAGCTGCTTAGCAAGACCAGATATTTTCTATGTAAATTTTTCACCCTCTTCCCCCTTTTCCATGCCTGATTCAATCCATGCTATTGTAAAATTGGTATTTTTTGTCTGTGACATGTCTGCATGTTCTCCAGAAATTTGCTCTTGCAAATCCTAGGGAGGATTTGAGATTTCTAGCACGTACTGATTTTATTCCTCTAACATGATTAGGCTTTGAAAAGTGACTTATACAAAATTGCTGCAAGGGAGGGTAAGTCTTGGAGGGGGAACAAGCCATTGGCATATAGTATTTGTGGGGGATCCCTAATACAGAATTTTTCTTGGTTTCTAAATTGCATCGTTACCTAAAATTTAGCACAATTGGCTCATGCTTGGCAGCAGTGCTTTTATAGCAACAAAGTGGAAAAAAAATCGATTGCCTTATAATGTAAGTAAATGTGATTGTTTTTATTCTCTATGTACTTGACAACATAGTTTCCTATTAATTTTATCTGATTTTAATGCTAATAAACACAAACATTTTAAAATCCCTGATTTGATTTTTGAGTCAGACTGCCTGCTTAAGAGCTAGAGATGAAGTTCTAACAGCTCTTAAAATATGCAGTGTTTCGGGAGGCACACGTGATCTCAGACCTAGATACTTGCATAGGCTGCTGTATAAATACCATCCCTGTGCAGAACCTAGTTAACTCAGTGCAGGGTGTGATTAAGTACATGAATGATAAAAGAGAGCGTCAGACACAATCACTAGTACTATAACATACGGTTTTACAACAGCAGTGTGAGTGTAAACAAAGCACTGTGTAATACATCTCAGTTCCTTTTTACTCAAGATACAATTGAAAGGCCTCACTTGGAGAGAATGCAGGTGTTTCCATAGAACTATGAATGCCATTTTCATGTTTTGTGTGTAGGTTAAACCAGAAATAGTAGGGCTCCTTCCTAAGGCTTGCATCCAGTTCAGTTCTGCAGCATGTTTGGCCCCAGGCTGAGTGACAGGAGTGAAGTGTGGGGTCAAAATACCGCAGGGGAGAGAGGATCAATGCACAGGGCACAGACATGGAAAAATTACGATGTACTCTTCAGATTTTAAAGCTGCATTGACAATTTAGTTTGGATATAGTTACGGGTTTTAGGGGATCAAGTGAAAAGCTAAGAAATGGTAGAGACTTTTCTGCTGGAATTTAGAATGAAAGATACTGGAGTTGTCCATTCTGGAGTGGAGAGGCTGTTGGCCTGGTAGAATGAGGGGTGTTGACCAAACCAGTTTCTTCCTCTAGAGTGGTATCAGTTTTAAAATTATCTCCATTTCGATGCTCAAATACTTGTCTTCTCAAGTGTTCCATAACATCACACATACATCTGCATTGTCAAATTTCTGTTTTTTCCCTTCTTGGTTCAGGGCTGCTCTTTGGAGAACAGAGCCGTTCCCTGCTGCCCCGCAGCAGGCTCTGTCATGCTGGCCTCCAGCAGAGAAGCAGGGTCATGGTACAGCCCTCCAGCAAGCAGTCCTTGGATAGGAAGCTTGCAAGGAGCCCTTTTCTATAGGGGATCTTCAGCCTGTGGCAGTGTTTTGTGATGTTCCAAACTGGGGCACATTTCTGGTACACAAGCTGCAGATTTGCTGGTAAAGCATGCTTCGCGTTTTTCCCTATGTATGGGTCGTTCTGGACATCCTCAGTGCCTGATTTGTTGTGAAGATCTGCAGTGGGCCAAAGAAGTCATTCTGGTGGTGTTCTGTCACCTCCTGATGAACTGACCCTCCCCAATGGGATCCAGATGGCTTTTGGAACACGGGATATTATTTTCCAATGACACTTCTGTTGTTATGATAAAAAAACCAAACAAATGTGCAGATACAAACAGCTTTGTGCATATGTTTGTGTGGTATTAATAGATTTGAGAAATTGTTCCAAAATACTGGTGATTTCACTGTATTTGTAGCAAATGACTATACGATGAGTTGAACGTATTTTGCCCAATTAAGCCATATAATGTATGTGTTAGGATACAGTAGCAATAGCAATTCAGAAAGTGAAATGCCACAGAGATGTCAACACAGAGACTATTTGTAATTGTTGGCACTTACCCTTTGTCCCTGTGCAAGTAGTATATTCTGTCACCATGTGATAGTACAGAATCCTCCTGTAACGATGCTAAGGACACCTTTCTGGGTGCTGTTACCTATTGGGAACAGCAGAAAGCTGTAGGACTCTCATTAGAAGAATTTTGCAGGAGTTTCTTCTGTGCTGGATTGGTGTGGTATTGTGTCAAAATACAAGTGTCTCAGCTGAAGCCGATGTTTTCTTCCTCTCCTCATTTGGCAGGGAACGTACAGACCCCGAGTTTGGTTTGTGTGTGAAGAGTGGGGAAAAAAAATAAATGCTAAAATTTCAAATGAGTGTGGCAAATTATTTTTGCCTTATAAATGTAGGAATGTAATCAGCTTCTGGGTTTTTTTAAAAGTATGATATTTTCATTATTTCCATTTGAAGCTAGCTTTTGATTGACAAAATTTAAATTGAAATATTTGGTAAACAACAAGTGAAAATGCTCCAAACCATAAGATTTTGCTCAACACAGAACATTTTTTTCTGTATTCTTCTGAGAAACATGAAAAAGAGGAAAAAATGGTTTTGATTTCTTTTACTTGGCGAGAAAGCTGAAAAATCAATTATTTAGCAAGTTACGTATTGAGCAAGTGCAGAGACTTTGTGGATAAAGAAGGAAAAAATGCTATTCAGTACATCTCTGCCTAACTGGAGTTATGTTTAGCTTGCAGTTATCCAGAGCTGTGGGGAAATAAAGCAATAGGTAATGCAAACCCATGGCTAATGCTAAGCTGTGTACAAGAGTGGAGGAATATAATCTTTAGGAAACAAAAATCAGTGAGTTTGTGCAGGAAGAACAGCTTTAAAGTGTAGTACAAGAGAACACAGGATTTTTGGCTCATGAGTATTTGTTTCTTTGACTATTGGTTTTCACAGCTTGTGATCACAGTTGCCTGATCATTCCTTGGTCTTGAGCAAATGGAGTCTGACTTCATTTACTGCAGCCAGACATTGGTGAAACTTGTGAATTTTAGCCTCCAGCGTGAAAAGTGAATAGTATGTTTCATTCCTCAGTTCTCTTTGGGACTATTTGGAAATAAAGAATTTGAGGAGTGTTTTGGGACACGTCTTCAAAGGAGCTTTGATAATGTCAGTTTTGCTCTTCTGACTGAGCAATTACAAGGCATGGAAGTTTCCACTAAGGAAAACTGCATCTTGCCTTCTCACCTGGGAATTCTTGTGCCCTTTGCCAAATAAAAGCTCTTCTGCACAGTTGGATGCGTTTATTGGAAAGTGCTGTGATATTTACTCCCAAAAAGACAGTCCAATTTGTCTTGTTTAGAGAATGAAATTGGTTTGAACAGTCTGCTGTTGACAAACTATTATTTGGGAAAGTTTAAATTTGGAGGTGGATATATCTATTAACTGCCAGTGCTACTTTGGAGGTGACACATTACTATCTTTATCAATAATCTACCACCTCACAACTGTCCTAGTAGTCATCTTGCTGGATGACTGTACTGGTGATTTAGAAGATTTCTGGATATCTGTCAGCCAGATTGGAAACTTTGGCTCTAACCAAGCTCATGATGCCTTTCCAATAGGTGAAAAGACAGTTTGTTATGTAAAGTGAATTTGGCATATGTCAAGTTTGTCCTGGTGCGAATGCTGGCAGATCATTTGTTTCTTGATTTAGGTAGTCATCCAGGTAACCTCAGGAAAAGGTTAAAAACTACAAACCACTTTCATTTGCCAGAAGTACAAGGCACAGATTGCTTTTTCTTTGTACATAGGCCTGTGTGATTTCTCTTACTGTATTTTTCTTGTAAACCCGGTATGACTGTTGTGAGCTATGTTTCCTTTCCCAGCAATAGTTGTCTTTCTCCCATGGCATTTTAAATACGTTTTCAGAAACTTGCCAATCCTGGTGTGTAGAAGCATCCTCTTGGTACTTCTAACTTGTGCTTGGCACAAATGAACTGAGCGGGCAGAGCAGGTGGTGGAGGCTGGTGATTTTCTGTATCAGCTCTTCCTTTGGGCTGGGCACTGAATATTCTGTGCGTTGGCACATGCTGGGCCAAATCGCTGCTCTCAGTCTGCTGCCTGGGGCCACAGAATAGTATGAGGAGGAAGAGGGAGCTATGCAGCAGGGTATTTAATCCATGAAAATCAATGATGCTTCAAGGGACATGGACTGCAATCACAGTCATTCCATAGCATCACACCTCTGTCTGCAAGCTATTTTTTTGCTGGAGACTACTTGAAATAACACATGATCTTCTGGCCTCACTATGTGTTGTGGTGTCACCCCAGGCACCAACGCAGGACCACGCAGCCACTCTCTCACTCCCCCAGTTGGGATGGGGGAGAGAATCAGAAAAAAGATAAAAAGCTCATGGGTTGAGATAATGACAGCTTAAGAAATAAAGCAAAAGCCACTTTTGCAAGCCAAGCAAACCAAGGAATTTATTCACTGCTTCCCATCAGCTGGCAGGTGTTCAGCCATCTCCAGGAGAGCAGGGCTCCATCAAGCATCATGGTTACTTGGGAAGACAAATGCCATAACTCCAAATGTGTCCCCCACTTCCTTCTTCTTCCCCCAGCTTTATATACTGAGCATGATGTCACATGGTATGGAATAGCCCTTGGTCAGTTGGAGTCAACTGTCCCAGTGATATCCCCTCCCAACTTCTTGTGCACTCCCAGCCTCCTTGCTGGTGGGGTGGTACAAAGAGTGGAAAAGGCCTTGAATATTTAGCAACAACCAAAACCAACAGTGCACTATCAACACTGTTTCCCATCCCAAATCCAAAACAGAGCACTGTACTAGCTGCTAGTTAGAAAGTTAACTCTGTCCGAGCTGAAGCCATGGCACTATGTTATTCACCCAGCTTACTCCTTCCTTCTTAAGGGACAGCTTCAGTTTTGGGCTTGTCATTGCTTGTGCTTTTTGGTGAGTGGCTCCTGTTTAAAATGATGGTGGCCAGTTACCTCTAGCTATGTTACTGCAAATTAGCACCTGTTTGGAAGGGAACTCTGGGAAGCTCTGAAGGAGTTAGTCTAAGTAGTTATAAACATGGATGATTTATGCAACATTTCAGGTGAAAAGCTTGCTTGATTGAGTTGGTGGAATAATGTGGCTGTAAATTACCTTTGGGTTTATTGCAGTTGGCTGCTGCAGCAGCTCTTTAGCAATACGTTGTGTTCAATGGTACTTCTTCTAATTCAGTGCTTGCCATTGCTTGCATTTTGTAGATGTTCACTATTCTGTAGTGCTGATTGCCTGGATTTACAGTACAGGGTGAAGAGAGTAGGAGTGTAGACTCTCCTCTCATAGCAAGAAATTGCTAGTGTCTCTATTTTGGTGAAGAAGTGTGAAGAGACACATTTCAAATACCTTTTTTTACAGGAGGAAGGGTTGCCATGGATAATAGCTGTGAAACATTGGGTCTGAATTTCCCCCCCTTCTCATTTACTTTGTTCTGTGATGAGATGAGAATCAGGTTCATTTTCCAGACTTCTGTCTGGCACAGGATGGCTGAAGGGACACTTGCATTCACTTTTGTTGGCTTCACTAGGGATGGTTCCCAAGCCCACAAGTTCACCAAGCAGAGCATCCTCTGGAGCACCTTCTGCAGAGGCAGAGATGGAGAACTGGCCTTTTATTTTGGGGATTTTGTATGAAGAAGTGATACTCCAGAAGGGCGTTCTTAGAGTCCTTTGAAGGTGCATGTGTGATCTGACCTCACTGAGCTGGTACACTGCTACTTTTCTTTTCAAACCGTGTAACTGCCTCAAAGCACACAGTGTTTTGGAGCTTGTGTCATTACCGAATAGCACTGAAATACAGAAGGTATTTCTCTAATTAACCAAATACCATTTCAACTTTAATTTATCTTTTTTTTTTCTGTATTTTCTTTTCCACTGTTGCTGCTGATAGAAACGTACTCATTTTACAATCAGTCCATTAGTCATTATGCCTGCTTAATTTTAGTGAACATGCTGACAATAATGCTGATTGTGTGCCATCAACACCAACTTGTGGTTTCTCTAAATGAGTTGGGCAGAAGGATCCCAAAGGGAAGGGGGAAGAAGGATGTTCTCTTCAAATGGGTAGATTGCAAACAGATGGACAGCAGTGAATGAATACAAAGGAAATACAGGTGAAACATTTGAGGCTGTGAAACAGGATATCAGTGTTTATACTGCTTGAGTCTGTATGTGTATATATCGTAATACCCACATGCAAGAACTGATTTCTAGGGATAAACTGCCAGCCTGGAATAGAAATTGATTTTAAGACCCCAAAGTGTGTGCCCAGTGCCCGCTGTAATTAGATTGTGGTAGCAATTTCAGCACAGGACTGAACTTCAACTAACCTTTCAAAAACTCATTCTTCCTTCAGGAGCTCATGGGGCAATTTACGATATCAGTGATGAACTCGGGAATGGCATAGGCTATCAGATGGGGAGGAAAGGAGAAGCTATCAAAAGATTAAATTTTGATGGCATTTTAAATGTAAACCCCCAAACTGTATTTGATGCTTCTCTAATTCTGTTGAAAGTCAGTGATTCTGAAAAGCTCCAGTCATTTTTGAAAATGTAATTTTATTTCCCAAGTACAGCAAAGTCTTATCAAAATTTCACCTCGGCCCTAGGAAAAGACTCAGGAGGTGCTAGACCCAATAACACGTTCTCAACAGAGCAATTTTCCCCACTGTCAGAACTGGCTGTTGTGCTTTCTGTTATTGATGAGGGAATTACTGTTCCCTTTAGGTGAAGTTTCCATGATATTTGCTGCTTGGCACTTCAGAGACTCTTATTAAAGAGCTGATGTGATTCTCATGAAGATTTTGTGAAGTCTCTGTTAAATAGGTCACTACATGCCAGATGAGCAATATCTGCACCACTTCTTGGGACCAGCAAGGAAGGCAGGCTTAGTACAGTGCTGAGCTTTGTGTCAGCCATTGCTTGAAAGAAATACCACACACAATTTTGAAATATTCACCCCTGTTAAACTAATATTACAGAAATAAAAAAGACGTGTGTGTGTGTGTGTGTGCTGGATTAATAGATTTAGGTCACAGGCTGTAATGTGTGTGACTCAGCTGTGTGAATAAATCAGTTCGCTTGATTGTGGGATGAATTTACACTTTCAAAGCTTTTAATAGGTAATGAATATTCAGGGTCTGCCACATGGTAGGAGATCTAAAATGAAGGCTTAGATTCCTACAGCCTTGGCTCTCACTCTGCAAGTGTTGTTGCAAAAGAGTGTTGTGGAGTGGTAGATAGCAGCGCTGCTCTGATCCCTTGGTTTTTTTTTCCCTCTTTGCTGTTGCTAACAGGAATGCAACAGTGGAACACATTAACTGGTGGCTCTAGAAGACAGGTTTTATCATGCTGTATTAGTGCTCAGAGCGTGTTGCCTCTTAGCCCTATTTGTAGACACCAAATGGAGTTGCAGAGGTGTCAGAGAAGGGGATTTGAAATCCCTCAGTGGTTTGGAGAAGGATCCGGGAGCAATTACTCACCCCAGCCCTGTAGATGGAGAGGCAGCACCAGATTCCGTTTTTCTTTTGGGGTAAAATGCTCAGCAATCCTGAAACTCAGTTCTCTTAAATGTCTTGTTCAGCATACCCAAAATTGCAACTGACTCCTGAGAAACTCAATAAACTCAGGATATTGTCTCCTCTTGGGTATAATCATCCTGTATATGGGTTCTTCAGGGTGAGAGGAACTTGGTTCAGCATTTGTACAGCCTGGGGTGGACTGTACTCTAGAACCTGTTGGCACAAA
Organism: Calidris pugnax; assembly: GCF_001431845.1. NCBI lineage: Eukaryota > Metazoa > Chordata > Aves > Charadriiformes > Scolopacidae > Calidris > Calidris pugnax. The sequence goes on along the minus strand of NW_015090778.1, from coordinate 2,284,809 downwards.
CACAGGGCAAATAACAAATGATAACCCCATGTTGTTTCTGGGGAAACTGTCTCCCACAGACATTTTTTTGCTTTCTTGTAAAAGAGATTATCTTTGATTCTGATCAACTGCAAGGTGGTTCCCCAATCCTGAAATCTGTGCAGTAGCAAGAAGTATTTAACAGAACACTTATCAACTAAGCTTATGCCAGAGACAGCTCCCCTGGTTCTTATGATTGGATACAAGCCTCAAAGTGGTAAAAATCTGTATCAGTGAGAGTTATGACATTGATTTACACAGTAGAGCCGACCCTCATGCAGGAAGCAGTCAAGAATTGCATCAGACCTTCATGGGCTCGGTTGAGTAACTCAGCATCCTGTAATAATTCCTAATTTGTTACTTTTTGAAATACTATTCACAAGAGCAGTGGGGAAGGGAAGTAAAGATGCTCATGCGAAGTTACCTTAGTTAACTATACCCTACAACTGTGAAATGTTTTAAGTTTTATATTTTTGCTTGCAGTAGAGACTTCTTGCCAAAGTCCTCTGTGGAATTAGTTTGAAAATCTGAGTTCAAGGTGGCTGGATAAGAAAAAAGGATTTGGCAGTGCTGTGAAAATCTTTAATCAAAAAGGGTCTATATAGCACCTCAGCAGAGTTCTCCTTGGAACAGCCTTTCACTGTCTTGCACGTGCCAATACTGAATTGTAGCTGATGATGAAGAGGTGACACACCTGATCTGGAATATGTCTGGTTTAGGTGTAACATGCATTAGCCTGCCCTGGCAACTTTGTATGGCCAGCCCCAGGGATGGGGGCTGATGGTCGATGATGGTCAATGCTTCCGAGAGTGAGGAAAAATGAGAAACGCTTTTTGTTACTAAAGCTGAGCTGATGATCTATGTGTAACCAGGAATGTCAGATGTTTCACTGGTATTGTAGTGTTGCAGTTCCAGGGTTTGTGATGCTGACAGGCTTAGTAAGAAGCTCCATTACTTGTGCTGAAAATCTGTCAATACAAAGAAAAAGAAGAAAGAAAAAAAAAGTGTTAGGTTTCTAAAAGGCAGGGGCAACAACATTAGTGTAAGGAAGACCAGTAAAACTGCTCCTCCTCTGCATAAGTATAGTCAGACACTGATGGATAGCCTGATATGTGTGGCAGAATTTATACCATTGATAAAGGCAATAACTGAAAGGAAAAAACAGGCTCCACTTGTGCCAAGCACTTAGGCATGTGCCAGTGATGTCAGTAGGGCCTAGGTATATGAAGATAAAAGCATTGATGGCTTCTGTTGAACAGGAATGGAGTTGAATAAAATGTTCAAATTGAATGCATGTAGCAGTGATTTGTTGAACTTAAGCCTATATGATTGGAGGCATCCATTTTAACAGGATTCTCTGGAAATTAATCTGAAAGCACAAGGGATCTAAAACCTGACAGCTTTCTTAGGCTTTAACCATGCTATAGAATTCCACAACTAAAGTGCATTTCATTATTTAAATTCTACAAGCAGAGTAGAAATCTGTCATTTCCATTCACTACTCAGGGTTTTTCCAGAAGGGAGGGTAATTTATTGTTTGATTCTGTTTTATTATCTATAAGGAGAGCTAAGCAGTGGAAGAAGCTGCTTGGGAATATTTGTAAAATTTCTATATATTTAAGGCTAGGCTAGACGCCTGTTGGGAATGCTGAGATATTAAGTCAGTCTTTCCAAGCTGTAGCATAATACTCCTGATGAGCCAAGGGCTAGGTCTTCGAGACAGAACTCTAAGGGAATAAGGCTAGGAAGCAGAAAATGGGTAACTAGAAACTTGTGTTGACAGACAGAGGATTTGAAGAAATTCTGACCTGTGCAATTTTGATCTGGCATTCAAACACATGCTTGGCTTATGCATGAGTGATGCTGACTTCAGTGGGATTATTTGTGGCCAGTTTCAGAAAACTGTCCTGTTGGGCAGTTGAGAATAGGTAGGAGCACCCTGCGAGCGTGCGTCTTCCTTTGAAGCACACACTCTGTGGTTGTGCTGCACTGGGGCCATGCTCCTCAGCATTCCTGCAAGGTGAGATTCTGAATAGCAGAGCAGGGCTGGGAAGGAAATTAGCTCACTGATCAAGATTTTCCAAAGCATATCTTTAAGACAGGTCTGAGTCAACACTTTGAGATAATGCTGTCAGACTAAATGATAACACAGAATATTCTGACAACCTGCTTGGTCTGGAAACAAACACTGTCTGTTCCTTGGCAGTGATTTCTGATTAAACAGGGGGCTCTAGTTGCCAACAGCCCAATGCTAGCCACTGTGACTCAACCCATAGACTCCTCTTGTTTGGCATAAAACATTTAAATATTTAAATTAAATAAATTCAAGAGAAAGCTAGGAATCATCTTTTTATTTGGACAAATAAACTGCTTGATAACTTTATTAAGGATCTCTGAGATCCACCTTAATCACAGACTTACAGCAGTAAGGAAGCATGCAGACACATGCCAGAAGATAAAATATGTAAGAGATTTTTGATGCAGGTACCCTACGTCTACAGATTGCAATTATATCTGACCTTTTAAAATAACCCAGGTGCAGAAAAGGTGCTTGAATACATCACACCTAAGATGAATTTCGTAGATACTTCTTGGTTTCCTGAGAGCTCTGCTCTTTGCAGTAAAGAGCAATCAGGTTAATCAAAATAACTGAGAATAAGGAAAATATATGCAGGAAATTCTCTGCTGGCTCACCCAAGTGTACGGATCATGTGCACCACTTTCATAGTAAAGTCTTGCAAACTTGAAGGGTAGAGATGTAAGACGCTGAGCATTCCTACTGGTGTCTGTGCAGCTGTTCACACACTTAGTGAAAAGCACATGCTCAGCATGTTGCTGATCTTTTCCTTCACGTTTTCTTTCCTCTTCTGTTTGTTTTCTATTCCTGTGTTGGTCTCTTCTTTTTCTTTTGCTACCTATAGCTCTTCTTTGAGGCCCTTGGCAGGACAGCAGTCTTTCCAGTGGTCTTTGTCATACACCTTCTGGTCCTTAAATCTTTCCTATCTAGTGTAGCTTTGGCATTCTTCATGAACTTCCTGTCTTCTGTGCGATTTCAGAGGGAGCTCAGACCCTGGAGTTCAAAAGTATGAACAGCTTTGTTTATCCAGACCTGAAAATCACCTCCACCATCTAGACAGCATCCTTGGATTGGGGCCTCACCTGCATGTTGGATAATCTGTGCATTGGGAACTAAAGGATATTCCATCAAGATGGATTACAGTAGGAGTATTAACAATAAAATAAACAGGTTCCTCTTCACTACATGAAGGTCTGTCAACATATTTTGACAGTTTGTTGCAGTGATGGATTTCAGCATAGCAGCATGTTATGTGAAAGTGTCATATCTGTATCTGGCAGGAAATTGGCCAAATTACCTGTAACTCTCGTGACTCTTGCTATCTTTAAATACGTTTTCCTTATATGCGTTTTCCCATCTTCTTCCTAAATCAAACATGAGGTGTTTTTAGAAGCTAGAGCCTGAAATGTGACATCTTATTTTCTCATGTTATAAAAAGACCAAATGTACATTACTAAAGTGGGCATAGAGTTGCTTTTCCATTTCACTGTCTGGTCTGAGTGTTTGTGAACAGACCAATTGCCTGGATACCAGCCTGTAATGTCAGAAGAGGATGGTGTGGTCATCCACCACAGTCTTCCTTGTTGCTTTTCATGAGCATGTTGCTCATGCCAAAGAGAGCAAACCCAACCATTACATGGAGTCAGACCATGTCCTACACTGCAGTTCAGAGTTAGGTTTGTGTTTACTTTCCATGGAAAGATTAAAGATGTATGAATGTGGCTGAGTATGACACAATCTAGTCCATCAGCACACGTGAGTCAGGTGGTGAAGTTTAGACGTACTTGAGTCTTGGCTTGTTCTGCATGGGCTCCTCCCTGAATGCTTGGGAGATCTACTAGTCTATTGAGGTGGCCAGTAGGAAATTTCCTCAAACAAGTGGAAATTATAACGAAATTGCAAAACCTTGCATGACTCTGCACCTTTGTGGAGCTTTGTTGACTTTAGGAGGGCTACCTGTATCCATGGAGGGTGGCCAGATCAGAGCCTAACTTACTTGCTACAAGTAACTTGAAGAGGAGGGGAAGAGGATCAGCCATGTATTTAGAAGAGCATCCTTTATAAAGGGCCATGGTGGTTAGAACAGAGCTAAAAATAGGTGCAAAGAAAATTAATAAGCTTCAGAATCTTTGGGATAGAGTGGAAGAGAATAAGGTACCTTTTGTGGTGTCCATTCAGCGTGTTAAAAATTGACTTGGATTTTAAAATTATGGGAAAGACTCAGCAGACAATCAGTCCTGACACTTTCAAATCAGCTAAAGGGCACTCAGAAGGAATGCAAATGGATGAGTTGTAGTGAATGCAGAAGGAGAAGGATGGAAACCTTGATACTCAAGGAGTATCAGCAGATTTCTCTGTGGTACTAAATGCAAAAGACTAATGAGCAGTGGCTGAACACACATGTGACCACTCCATTTATTGTGGATGTCTTTCTGCATTGTTCACTTTTTCTTACCAGTGACAACTATGATTTGTAACCTCTACTGACTGCTTAAACCCAGATCTTCTTGTTCCTAGTTTAATTTCTTGCTCAGGAAGAACAAAAACTCCCAGCTCAAGTCTGCATCTTTACAGAAAGAGTAGATGTGTCTGTGGCAGTGAAGGAAGATACAGTCCTGATTGTGTGCAAGGTGCACAATTGTATTTGGGCTCAACTAAACCCTGACCAAAATGCCTATCAGCTCAGAATTAAAACTTGCATGCAAACTGAGCCCTTGTTAAAATCTTTTCAGTGTATTTGTCCTTGTGGTAAGATTCCACTGATCTTTTCAAACAAAAGCAAAGATATTTCATCTTGGACTGACTATCTTTGGTCTCTACTGCTGAAAATCCCAGAAGCTTCATATTCTGTTTTTTATTGGCATAAAAGAGATAACAACAGGGAGAACCTGTCTGTCCTCTGACACTCTTGAAAACACTGGGAACAAGAATAAAAGAAAACAGAGGCTTTAGTGACCTCGTGGAAAACTACCTGGAAAAAATTAGAATTTATCTTTGCATATTATTAGATTGGCAAATACTGTTTAGGATTTTTATTCCTTTAGATTGAAGGACACTTCAAGGGTCTAACTGTTCTCCAATACTCTAGGATTGGTATAACTATCTGAGTTCTAATGAGGTTCTGATTGATGCCACTCTGAGATTGGAATAGGGCCTGTAATGGTTCTATTAGAGTAAAAGGAGCTGTACCAGTTTATGCTTAAAACTCAGAGCCCTATTCCCAAAGCACTTATGTAACATTTCTACGGAAGAAACAAGGAGATGATTAATAAATGCTGTTTTAAATATTTACAGGTCTCTTTATCTTTCGTCTTAAAGATGCAGGTATGAACTGCTGTTGTGGAAAACTGCCCAAGCTCTCTGCCTGACCAGGAATTTCCCCCTTTTTGTGCCCAGGAGACAGTCGAAGGGGTGGATGCCAGCCCAGCTGAGAGCTGCTCTGCTGTGCAGAAGTCCGTAGGCAACTGGCTTCAGCCTCATAGCCCTGCACAGGAGAAGGCTGCGTGTGTCAGCCATCCCTTGGAAACCTTTACTAATCAGTATTGTTTTGTCACATCCTGGTCTACTTTCTCCTTAACTGTGGGTCTAGAGCTTCAGTTCGTTCACACTCTTGCTTTTCTGGCTATGCATGAAAATAGCAGAGCCAAAGGAGAGCACTCCAGGGAGCATCTCCCTAGGTATGCCTGGAGTGCTTTCTCCCATCCTTTGTGAGCTCAAGACACACCCTACTAAAAATGGAGCTTGGAGTCCAGTACCAAGGGTGGAAGGCTGGTGAACTGCAACACTAACATCAGTTCTAGAAGAGCTTTTCTGTGCTCATTGCAGCTCACTGGCAGTCCACATGCTTCTAAACTTAAAAATCAGAATATGCATTTCTGGGCTGCGATGGAGAGTGGGAGCACTGGTGTGATCGGCTCTTCTGGTGGATGAGCAGGAGCGATAACATCTGGTTAAGGAACAGTGACCAACAGGTAGGGTCTGCCCTTGCTCACCCAGTGTTCAGAATACATCAGCAGTCCAGTGCTTTAGAAATATACACCACTTTTAAAGCTCTATGATTTTTTTTTTTCTACTTCTGAGAATAAATATTTTATATTAGTTCTGTGATTTTAGTGTCATTGATCCCTGTTTGTGCTCAACTTCAGTGGCCCACGCTTAAAGTCTTTTTCTTCATTTCAAATCTTTACTGGCAAGTTATTTGCACAGGATTTGCTGCTGCCTTTTTCTGCTGTCAGAATTTGAACTTGCTGGCTCTATGCTATGTGCTAGGTGGTGATTTCTTTGGCACATTTCCTTTCTTCTTTTGGCAGGTCCTGAGTTTGTTCCATTCTCTTTATGAAGTGAAGTGAAAAACGCTAAGCAGAAATTGCAGTGGCTTTTATTTAATCAGTGCTTTATCTTGACATTGTCTAGTGTGTAAATTTTGTCCTTTTGAAGACCAGGAGTAGATGATGTATGATAGCTTTGTCACTGGGCTGCACTGGCTGTAGATACTTATCTGCTCAGCAATTGGTGTGTAACACAAGTCTATTTCTGGGATGGGAAAGTGGAACCAGTATTACAATTTACTGAGAGTATCTGATAAATTGCTCTGTTCAATAGTAGTGTGAAGTGTGATGTTTTATTGCTGCCACCTGACCCTCTGAATATTCCAATCTCCTCGGATTCTTAAACTTCACCCTTCATTATTTGCTGCAAACAGGCCATGAGTTTGCAGTATCTTCTGCCTCTGCTTCCCTCTCTCATATCCGAAAGCCATAAAGGGCAAAATCCCCATCAGTGCTGAGCCCACAGGCAGGGCATGTAGCTTGCACCGGGCAGTCCAGATGTGGCCTGTGGATGTTGGTCTAATGTTTTGGATAATTATGGGGCATTAATCGGTTGTGCAGTGTGGTTCTCTGCAGAGCCACTGTTGAGCACCCAGTAGGAATCATTTGTTTGTTGGGATAAAGAAGAGCCTCCAAACCATTTCACTCAGGCAGTGCCTTTGCTAGACAAGAACAAGTTAATTGTACATCTGACGCAGCAGGAGCCTTGCTGGGTTGTCTTTTGGATGAGATGACAACTGATAATTATATGAGAGCTACAGGCTGTCTATTCTGTATTACTCCAGTGTAGTTCTGAATGCTTTCAGTAGGGGAAAAATAACACAAGGAGTCTGAGAAAACCTTTGATTATAGGGAAGGAAGTAAAATTTGTTGTTGTTGTTGCTTGCTCTTCTCCTAACTAGCCAACTGTTAAATCTTGCATCTAATACAATTGCATACAGTGTTGGGAGTGTTGCTGTTGTGTTTCAGGTCTTACTCTAGTGGGTGGCTGGAGGAGATCTGTGCATCTAGCCAGATTTCTCTCTGTGCTTTATGCTCCATCAGGACACAGTTTGCAAGGGCAGGATTTGGGATGCGGCACATCTGTGCCAGCTTTAGTGGTAACTCATGCTAATCTTCTGCTCTTGCCATATCTGCCCATCTCTCAGCAATAACCTGAAGTCAGTGTCAGTGATAAAATGCAAGGTAGTTGAAAGTGTAGATGAAATCTGGGTGTTATGTCTGCTTGCAAATTATTCCCAGGTACTGTATAAACTTAGCTCTGTCACTTGGTATAAAATGCGCTATGTGTGCTGGGACCATTAGTCTACTACATAGACCAATTACATTGCTTTCATCACTTCCCTACTACTTTCTGGGAAGCCTTTTTCACTTATGCAGAACCAATTGTGCAAGAATTAGAATATACTGTAGCTAAATGGAAATGGAGGTGGGAAGGGGAGAAGAACAATATTTGTCCCATCATGATATAAACTTGTGATGGGGCGCTGGGACGCAAATCTGAGCCCTGGCATAAGAGTCCAGCAGAGGAGGAAATCTTGCACACAAGAATATGATTTTGCATTAGCTTCCCCAAAGTGGTTTGCTCTGGGGAAGCAGAGAGTAACATGCGAGTGTGAGATATATATATATATATTTTTTAATCCAATTTTACAGCTCATATAAGAGACCTCTAGCTAAAAAGGGTGAGGACTGGATTCCTGTTACTGAATTAGCAGCTATGTATATTTGGCTTAGTGTCAGGGTGATGTCCTACATCATTTCCCTGACAGCTAGATTTTTGTCTTGTGTCAGAGCTCTCTTTTGGCTGATTTGTGACAATTTCTGGGCTGTCCTCTGACTGAAAAAAATCCATTCGTGTGTGTCTTACATATGTATTTAGGCCATGTTAAGTTTCCATAAATGGTCTGCTACTGAGACATTGGGGAGTGCAGGGCTGTTAACAGAGCAGGACTGGAATCAAGTGGTCCTTGGGCATTGTGAACTGCTGCCCGATCTGTCGGCCTGGCTAAAGAAAACATTTTCTTCCTCATCCCTTTCTCTCTTTCCTTGTACTGGTTATTTTTAGAATCTCTGCACCTCTGCATGTCAGTTGCGAGAGCTGCGTTGCAGTAGATGAAAGTACAGGCCAAATAGGTTCAAACCAGCCAGGCTTGCTGTTTCTAATGGGTTTTATGTAACACTGCATAAGGCATTTACTTCTTTTCATATGTTCATGATACATGCCAGCTACCCACTGTACTATTGTCCAGTGCCTGAAGTGGAATAACATTTTATTTTTCAGTAACAAAAATAGGTCCTTCACACAGGACCTATTTTAGAATAGATCTAGGGACAGAGAAGCATTTGCTTGACCTCTTAGTGGCTCTTGAAGTGCTGTGATTGCTGCAAGTGCTTTAGTTTATACAACCCTATGTATGCACACAGATTTGTATTCATTGCTGCAAAATCTAAGTGACTCAGCCAGCATGAACTTATTTTCACTGTCCTGGGGGTTTGGGGAGTGGACATGTAACAAAATTAATGACCTGGCCATAATGAAACTCTGAGTCTGTGGCAGAGTTGATAATTTAATCCAGGTCTACTGAAAGCTGAGCTACTCTTTCAAGAACTGAGACTTGCTTTGTATGGAAGGAGGTGTTGGGATGAGTGTGTATGTGTGTGCCATCCAGACCATTTCAGCACAGAATTAACCTTACTAATTACTTGTCCCCCTTCCTTAATTGAGTATTTACTTAACGTTTGACCTCCTTTAATGTACTTAAACAGTCAGAGTTGGCTTTCCGTAGGAGTTCAGTCTGCAGCTCTTTATTCAGGCGGAATTCCCTTTGTACCAGTTATGCTCACTCTGGAGCAGGGCCAGTAGCTCTTACCCAGGCTAAACCATGGCATTTTAGACAAGGAGCAGATTTCTTCCATCCTTGCCAATAAAAGTTTTACATGCACTTCAAGAGTTTTGCTTCAGCGAGGACAACAGCAGCATCCGGGGTGGGAGGAGGCAAGAGGTGTGTGGGGGGAGCGGGGAAGGTCTGCTTGTTTAAATGACAGAGAGTTGTTCCTAAGTTCAGCAAGGATGAGAGAAAAACACATCAGGAATTGTATAGAAAACTCATATTCTCTGGAGATATTTTTCTGGTGTCACAGACTCAAGAAGCTTGGAGCACCCTGCTGTATGGATGCTGGCTTGATGCAGGCAGGCAGGCAGTGCCAGTGCAGATGAGATCTGACTACACTTAGTGTTGCTGTGTCTTTTAGGAAGAGAAATCCCTCTCCCCTCCCTACTTTTATTTCCAATTCCTTTGCTTTTAAAGACTCAGAGTCTCACCTTCCCACCAGGGGCGGTTTCCTGGCATTATGGACTTGAGTGATGCTTTTTGTCTCTTCTGAAAGAAGTTGCTGGTGTTGGGGTTTTGAATGATAAAGAAGGAAGACCCTGGGGCAGTAAATGCCTCAGCTATGTTTGCTAACTTCCACAGATGAGCAGTCAGTGTTTGCAGCTTAAACTACCATGAAAGGACAACAGGAAGAGAGTGGTTTTTTTGAGAATAACATCATATTATATTCTTCCCTGAGCAGATAATTTATTCAAGGAGTGACAGATTGTCTAGTCTGTTTGAGGCACTGGCCTGCGACTCGGATCTAGCTGTGGTTGCCACAGATTCCCTTTGCTGTCAATATGTAGTGTATCCAAGCATAAAATGAACCGTCAGACCACATCTTAGAGATGCTGTGTTAGTTTTGAATGGCCAGCGTGAGAAGCCTTGAAAAGCTATTGCTTGCACCTGCATACGTGCTCTTAAGGCTTTGGTCTGCAAGGCTTTAATTCAGCATGCTATATTAGCACTAAATTTATATCTATATGATATGACCAGTAAGATATTAATAGCTCACATAGCAAGTACCTTTTGGAGCAGGCGTCGGCTTTCCTGTTTGAATCAACTGAGTAATTGATCCTGGAGTACAGGCACAGGAAAATGCTTGAAAACCAGATGTGAAAGGCTAGAGCTGACTGAAAGGTCAAGCATACAAGAACGTAAAATTTACTTAGAGAGATAGTGCAGGAAGGAAATGTCCTAGAAACAGAGTATCCCATGTTAGGGAGAAAGTTTTTTCCAGTGCCAAGAGAAACAAAAGAAAATCATGATCAGAGAAACAGTTTTTTCAGGAGTTTGACACTGAAAAAGTGAGTCTGCAGTTTGCAGCTTCTTCCTGATCCATAGCAGAACTTCTGGCAGAGCTCCATAAAGCTGCAGATCTCTGTCAAATCCCTTGGTAAGTCTCACTTCTCCTGCTGAGTGCTGCTGCTTGCGAAAAGCTTCACCAAGGGTGAAAAGGGCTTGCTATTAATTGGCTTATTCTCGCTGCTGATCCTGCACACTGACCAGAAGGTGTCTGGGTCAATGGAGAGGTTCCTGTTCACTTCCTTGGGCTTTGGCCGTGTACCACAGTGGGCCTGTGCAGGGTTGCACTTCTGTTACTGTGGATTCATCCTGGCCATTTGCCTCTCGCTGTGTCCCAGGCTTCATGATTGTCCCTGGAGTGTGGCCTGTCTGCTGTAGTCCCCCAGCAGGGCAGTCAAGGCTTGGTGGGGATCTCTTAACCCGCTGGAGGTTTGTCTGTCTTCCTCTGGTGCTGACACTGAAGGCACTGGTGAGGTGGGCAGCACTTCCGTAGTTCCCAACCCATGGCATCCTCCCCAGCGAGCAGGCCTACAATGAGCTTTTGGTTTTGTGCAGCTTTAGGCTGAGGTTTGTTGGTGTAAGACTTTCAGAGTAGAAGTTTGCGGCTTCCTTTGATCTCAGTACTTGCCATTCATCTTCCCGAGTCCTTTGTTCATCCACATTCCCTAAAGTTGATAGTAACAAAGACACAAACATTACCTTCTAATATTTCTTCCCTTTGTAAGAATGTTACCTTCTGTTTCTTTGGCATGGAAATTGACCTCCGGCTGGTGCTAATGCTTCCATTCAGTGGTGCACCATTCAATGTGCACTGTGCTCTAAGATTCTTCTTTTGTTTAATTATTATTATTTGTTCACTTTTATCCCAGACAAAGCATGTGCTAGGGCAGCAGCCTTTAAAAGGCCTTGCTATCGTTACCTGCAAGTGTGGCAGTAATTCAGTTACTGCACCTTTCCATAATTCTCACCAGTGGAGCAGTGTAAATAAACAGGGAGCAGTGAGACACAGGATGGGAGCCAGAAGTAATTTAGCCACAAGAGTTTATCATCAAGATACAAAACTCTCTGGAGCAGGGGAATCATCTCCATTGCCATCTCATGGCTCTCTGACTGCTGGCCAGATAGATGGTGCCCTTGCTTTTTCACTGACAAAACAGTCCTTTTTGCAGAGCCTCGCTGCTTCCCCTGGTCTCATTGCTGGATGCAAAGTACATGAAAGAGCTGAGTTGATGCTGTTCGAAAGAGACATGGAGGGTATGCAGGGGGGGTTCAGGAGGACACCAAAGATATCTGCACAGAGAGATATATTGGGCAGGCTCTGGTTTGGTGGCTGTGTGAGAGCCATTTGCAGGGCTCTCCTGATGATCCCTTTAAGGAGGGACTCCTGTTACAAAATGATTTTGCTCTTCACTGTAAACTCTGGGCAAGAAGTAATGCATCCTGTTCTGTGGCTCCTTGTGCCTTTTGAGTCCAAATAAGCAATGGAGGTGATGAACTCTTGTTTCATGAGATGTGTGGAAAGATACCCTTTTTGTGCAAGTTTGGAACAACAGTCTGTACCGGTATTTCTGGACTTTAGGATGACAGTCCAAAACCAAGAGTGCACTGGAGAAAAACACACAGCTGCTGAGACCAACAAGTATGAAGGTTTAAAAACAGGTGCATATTTGTAATTCTCAACACTTCACTTTTGTACTGGTCCTGCCTAACAAGGCTTTTGACAAAACTGTAAAGATGCTTGTTGTGGACCAATGAAGGTGGATTATGTGCTGTAGTATAGGGAGTCCTGACTGCTGGACCATATCTGAATGATGGTGTTTACTGGAAAGTGATATCCATTCTAGAGAAGGTTAAACTCCTGGTATGAGACAGGTTCAATTTAAGTCCCACATCATAATGATGACTTCCAGCATCTCTCAAATAAGTGGCTAAGTGTTGTTTGCCAAGGTTTAAAAATTTATTGCAAAAGCACTTTTCAGAGTTAAATATCTCCCTGTGGTTTTGGTGATTTATAGATTTTATAGCTATTAAGTTCTTGCAGCATGACTTTCTTTGTATAATATAGTACAAGTGGTTCCTGCGTCAAATCCATTGCTTCTGGCTTTGCTCAAGGTCAGGTTCAGTATGATGCTAAAGGAGCTGTTTCCCTGTCTTATCTGCTTCCCTCCCCTTGTTAACCCTGTCTAGCATTGTGTGAGCTTTTAATGATGTGATGGCTCTATGGTTGCCTCACCACCTCTATACCCTCCTCACTGCTTCCCCACCTGGGTGGAATTTGGTCATTTAATGACAGTGCATCAGTCTTCATTTGTGAGAAATGTGAACTCACACCTTGAAAGAACAGCAAGGCTGAGCTGTCATGAGGTGCAACGTTTCATTGTGACTCAACTTAGATATCTGTACTTGAGGCAATTGCCCTGTTCTAGATCACCTTTCATCCAAACTGTGCCCAGAGCACCACAAAGGGTCTCCAAGACCACTTCCACGTTTCCCACGTCTGGCAGGCTGTGCAGCTCCAGCCCACCACAGTTATGAAGAGAACTGTAGAGAATTGTCCAGCTGGTGGGAGACATGGTGCAGTTTGTCCAGGACATTGTGTTTGTCTCTGGCCCCTCCAAGAATCGGCATTGGCAGGATGCCCATCTCTGTAATACCTGTACACGTGGCCTGTGAGGTTGTTTTTTTCTACCCTTACAAAATGTGCATGGATCCTGTCCAAACCAGTACAATTAAGCTGTTCAGCAGGTCAGTCTCCAAGGTGGGTGCTGCAGTGGGGGTAGAAGTGCCTCCCTGCTGTTACTGAGACAACAGCTTGTTTTTCCTTTGGCGATTCCCCAGACCAAGCTGCAGCCCTGAGGTTCCCCACCTCCCAGAGTCACAATCTTCATAAAGAGATTTTAAGAAATATGTAGAAAAAGACACCCAGTCCATGAGCACGTTAGGCAGAATCAGTCCGTCAGCCCTTTCTGCGGGGACCCCTCGTACACCAGCCCACAATCAGCAGTGTCAGATTGACACTGCCATCGCTACACAGATGTAAAAGTGTCCAGCTGTTTAACTTGAGGTGGTTACAAACCATGAAACTGTCTACTCCATGGTGAGGAAACCGTCTACTCACTGCCCAGTGAAGATTCCTTTATTGATCTAGTCCAGTGAAAGGTGTTCTCAGAAGGCTCCTTTTTTTTTCTTTCAGGCTTTCAGCCTCCCAGCTCATGTTTCATACATCTACCTTTGCTACAGAGCTTTGCTCAGCCTTATCACAGAAGGATAAATTACATCCCTGTTACTGTAACGAGTGTCTTCTGAGCATTTGCAGATAACGCCCATCAGAAATGGTGCCCCTGGAAAAGCAGGAAGAGTAACCTGTGGTTTCTTTTAGCTGGTACGTGTCTAGCTATTAGCGGTGGACTGGCTTCTCAGATCCAGCACTGCAGTGAGATGCAGTTGGGTGAGGGCTTTGCAGTATAAATCTATTGCAATTTCTGCATTCTCGCACCTCTTGGTTCTAACTCTTCCAAGACATCTTTATGTTGGAGGAAAATAGACACAACCAGAGTTTTGGCAGGTTGAAAGAAGGCAGCAGCAGAAGCTCTGAGTATTTGCAAGAAATTGCACTGTGGGAAGTCTGGCAAATACACAGTAATCAGTTTTTGCCTACTTAACCATTTCACAGGGGATCAATAAATTGTCAGGCGTGTTTAAACTGATTACTCTGAAGCAAAAAAGAGCCTGTGAACTGAAAGGCCAAGAAGGGGGTGTAAGCCCCTATTCTGATTATTAAAGGGACTCAGCTAGTTTAGGAATAATGTTTCATGTATGTGTTATACCTGGAATTGGGGTGAGGTACAGTGAAAAGGATAAACCAGGACACTCTCCTCTGGTATAGATGCTTCAAAGCAGAACTGTATAGAGTCTGATTGGCAGTGGGTAGGGGACGTTCTACACCAGAGATAATAATTTGAGCTCCAGTGACCAATTCTTACCTTGTTCTTGGGGGTCCATCTCAGGAGAAGCTCTCCTGATTCACCGTAAACACTGCCTTTTGGGTTTTTACAGAGAAAGAATTAGTTGGTTTTGCTTTCCAAACAATTCGTTTTCACTGTCTGGGACTCTGTCATGATGTGTTGTTGTAATACCTACACAGAACTGTTTCCTAGCTGGAAAAATCAAAATAACTTTTTTTTTGTTTGTTTGATTTTAATGTAGGGAGGAATGAATTCACATACTGATACACAAAACATCAACAGATATAAAAAATAAATCAACATATACCACTGAGAGATGATAAATATATACACATTGACAGAAAGTGCAAGCTACATCCCTGCTAAAAGCTGATTGAAAAAGGCAGCAGTAGAAATGAGCAAGACCGAAACAGTAACTTCTTAAAAGGCTTTAGGAGGAAGGATGGCAGGAACAGACTTGTGCACTTTTGTGCTGTGCATACAGGCATGAATGGTCAGTACAGGTGGACAGAAATGCCTCTCTAATGACTATTATCTTGATTGACAGCTGGTCCTGGGACCCTGCTTACATGAGCCTGTGAGATGTGATTTTTCTGCTGATGGAAGTCATCACAGAACAATTCTTACCAAAGAGTAGTGTGAGCACAGGGCTAGTGAGTACCAGCTGAATCTCTGGCTCGTGAAGTGCTGTATTGTTTCTGTTTGATACTGGTTCTGTTGTGGGCTTGGTCCCTTTCAAAATCTGCCATACCCCCTTAGGCCCTGGGCCCAGCAGGGTCCAGCGCTCTTTACAGTCCATTTGTTTCTGAATATGAAGAGAAGGTAAAATCACAGGCCAGCAGAGAAAATTACCTTTGTGTCAGATATTATCTTTTCAATAGTGTGTACAGTAAGTTGAGATTATTTGGTCCAGTCCCTCGCTGAGATCCTTACAATACCAATTCTAATTGATAACAGTTGAATTGAGCACACTTCTAAAACACAAAAGTACAATTCCATTGTAGCTGTGCACCTTTATTTCCTTTTTCTTTGCATTAGGCTTTGGATCTTGCTTCCATTCAAACTTCTAACCATTAAGAAGTACTAATATCGACCAGACTGTAATGGCTAATAAGGATGCAGATTATAGAAAATTCTGTAACATGAAGCACCCTTGTACAGCTTCTGAGGCTGGAAAGAGCATGCATTTTCTATGCACACAGGCTTTGTATTTCATATATCCTTTTCTACACAAAAATTCTGGCTAATTATTATTCCTTCTAATGTCTTTCCCAGTGTAGATCAAAGAGCAATGTGGATTTCTACATGTGATCTTATACAGTGAGAATTTCCTCCTTTGCAGTTTGAATGATGTATTTCTGTATGGGGGAATTGCTCACGACATGGGAATGGGAGGTACGAGGTAGTTTCTGGGCTATTACATTGCCTGGAGCTGGCAGTTGTGACAAGGCACAGGGGAATTAGATTCACACTGCTGGCTGGGTGAGTGCTATGGTCGGGAATCTGCCTGCTTGTGCGAGGTGCTGCAGTAAGGACCCCTCCTTCCTTCAGCCCCTGGTAACTTTGCTCTTGGTGGGGTTCGTTGCTGTCCTCTCTCAGCATTAGCAGTCCTGACTCTGCCACTGCTGTCACAGCCTGCTTATCTGTGCTTCCCTTGTCTTGACGTCAGAGGAGTCAGCTGCTGTTCAAACCTGTCAACCTCATTTCAGGCTCGGTAATTAGCGTGTAGTACTTACCACACACTTCCTCCTCTCTTTCTTTGGGGAAGGACGTTATCTCCCAGCCACACTTTTCTGAAAGGTTAAGCATCTTTCTCTTCAACTAAGTGGAAGATTGTTCCTTTAATCATACCTTTCTGCTTGATGTTTGTCATCTTAACTAATGTGTGTCTTCCTGTGCTGGATTCATTCAGTACTCGTTTCTCCCAGGATTTGTGTCAAAGCATTAATTTGCCGTGAAATTTCTTTCATTCAATTTTATTTCAGGACTGCTGCTCAGACATTTGCATTTGAGATCAGATCTCAAGACCTACATTTCCTCTGTATCTGCGAGCATTCCAAAAGCTGACCACATTCCCTTTTAACAGCTGGGTTCAAAACTGGTTTCAGGAGACCAGGCTGAGAGGGCTGAGAATGCCCAAATTCTCAGTGACCTGGGCAGGTCCCTGGCTGGCTCTCAGACCGCCATCTACATTGTTTTTGACAGTAGATGTTGTGTGTGAAATGCAGTGCTTTGTTCTGGTTGCGTATTGTTTGGTTAGTTTTATGCATTAAGGAGAGAAATTAGCAATGAAAGCATGCAATCAAGAGAAGTGACTGTAAGTGTGATACTTCCTTTGCGGTTTTGAGGCTGGAAATCCAACCTGTAAGGATGTCACTGATAGAACTGGGTGATACCATATTTCAGGAGTTTGCCATTGCACTTTCAGTTATGTTTTTGACCTGTGAATCAGAGATGAACAAATGGAGTGCCATCGTGTTTGGCAGAAAAGTGTCTTGTTCTGATTTTGCATAAACTGTGTTGTCTGGAGTCGCTGCCCAGGTTTCAGCACAAGCCTGGAGCACAGTTGTAGTGGTGGCACTGGCAGTAAGCTTTGGTTTGGTGCATTTTGTGCAGCTTCTGTTTGGCTTTGGGCACTGTGTTTTCAGTGGTACAGGGGATGTCTGAGCTGCACACTGTGACCTACCTGCCAGTCATGGTTCAGACTTGCTCTGTTCTCCCCAACCTCTTCAGCTTCTTCCTGCTGGTCTTTGGTATTTTGTTTGTTCTTTGCATATGATGACACCTCAATTAAAATGTGACTGCATGTGTCAGCAAGGAAGGCACTGAGAAAGTGTTGGCTGATGAGCTGGCACTCTGTGCCCCACCTCTCTCCCCAGTTTTACTTCAAAAAAGGATAATTATGCCTGGAGTAGATCCCATTTGGCTGATGTCTCACAACTGGAAGCCATGAAAACCATTATTCTGTGTAAGTTCCCTTTATGTACTGTTGGGAATGATCACACACACCACAAGCTACAGAGGAAGAATATTTTCTCTGAAAATGAATCTATGCTGTATAACTTGCAAATAAGCCTAATGTTACCCAAACATATTCTTCCTTGTTCTTTAACGGCAAAGCATGCTGCACCCACATGACCAATTGCCTAATGCATCTCTTGAGATCTAACAATTTTATGCTATGTTTGACTTATGCTAATGAATGAGACAATAATGGGCTGTGCTTCATTTCAGCTTGTCACAGCTTTTGCTAACAGCCTTGTTTTCCAGGCAGCCTTGGTTTCAGTTCTGGTAGAAGTGGAGGAGAAGGTGTTAATGCAGCCCTGCTTATTTTAGTGAGTGAGTGAATCAGTGGTTTTAGGAAAACAGTTCAAGACATTAACCCTTTGTTTCCAGAGTAACACAATAAAATTACTGTAGAGTGAACAGATGGCTCTGGCATATTTTTATCCTTGCTCTCTGTTCCCATGGTATTCCAGACTGTGTGGGATTCCCCATAGACTGTTGTAAGATTTGTGGACCCAGCCAAATGTCTTGTTTTGCAACACAGCATCAGAGGGAAGGAGGGAAACGGAATCTTGTTCAAATCAGCTCTTTTTAAGTAACTTTAAATGAGAGGTTCTCACATATGGGATGATGGATGGTGGGGGAGTCTGTAGAGAGATGTTAATCTTATGATTGTGGTCCCTGCTTATTGTCAGCTGCTACATTACATTAGGAGGAACAAAATAAATGAGAAATACTATTCTAGTGGTATTGTCTGTACAAGCAATCGATGCATCCAAAGGTGTAGATTGCAGAGGAAAGACTCACCAGGATTTTGGTCATCTCTAGATTGCAGATAGGATGGGGAATGTAGTTTCTGTAACTGAGAACAGTCTCTTTGGGACATGCACTCCAGGGAAGTTCTGAAAACTTCTTAATTCCAGGCAATGATCCTTTCTTAGGTGTGGTGAGATTCAGAGCTATTCACATGTACCCCGTTTCAAAGTTTATTGGTGATTCTCTTTGGCCATAAAATGTTTTGTTTGTAAATACAGATGTTAGCCAGTGAAGTATATGGTGCAAGAGAAGGGGTTCCTTAGGTGTAATAACTTCTGGGTCTCAGCTATGGTTAGAAATCCTAACTGTAAGCATGTTAATGGCTAAATCTGTGTATGTGGTATCGGAATAATTTGTTGTTATCCCAAATTAGGTTTGTGTCATTGTGGATATTAAAGACTGCAAGTGATTTCTGAATAGAGAACAGCCTATATCTAGTGTTGTCAGTAAGGAGGCAAGGTGAAAAATTGCTGGTGTCTAGCTGGTTGTGGCCAGCTGCAGAGTTGACGTAGTGGGGGACCAGGACCTGCAGAGCAAAGGGAAAACAGGCTAGGGGAGAGGAGCGTGGTGATTTTTGCATGGCAAGGAATATTGAGCCACAGCAGGTGGAGTCCCTCTTGCTTTGTTACCCAAGGACCTAGACTGGGACCAGGGACAAAACAAACAGCCCGGTGCAGCTGTGAAGGTGACTTACTGAAGAGGACCCTGACTGAAGACCTCTTAACATCCCAGACCACATGGATACTAAAAAGGCCTGAACCCAGGGGCTGGCTAAAGAGCTGGGAGTGGGTCTCAGCACAGGTGGTGGCCACATGGCCTGGCACTGCTCAGCTGGCACAAGTCCTGCCTCTGCCTTTCAGATTGTGAAGGTGTAAACTTACACCCCTTCCCCAGATGCAAAAAAGGCCAGTCTGTTAAAACCTGGATGAGTGCACTTCTTCTGCTCCCTCTATAAATCACGTGTGAATCTCTCTAATTCCACCCTGCAGCATTTACATATTTAATCTCCTTTTGCTGTTTTTTGAGGTTTCTCACATATGCTTCTGCTTTGGGAGATCCTGCCCAAATGTCGCTCCTGCAGCACAGCCTGACCTTTCCTGCAAGTGCTTGTCTTGCCATTCTCACAGCTCCCAGGTGTTCCCAGCTCACAGTTCGGTGTGAGACGTGCTCACAGACTCCTGCAGTATGAAGGCAAACTGCTGAGATGAGTTGTTTATTTCAAATGGCATCTTCTGGCTGGGACTTGGATCCTGCTGTAAGATTTCAGTGGATGGAGCCAGTGTGGGGTCCCTCAGAACTCAATTACATCTAAATCTAACAAATTTTCTCTGTGTTAACAAAATCTCTTCTGTGCTGGTCAGTTTTTGAAGAAAATTGAGGTCAGTAGAGGTCTGAGTTTCTTCTTGCCTGGAAATGGAAGCAGGATTCAGTTCCAGTCAGAAAATCTTTGCTGGAAAAAAACCCCTAGCTGTTTTGGCAGCATCAGCAAGAGAGCTGGCCAGGAGTCATGAGAGGGTTCCTTGGCTGGGAGGTGCCTCTGTATTGAGGCTTGTATTCTCACTTGCAGAAGAAGCTCAGTTTCAATTAATCTCTTCTGAAGTTTGTCAATGACCTGTTCTTTTCTCTCCTCTTTCTCCACTCCCTCTGCTACAAAAATATTCATGTGAATGCAGGAAATATGAGGGGACCTTTCACACCTTCACTGGAGCAGATCTGGGAGATAGAAAGTTCTCTTCTCCAGTAAATTCAAAGCTGTCCCCACTTTTAGGGGTGTCTCTAGCTAACATAGTGAGAAACTTTGGGCCGAAGAAATTGAGGAAATGCATTTCCTAGATGCTGAGTTGGGTGACTTTGCCAAAACTTCAATCTTTTCCTCATACCCAAATGGCACCAAAATCAAAAAGGTTATAGTATTTCAGCAAGCTCACTGCCTCTGCCTGCTTCGCTAGTCTTGTAAGAGTTAAACCAAAATTACTAGATCCAAAGAAGAACACCCTCATCCCCTTGTAATTTTTAGGACACTGAATTCATTACAAACACCAGGTCTTCTGAAAACTTTAGACTTCAGGGTTGTGTGGCAGGGAACCATTTGAAACCCCTGTTGAAGGAAGTGAGCAAAGGACAGCATGTTGACACTATCTGCAGGCACAAAAATAGCCAGTGAATACTGGATTTAAAACCCTTGCAGGTAAATTTTTGAGCAACCCCTGGGCTGACTGTGGGTTTCCGCCTTGGCTTTGCTGACACCAGGATTTCACCTCTGCTCTCCTCCCATGTCTGGATTCAGCTGTGTTATCAGTTCTGGCATCCGGCAGATGGTTCTGCAGCAGCCAGGGTCTCTAACTGTTAAGCCTTTTCATTTAGTTACTTCTCTGTCTTCTTTGCTGGGTAGGGCTTAGTCTGGCAGATTTTCTACTGAGACTGATCAGTCTCTGTTTAGAGCTGGGTTGTAAATCATTTACTCACAGCCTTTGAGCTGAGAATCCAACCTTTCCTGGTTCCTGACCTACGCCAGCCTGCTTACCTACGTGTGCACCACAAACTCTCAGCTCCTCACTTCTGTGTTGCATCCAGAACTTATATTTTGAACCAGAGGTTCTTCTCTAGTGGAAGAATATTCTGCCTCACTTTATTGTCCGCTGCTTTGTACTGCTAATTCCGGCTCATTAATATGCATCTCTGCCTTGGGCAGTTTTGATTTCAAAATTGTTTCTTCACGCTGAACCGTGTCCCTTTATTTTCATTGTAGAGACTCTTTAAAGTGTTCCTAGCCTGCTCTTACATGTCAGAAAGCAGCAGGGGGGCAAACATCTCTGCAGCGCAGTCAGTATAGCTGGGAAACCCAACAGAGAGGAGGCAAATGCTTTGGCTGAAGTGACCTGTTATGACAATGGAGAAATATGTTTGCATTGAAAGGATAATCACCCATGCATCCAGGCAAGTTAAACAATAGAGACAGAGAGTTTGGTTTTCTCTGATTGTTTCCCAAAGCAAAAATGATTTATGTCTTCTCTCTGAGACTATTGGATGTCTACTGAGGGTTCATTAGAGAGACCCTTGCAGCTGCCAAAAGAACCAGCTAGATTATCGAGCCTGCAGCTAATTTTTTCTGTCCTTGTCCTCTTCCTACAATGAAGAACTAGCTTGCAATCCAGACCTTGTTAGTGCTGTCCCACATGGTGGGGAACTGCTCTGTGCAGCAATGCAGAGAAAAGTGTCTGTCCCCAGCCCAAAACACTGTCTCTAGCTCATCGTGATGGCTTATCATGTTAAGCTCTGGAGAGCACAGTATGTTCCCTGTGCTGCCTGTAGGTATCACAACCTTCACGTGGTCATTTCAGCACTGAATCATGGCACCAGTTGTGTTGGCAGTGCTGTGTCCCTTGCGGTGGGACCAGCAGAGGAGGCAGAGCCCAGCACTGTCTAGAGATGCAGGGGGCTCAGGAGTCCTGCGTCTTCCATGGATGCAAACACGGGCTGCGTCGCCTGTTCCACTACAGAGGCTGAGAGGCTGCTGCTCCCTCGTTTGCCAGCAGACTACCCTAGCTGTAAGCCCAGGGGGCTGTTAACTGCAAAAAATACTTCGATGTCACGCAGCCTGGCAGTTGGGCTGACAAGCCCTTAACGTTTCCGGAGGCAATAAATAAGCATTACAACTTCTGATTAATTGCTAGGAACCAGCCCTTTCTGAGAAGGAGGAGTAGGACATTATTTCTCTACAAAGTGAAGCAGAAGGATGGTTGGCGCAGTATAGATAGCAGAGAAGATTTAGGGGTGGCTGTGATGGCATAGTTTATTTGCCTACAGCTTCAAATTGAGCTTAATTTTAAGTAATGCCTTCAGTCTGGAATTAACTAGGAAGAGTTTCTTGCCTTATCCCAGAAAGCTACTGGAAAAAATGCATGATTGTGCACTTCAGGGTCGAAACTCTGTGCAAATATGGAGGGATTTATGTACAATACATGCATGTATATTAATGTAGAACTCTGTGCAAGTGCCCACCTAAATGTAGTCCCAGTTGATCAAAATCCTTGTAGTCCCTGACCTGTGCTGGGAGCTGTTGATCAGCGCTGGCTGAAGATGTGGCATAAATTCCATCAGGCTGCTCTGCAAAGTCTTCATCGTCTTCTGCACTGATGTCAGTTATTTGCATTATAAAATCTAATTTAAAACCTGCAAAATTAGATTTAGGGGAAACTGAACACTGAAGCACTTTGCTCAGGTGATAATTTCATTTACTGTTAAGACATTGCTTAGACCGAAATGTGAACATATTTTGTGTTCCTTCATAATACACACACCCAGGGATAAAACATCTAATTTAATTTGATTAAAAAATGTAATTGTATATGACTGAGCAACTGGTAGACTAAAATCATTGGATCAATTTTGAGAAATAAACGTTATGTGCCAGATTCACTGGGAACAGCCAGTGACACTACTGTGTTATAGCACAATATTAAATAGTGCAGAGGCTTCCCCGCTGGCTGCAGGAATCTGTACATTAAGACCTAAAGCACAATTTGTTGCCTCTTAGCAAGAGAGCTACAGAAAGCAGGATTCTCTAAAGCATCCCTGCAAGCATCTGAACTAGTATTTACTTACATTACAATGATGGGAGCTTGCCGTTTGTCAAAGAGAGTTATGGGCTGATCTTGTAACCTAGAAGACTGGTATGTGATTAGATTTTGTGGCTGTATCCATGAGGGGACAGATGCTCAGCTGGTGGCCACACCAAGGTCCTCATCAAAGGCTCTGGAACCAGGCTGAGTCACACCAGCTGACACATCTGCCATGTATTTAAGCTACCACAGTGGTCAGGAAGATTTTCAGCTGTAAATTCTTGCTGCCCCCAGCCTCAATAGCTTGTTCTATTATCTTGCTTTGAGTACACCCAAAACCAGTTTGAAGAAATGACTTTTTGCCACCGCTTCATCTTTCTGTAACATCTGTGTTGTTTGTGAAGGTGAACAGGGATAACACTGACCCAGCTTTCCTGTATTAAGTGTGTCTCTACTTAATTGGTTTCAGTAAGGATTTCCAGCTAGTCTTGTATGCATTAAATGCACACTACTTGTGAAATGGCTATGTTTTGGAAACAGAAACATGTCTTCTGCTATAAATTAATGGGGCTACAGTAATCGCTTGTGATACTAGAAGTAGGAATTTGATCATGAATCGCACAGTAGCTGAGAGCTGGGCTCTGCTGCTTGGCTGGCAGGACTGGAGCTGCTGAAGCCTCCTGCAATAAGAAAGTTTTAGGAAGATTTATAACTTGTCGTGGGCTCTGAACTCGTCATGCAGCTCCTTATTTGTTCTGCCTACATGAACTGACTTTTTTTGCCTCAGAAAAGGAGAGAGGAAAGGATTCAATGTAAGGATCAAGTTGGTCCTTTCACATTCGCATGCGCGCACATTAGTGCATTATCTGCAGGGCTTTAAGAAACTGCTAGGGTTTTGCTAGCATGAAAAAAAAAAAAACACACCAGAAAATTGAGAAACTGGGTCATCTGGATTCATTTGCTGCATTTCTTTCCAGCTGGGCTTTTGTTGCTGCTCAGACTGACATATCTGAGCTCGCATTGTAGTCACCAGGATTGTGCAGCATCCTACGTGCCTGCTGTCCTTGCCTCCTACGCTCATCTTGTTTATTCTCCAGGGTGTCTGGAGGGCCCAGATCAAGGTCAGTGTTGTGTTACAGCTGACTGAGATTGCTACGAGGAGCAAGAGGCTGCCTCTGCCTCAGCGAGGGTACCTGCTAGGTACAACAGGCAAAGGCACAGGGACACGAGGGGACTTACAGAATGTCACACAGCATATTTATCACAGAGAAAGGAACGGCCAGCTGCGGTCTTCCAGCACTGTGCCCACCTCCCTCGACTGTTCGCCCTCTCTTTCTTCTTGTTCAGCTGCTTGTTCTCTATTCCTTTATTCAAGACACAACAGTCTCCCAGTTCAGATTGCTTTTCTCCCTGTTCCCCAAAACCCTGCTGAAAAATCTGCCACACCTTTGGGGCAAATGCCGTTCTGGTGGCTGTGTTTAAATTTGGTGTAATCTCATTTTATGGTGAGTAGTGATCAGAAAGGCTAAACTGTGAGGCTGAGATTATAAGCAATAAGTATATTGCTTGTTTGCACAGTGTACTGAACAGAACCATTCTCTCTCTTATCACATGAATCTTTTAGTGTTGTTAACATACTTCTGTTTTCCTATACAAAACTTGTATTCTCTGTTGTGGTAAAGTTGTTTTATCCTAAGTGTCCAATGAGTTTTCTCTCCTATAGTCTGGATTCTTCAGGGAATGAGGCTAGTATGGGTTGTACATCTGTCCTTTCTCCTTTCCCAGTAACTTTTGATAAAAGGTATGGACATCACTAAAGTTTTACATTGCTGTGAGCTGCATACACAGCAAGGGCTCCTAGGGAAGCAGATTCTGTCAGTACCCTGCTCTAAGATGAGAGGCTAGGTCACAGATTAAGCTCTTGAGATCCACAGAGAAGAGTATTAATGTGTCCCAGCTGTGGAAGTTTTGGTCAGTGCACCTGCCTTACTTGGCACTAGATAATGCAATGATAAGACATGATTTATCCTTGTAGAATGATTTGTTGGCTGATTAAAGTGAATATTACAGGTCCTCTTCCACTTGGGGTCTTCTGTGGAAGATATACAGATGATACACCAAGCTCAGCACATATTTTATGATCTTTTCTTTTAGGTGGAAAAACTGGCCAAGTACTTGGACCCAAATGATTTGGGAAGAATCAATTTTAAGGAGTTCTGTCATGGAGTTTTTGCTATCAAAGGTATGTGCATGTTTCTTAAAAATAATCCACTTCAGTTCCACTAATGTTTCTCTGGTTGCAGAAAATATAATGATCAAAGACATTCTCTCTTTTGACTGTGGTTATTTGTAGTGACAGTAGGGCAACCCTGGGAACAGAGCCAGTATATTTTTCCTTTTTGTACATCTCATGTATCAATGGTGAGGAATGCTAGAGTTCCTACATCCATAGGTGCTTGTATTTTGGTTTACTGTTAGTTTTTCGGAACAAATATGATGCGGTTTGAAGAAAAATGTAGCAGAAGAAAGAGTAGCTTTGTGGTTGGCAAGTGATGCCAGAATCTAGTACTTTCGGGTTCTCATCTGGTTCTGCTGTTGATTTACCTAAGAAAGAGCCCTTGGGCTTTAGTTTCTGTACTAGGAGATGTAAGACTATTATACTCTTCTTGAGATATCTGCAAGGTATAGTTAATTCATGTTTTCAAAGTACTTGGGGACATGTATTGGAATGAAAAGGGTTAATTACAGGTTGGCCATGCAAGCCCTGGAGACCAAGACCAGGTAAATCAAACCCTCTCCTTTGCAAGGAAACACAGTCCTTGACAGAAGATGTGGGCGTTACTATGCTTTATAGCTTAGCCAAAGGGCAATGAAGCAAACAGTGAAGAAAGACTTCAGACATTTTTCTGCTGATTATTTTTCTAGTTTGCCATAGCAAAATAATCCAGCCTGTCGTTTTCCAGACACGTAGTATGTCCTTAGTAAAGTGCCAGAATGCTGTCACAGCCCAGAGACTTTACTTCAGGGACAGGGTGAATGTCACAGCAATCGTAAGAAGCCTCTGGAGATTCTGCTACGATGAGATTATTATGAAGCCATAATGATGCAAGAATGTAACACTACAGCAATTTTAATTAAAGTTTACAGCAGCCGAGGACAGTGTGTAATTATGTAAAATTACAGCAAGAAGCTGCTCTTAGTCCATGTTCATGGAGACACTTTCCAAGGTGATGCTGATGTGTTTGAAGAGAAGGCAACAGAAGACCCAGAAGGAAAGTTAATACATTAGTATATAGACACTAAGGTCTATACTGGAGGTTTTCCTTGTCCAGGAAATGCCATAGCAAAATGGGTTTTGGGTTAAATAAGACACAAGATCTTTAAATAATCTGATAGCCCTCAATAATTCACCTTCTAAAGATGTGCACAAATGCACAAAATATGATCGGGAAGGGATAGACTGACCCAGAAGAACATTTCTTCTGTAATAACTGTGCCCTGTTCACAGTGGGCAGTACCCTCAGTGAAGGAGTGGGCAGCTATGTTTACCTTACTGTGAGGGACAGCATGTGCATATTGACAGTTACCAGGGAGTGATGATGCCTTGGGAGTCTTCATCCTTGCTCACCTTGTGGGAACTGATGCGTGTATTCATATCTTAAGGTCTAGTCCTGGAAAGACACGACTGAATCAAACTCTCTACAATACTTTGTACTCCAACTTTATGAATACCTTAAAGCCCTTGTGTGGAGCATCTTATTGGTAGGATCCAAATCATATACTTGATGGATATTAGTATGTGTATGCGAACAGATACAGAGAAATCATCCAATTCTGCAGCATCACCTAGAGCTCTCTTAGCACATCATTAGCGTTGTCAGCAGCTACACAGAGTTTGTGCCAAGTGTGTATAATTGCAGGAGCAGTTTTATCTATTTCTGATAAGACATTGTTATGCATGCTTTCACAGCATCTCTTTAGAAAAACCAGTTCTATTGCTCACCTCACAGCATGGAAGTTTTATTGGTCTTTAGTTACCAGCCATGCTTTTCTTAAAAATTAAATTGTTCATATTAAAGTTCAGAAAGGGTATGTCTGCCTTTCAGTATCGAAAACCTCCACCATGTTGTTACCTCTCACTTTTCTGTGTAGCCACATCCCAAGGGTGGCAGCAGGCTTGTTATCAAACAAAAGCAGTTTGTCTTGGCAGCAGCAGATTATAAATATGATTCTTTGACATCTCAGCTTACTGCAATTGCTTGGAGCAATCAGATTAATAGAGCAAAATGAGATCCTACTATAAATCCAGAGTGTTTTTTCAGTAATGGAGCATGAAGCTGTGTTATTCTTAGCACTGGGAGCCAAATGTTTAAATTCAAGCTTTACTATCCTAATGCCTTACTGTATTTCTTATTTATGAGACTTCAAATTAATTTGTCTCATAGATGCTTGCCTTTTATAGTATACTGAATAATTTTTTTGCTGCACAGAGGTGATATAGTGGGTTTTTGGTAGTTCAGTGCCTGGAATTTGCTTAAACCATGAGGTTTGAACCATCTAGAACAATAGATTCAAATCTTGGTGGTAAAGAATTGACCTCTGATGAAGTCAATTTGAGCATTTCAGATCCAGGTATGGACCTTAGCAAAAAGCTAAACGTTGGAACCTGAAAAAATCCCAAACATCAGAGTTTTCAGTGTCTGCTCTGTATCTGGTTGGAAGCAGCTCCCAGTGCAAGAAGAAACCCCAAATCCTTGATCTAAAATTTGCAGCTTGGCCTCTCTCCTCCATAAACCAGAGCATTGTTCACTCTGTACAAATGAAGTGTTGTGTTGCTCTACAAGGTGGACATCGAGCCTTGCCTCCTCCTTAGTGGTTCTGATGTTGATAAACCTCGTGACATATGAGTCATTTAACCTTCACAGCAGCTGCTGGGACTATCAGGTGGAAAAGAAATAGTTGTCTTCAGCCACTGAGTAGGAGGAACTGGGGAAGGATATGCTGAGGAGTCTCACTAACAGCAGGGACCTTTGGAAGAGATGGAGAGGACTTTTTCAAGAGGAGGTACCTATGCTACAGGGAAGGAGTGTGTTGGAGGAGCTCACTCTCACGGTGTCTCTGGGGTGGAATACTGGACAGTCAGTGTGCTTCCTATTTATGGAAAGCTTTGCTTCCTTTTGCTGGTCTTTTGTGGATTAAAGGACTTTGCCTCAGCATCTGTGCTGAGCCCCTGCTGTCTAGGCTGCTTTCCCCGCACAATTAGGCTCTGCCAGAGCCAGGCGCAGGGTTGCCATCAAATTTAAAGCTGTGCAGCAATTTCATTGGAATGCCAGATATGAAGGTTTTACTTATGCTGAAGCTGCCCTCTCTATCTGCTCACTGCATGGCTTTATTTCTAATAACTGTATCAGTCTGGAGAGCAATTGCCATGAAATAACACCTGTACCCTCTTACCTAGCAGCTGTGTCAAAGCCAGCATAGCCTATGAAATGACACTGCTTAGAGACTTTGAGAGCAGCCAGAACATCACTCAAAGGCTGAATTCCCATTGATTTCAGCAGGGTCAGCATGGGATACATTACTGTTTGCTCAGTGGAGCCAATGACTGTTTTTGCTGCACTGAATTTATTGTACCGATGCAATAAATATTTTCTGCCTCTTGTAATACTTAAAGGCTTGAGTGGAACTGGCATTTCTAATGTGCTATGCAGGCTGGTGGGTTCCACAGCCAGACGTGTTTGCAGGACCAGGCTCTTGGTATGTTTAGCAGGCTCTAATTAAGTCTGACCTGTTCCTTCTATTTTAAGATTTCTGTTGTCTTTCCAATAGTCTCTCTGCTTTGATATTCCACTTTAAAAAGCCCAAACCCTGACAGATAAAGGGTGAGCTCCCCCTACTGACCTTGATGTTGCAGCTCACAGAGATGAGAGGGTACAGCACGAATACAAATTAATACATAAGTAAAAGATAAAGGCAAATGTAGGCTGACTTTATAGTTTATTTTAACAATGAAAACAATACTAACCACTGTGTACTAATTGGATGGTAATGGCTTTCATAATGGGACAGACTGAGCCACGTTAACACAGTGCATTTCTGGAATAATGAGTCTTTGTGCTTTAGCAGAATCGCTGTTTTTTCAGATGAAATCATACAGCCTGTTTTTCTTCTGGAGCAAGAGAGTCTTTTCCTCATCTTGTAGAAGCTTTAAGGACATTTAAGTTATGCTGTTACGACATTTGAAAATGGAAAAACGGAGAGTTGTAGGAGCTTCTTCATATTCATTAACAGTGTGGAAAAAGCACAGTTGTGAATTTATACGCTTCCCCGCCTGCAGCAACAGCAACCTTTGAATCTTCAAAATAGTAACACAGGCCATTATATGCCTTCAAAAATCCATCTCTGTGCTTCCCTGGATCTTTAGGCATCTAATTACTGCAGATGGCTGGAAAGCTTCTAGAAGCAGTCTTTATGTGAGCAGATAAAAGTTAAAAAGTAGGTATGTTTCTGCATGAGTCCCTAGCAATTTTGATGAAAATTCCAAGAATATAGATGTGCCCAAAACTTTAAAGAAATGTTCAAAAAAGGAGGTTTACTCATCTGGTAGCTCACTGTGACAGGTTATGTGGACTGTGAAAGAATATGAAAATAATATAGTATGAAATCCGATAGGGGGGGCTCTTGTAATACTTAAAGGCTTGAGTGGAACTGGCATTTCTAATGTGCTATGCAGGCTGGTGGGTTCCACAGCCAGACGTGTTTGCAGGACCAGGCTCTTGGTATGTTTAGCAGGCTCTAATTAAGTCTGACCTGTTCCTTCTATTTTAAGATTTCTGTTGTCTTTCCAATAGTCTCTCTGCTTTGATATTCCACTTTAAAAAGCCCAAACCCTGACAGATAAAGGGTGAGCTCCCCCTACTGACCTTGATGTTGCAGCTCACAGAGATGAGAGGGTACAGCACGAATACAAATTAATACATAAGTAAAAGATAAAGGCAAATGTAGGCTGACTTTATAGTTTATTTTAACAATGAAAACAATACTAACCACTGTGTACTAATTGGATGGTAATGGCTTTCATAATGGGACAGACTGAGCCACGTTAACACAGTGCATTTCTGGAATAATGAGTCTTTGTGCTTTAGCAGAATCGCTGTTTTTTCAGATGAAATCATACAGCCTGTTTTTCTTCTGGAGCAAGAGAGTCTTTTCCTCATCTTGTAGAAGCTTTAAGGACATTTAAGTTATGCTGTTACGACATTTGAAAATGGAAAAACGGAGAGTTGTAGGAGCTTCTTCATATTCATTAACAGTGTGGAAAAAGCACAGTTGTGAATTTATACGCTTCCCCGCCTGCAGCAACAGCAACCTTTGAATCTTCAAAATAGTAACACAGGCCATTATATGCCTTCAAAAATCCATCTCTGTGCTTCCCTGGATCTTTAGGCATCTAATTACTGCAGATGGCTGGAAAGCTTCTAGAAGCAGTCTTTATGTGAGCAGATAAAAGTTAAAAAGTAGGTATGTTTCTGCATGAGTCCCTAGCAATTTTGATGAAAATTCCAAGAATATAGATGTGCCCAAAACTTTAAAGAAATGTTCAAAAAAGGAGGTTTACTCATCTGGTAGCTCACTGTGACAGGTTATGTGGACTGTGAAAGAATATGAAAATAATATAGTATGAAATCCGATAGGGGGGGTTGGGGGGGTTTTTTTTGGTTTTTTTTTTTTTTCAAAACAAAGCTTTCCAAAGTGGAATATTTATGGTCTTCTGTTTCACTGGAGATATTTTTTTTTAATTTGGTTTTATAATTTGATTTAGATACTCCAAACAGATATATTTCTCACAAAATCAGTGCCAAGTTATGACCGTATCTTTTAATTAACTTTAAAATCTAATTTGCAGTCCCACAGCTGAGAATGGTACTGTACCAGCTTTGCCCTGAAGATCCAGTATGGAAAAAGAAATGGATACGTTGCAGTCATGTAAAAGGAATTTATCTTTATTTGCTAGGCACCAGTATTTGTAACATACACCAATACCTGCACTGGCACAGGAATTTCAGTAAAGCACTGCAGAAAACCTCAAAGTCTTGATGAATCCATTTAGGATTTAGCTATAGATCTCAAACTTCACAGTATGCCATAACTGGAGATGATTTGATGAATCTGTCCATTCTTTTAAGAGAACTTATTGACAGGAGCGGTACCTGTGATGGCTCCAAGGAGAAGGACTGTCACGGAAATGTGAAGAGCTGAGCTCTCCTGTTGTAAATTGTGCTACAGCTGTTTAATGAACTGAAGTTGGTTACTCAGAGTTTTCTAAGACTCAACTAAATTTTACTAAATACAGCCTGAAACCATAAATTAGTCTAATACACCATTAAAGATCCAAGGGTAGATAAAGTAAAAAGCTATTGCTCTTAGGAAAAATGCCAGGAACCAACTACACTCAATTAGGTAACCAGATTTGATTTCCTATAGTATTAAAATTGCTTAATTGCCTGTGAAAATTGTCTGATGCAGTATGGGTTAAATCTTCTTGGAGCATTTGCAGGAAATCAGTTTGCTACAATTGTGTTTATTTGTGGCCAGAATGTGTGTTTGGAAATGGACTGTTTGTTAGGGTATTAAAACCAGTTTTTTTTAAAAAGAAACTGAAGGTACATTTGTAAAACTATCCTGTAAGAGAAGTAATGTCTGGCCTGCTGAGTGAACTGAAAAATTAAAGGTTCATGTCTTCCCCTTCAGTGACTTGTAAAACACTTTCATCATCATGGCTTAGGACTAAAGATGGTCTGGTCCTGTGTCTGGACAGCCAGCACTGTGTTTTGAGAGTTTACTAGTATTAGCAAGGTACTTTCAAGAAAGGAAAAATCTTAGTTGGCTGTTTTTACAAAAAGAAAGGATAAATGACCTAGTGGTTTTGGTGCCACTTAAATTCTTGTTCTGTAGCAGACTTCTTCTGACAAGGGACAGGCCACTTGCCATTTTACTTGACTTTGTCCTGCAAAGTGCAAATAATTCCAAGCTCATATGCTGCTCCCTAACCCAATTCTGGCCAAATAAACTTTGTTTGCTTTTGCTTTTTTAATATTAGGATAAACAGTTTTTAACTCAGATAATTTTGACAGAGCAGACTAGAGAGTAACTTGGTGCTTTGTTAAACAAGAACTCACGCATGTCGATGTGTCTAATACTCCTCTCTCTACTGCCGCACTACGATTGCAGTGCAGCTAAGTCTCCTTGCCAAGTGCTGCCCAAAAATGTAGATGAGGAAATTTTCCCAACAAGGGAGAGAGAACATGGAGCACATTAATATCTTATGATACAAGTAGACATCCAAATGAAATAGCTCTAATCAACCATGTAAGTGGCTTTCAGTTTTACCGTTTCCTGGAAAATGAAGTTACAGCTATAACGTGATGTCTTAGTGCAGGATGTCCTTAAAGTAGCCACGAGGTATTCCTTTGCTTATTTGCAATGGGTTATTTATGGACAGATTCTAGCCTTGGGTTCATAATGCTGCACAGCTTGAAATATCCATCAGGGCAGTTCTGCAAGCCTTGGCAAGCGTGTTTCTCCTCAAGAATGGTACCGGTAGCAGAGCACACCATGTGTGCCAGACTAGACTGCTCCCCGTGCAAATTGTTGTCCAGTGCCTTAATATTACCATACTGAGATTTGCCAGAATAAACCTTGATTTTTCATTGTTTTGTGTTTGGACTGTGACACACTAACTTAGCTCACTGGCATTTCCCAGGCAGAAAGCCAAAATATATTATGGTAATAAGAAGATATATCCACAGTGTTTGAGTCACTTCAGTGTCCCCTCTTTACATTATGCCCCTTGTGTAAACCTCTTGGAGTGCTTGGAAAATTCAAATTATCATTTAGATAAGGGGAATGAAAGGTGAAATATATTAGCACTGTTGCAGAAAAATACTGAGTAAGAAAGCTGATGCATTTCCCAACAGCTTGCCAAAACCCACCTTCCTGGTGATAAGGAGTAGCCCAAAGAAAAGACCAGCACCACAGTCCTCCAGAGTTAAGAGATTCTGATTTGTGTCTTCACAGGGAAAGAGAGCGACAGAGGATTTATTCTTTAACCACAGTGCTTAACAAGAATAAGACCAGTGTCACAATCCTCTTGAAGCCAGTACCCATCTTTCCATTGATTTGATGGATGTTGGAACAGGTTCAGGTGTCTGCAACGTAGCGATCGTGTTTTAGTAATCTCAGGGTAAAAAGGCCACTCAGCATTTCCTTCTCTTCTTCCCTTTTTTATGGAGTGTAATAACATGCAAATCTTCCCTGCTGGATGAAGAGATCCAAGCTCTCATGCCAGGTTGTGTGCTAAGAGCACTGGTTGCTGCACACTCAAATATCTTCCCACCAAAAAGTCACCTTTACAGAAGGAGACAGTCTCAGATGAATTTACATCCCAAGTCTGTCAGTGCCAATGGAAACTTACCCTGTGACTTCAATAAAAGCAAGATTTGGCTTCATTTGCCATTTTAAGCTATGCAACTAGGTAAATAAATTGGATTAAAAGCCTGGTGATGTTCTGGAAATGGGTTCAAATGCTTCATCAGCTTCTGTGGTTCCGGATCAGGCCTGTGCCAGGTGGCTCTTGTGAAGAAGTGGTGAGGGCTGCCCTGAGCAGGTTGGGTACAAAGGAGGCAATGCTTTTCTCCCCACTGCTTTTACTGAACAGATTATAGGCTTGAATTCAAATGGCCAAGGGCCATCATGAAAGGGTCTGCTTTGATGGACAAGGAAAATGAAAGAATGTGATCAGGACTAATCTTAGGTAAGAACTGAACAGCGAAGAGGAAGATGTTACAGCTAAACCCTAGATTTGAGACCCTGGAGATCTGGAAGTTATAGTGATTCTAGCTCTAACAGACCAGTCTGGCTGGCATTTTGAACGGAGGCAAGGCAGAAAAGTTTCTGACTCCCCTTGTTTCGGGCAGTTAAGACCTTCTTTGAAGACCTACAGCCTTCATGACTTTTCTCCACCAAAGAAAAATGTTGGGGGAGGTAATAACTTCTCACCCAACAAGCTTAAAGGAAGATTGACTGCTTAGAGGTCTTCAGCTAGAAGCACTGTTGTTAGTACAACTGAATTAGGAAAGTAAGGCTTGAAATTATGGCTGCAGATATTGTTGGGAATTTTTAGAACTGCATAAATGCATCTCCATTACACTAATCTACATCCATTACTCTGTAGTACTTGGCATTTATTTTCTTTTTTGCTGGAGATAATTTTGCTACTCACTTAATGAGTAGGTGCTCCATATCATGCAGAGACCTTTTAGTGAAGTAAGCAGTTCATAAGTGTAAAGACTCTCACAGTGAGTGCTGGCACAAGGCAGTTTGATGAGTAATAAACTTTGGTTATTAATGTCAAAAGGTACAAACAGTAAATCGAATTCTCCTCGGTAAGAGGACTAGAGAATAACCTCAGTCAAGCACAGGCTGACACAATCGTAAAATGAAAAGAAAGAAAAGGGTTGTGGCTGGGTGGGAAATATGACAGTGACAGGCAGGACAAGTTATGTAGAAAATGTGAGAATCTTACTTTGATGCAGAAGATGGAAAAAGGAAAAAAGTCCTACGGCCTCTTGTCCCTGTGATGCTCCTGAGATCTTAATGGCGGCTTCATTCACCATGTGCTGCCTCTGACATGTCCCTTTGTGTGGGAGACAGGGACAACACATTGATCCCCCATATTGGGCATCCTCCCTCTGGTCACCTTTTCTGTTCTTTTAAGTACTCCTTTCCTCTGTAAGGTACTCCCCTCCATAACCATAAGGTATTTTCACCCCAACAGATATTATCCCTCTATTTTAAAAACAAGAGAGAAGATCAGTTGACTGTATAAACCTGTGGAGTTCACGCTTCCTCACATTACTCTGTTTCCTCTGGCTCACCTGCCTCATGAATGGGTCTGGGTGTGTAATGTCACAGCCAAATGTGTGATGGGACGTAAGAGACAAATACTGCTGGATAATTGCAGCTTCCAAGTAGGACAGATACAACACATGCTGAGAAGGTTTCACACCATTTAGGCCCAAGGCTGTAAACTGGTTATTCTAAAATAGCCTGGCCTGATATTACTGCCTTCTGCAGCTCAACACACCAAGTGCAGTCATTGGTAATTAATGGGGAATGAGGCATTTGGTGATTTCAGTGTTTCTATATTTGTCTCAGGTTTTCAGATGAAAGAAGGACTGAGGGAAACACAGACATTGATTTTTTCGAGCTGTTGATGTGGTTGTTAACAAGAGCAAACACAGAAGCTGAAAATCTCTGGTTACGGTGCATCGATACTTGCTTGCCAAACGCTGTATGCTCTGTGATAGAGCTCTTTTTGAAGGGGAATTTGTGACATCTAGGTATTGTCCCTTTGTCATTTAGACCAGAGAAGATCAGAAGCAGCTCCACTGACCCTCCTGTGCAATAGACACTGGCTCATGTCAAGCCTGCAAATCTAGGGTTTGACTTCAGAGTTTTGGGTTGGTCAGGGGTGGGTTTCTATCCTGCAGGACAATTTTCCAAGCAATGTTCAGCTTTCATTTTCATTGCAGTGTATCTGTGCTGACAGTCAGCATTAGTGTCATTGCACTTAAATAAGTGCCACATGCTGAATACGTGCTGTGCAGGGCTTTGTTACAGCTATTTAAATATATTCCAGAGCTAGCTGTCAAGGTTTTGTGCGTACAGATTAGCAACAAACCTGTGTTTCTTCTTCCATTGTCCACGCAATCCCTGGGAAGAGAGACCATTTGTTCTGATTTGTCTTTTCCAGGCTGTGAAGAGTTACTAAAAGATGTCCTGTCTCCTGAAAACTCTGGGCCTCGACACTATGAGCCACACTACGTTGATTACTATTACCAGGTAAGAGCAGCACTATTTCTGTCTCGCATTAGTGGGCTGAGAAAGCCTCTGGAGTGATGTGCAGTCAGGTCATTGTAAATGCTGATGTTTCACTTGGCCTGTTGACTCATCCTTTGTAGGTTCACGACTGTTAGCGAGCCTTCCATACTGTTTTAAGCTGCATTTAACATAGGGTAGCTGTTAGCTAGCATGAGAGTATTTAGGATTTGGGTAGCATCCCTCTTACAAGCCTCAGTATTTGCTTTGCTGTGAAGAGGGACATCACATCCAAGCTCGCAGGCACCACACAAGTGGAAAATACTGATTTTTATCTAATTAAATCAGTCAAACTTTGTAGGTGAAAAAGTCCTCAGAGACTGTCTGTAGATAATAAACAGGGACTCAACAGCTGTTGGGAAGCAGAAACAATACACCTTTGGTAACCTTGATAGTATTTTGGCTGGTAGGTATAGGATATTTTCAAACCATTAGAGGTCTTCATGTGTATCCTTAATTTGACAGTGTCTATGCAGTCTAACAGGGACAACGTTAAGTTTCCTTTAAGCAGCTATTTGTCTCTCCTTCATTTTACCTTGGTTTTAATCCCCTCCACCAATTGAAATTCTTCAGATTAAAGACACAGTTAGCATTGGACATTCAGATAAGGTTTGCATGTCGGTGGTGTTATGAGACTGCAAGTGAAATCAGGAGAGAAAACATTGAAAACATTTTACCTTCCCAGGTGGTGAAGTGTGAGAAGAATTCTCATGTATTGAGGAAAGGCATGTGATAAGCACGATGGTGTTACAGCACTTGATGGCGTTATACAAAATGGTGTCCGCTGTTCATACAGAAAGTAGAGAGACATTTCCTTTACCTCGGTGCAGAGGATGTCTGTCACAAGATGGAAGGAGTGAGTGCAAACAGGAGGGCAGAATTTGGTCATAAACTTTATTAATAAGGAAGAGTTGTCTGGGCTTATTGGCTCTTTTTGCTTGGCGAAAATGTCAGGCTGGTTTCAGTACCTGGGCAGTGGCAGGTTGACACCACCACCACTCTGCTTGTTTCTAAAATGCTCTTTTTTTGTAACTGATGACATAGATTCCCGCCATGCTGTTGCTTGGTTACCTTAATAGATACCATAAACCAAACTCCCTGTTTTGCAATAGATGATAGGGGCTATAAAATGGAAAGCAGGCTCTCTGCAAACACTAGACGTTCCCCTGTTGCTATGCAGACATCACAGGCTGGTTCTGACGTTCTTTGAAGGCAAGTAGCATGGGTGTTGGGTCTTTGTTCCTCAGGGATTTCACACCTGCTGTCACCCAAAGATGTGCTGTGGAGAGTGCTTGAAGACAAACTGTGAGATGGCTGCAAACTCCACCACTCCTGCCACCTCTCCACCAGGACAGCCTGAGGGGAGCGGGGAGCTGCAGTTCCTAATCTTGATAGTGGCCCATGAGTTTCCTGTTGAGTTCTATATTTATGCCTCTGGGAGAGGAAGTGGGCAGAGGGTGACCCTTCCTGTTCAGCAAGAGTTACCTGGCAGTGCTGTGATGGAAGCCTTGCTGTTCACTCCTGGGTAGGACTTCTGGTGTCCACCAGCCACCCTGTATGGTCCCTGCAGCGGGCAGCACCATTGCAATAGAGTCCATCCTCTGTGTTTGCCCACTTTAATTGGGCCAATGCGGTTTTTGTGCAGCCTCTGAGCAGAATCAGATTCTTCCCCATCTGCCCATGGGCAGATGGACTGTTGTGGTAGGGAGAGGGTAGGAAACGGTGCACTTTGTTGTACCCCCACGCTTATCCCACAGCTCCTCTGCACAGCTGCTCTCCAGAGAGGATCATGTCATCTCCAATCTCCAGGTTTTTCAGGTGCAGTTCAGAAACTGTTCACTAGATGTCAGTTAGAGACCGGGAAACGGCTGTGAACAGGTTCCGTGCTTGCTTTAAAGATCTTCTGCTGTGGCAGAAAGTTGGAGGTTTTAATCTGATGAAACAGAGGAGAACTGAGGCCCAGGTGGATTTGAGGTAATCACCATTGATGAGATTTGTTCCCTGTTCCTAAGGAAGCACGTACTGAAACCATATGAGCTCTCCTTGCTTCTCCCAAACCTTATTGAGTGTGAATTCCTGATGATGTAGCCAAGTTTATGGGCAGCTCCCAACGGCACAAATGGTAGTTGCCTGTCTAATCTGATTTTCATCCCAGTATACATTTGCATGTCGCTCTAATTCTCAGGTGCAGTCAAATTCTCAGGCAGCAGAAGGATACATCTGATGTGATGGCAGGAACAGCTATTTTAAAAGGGAATGTATCTCTCTCATTTCTCTGAGGGAGTTGTACTTACACAAAGGCAGGTACTGAGCTGGTTCATTGTTATGCTGCCTCTGTATTCACAATGTGATTTAAGAGAATGAGGAGATTTATCCTTGTCACATGTTATTTCCCCTGTCACCATCTTTCACTTTTGTTTCCCCTCTCAAGTGCCCAAATGTTGTTGCTTTCCGAAGCCCAAAGGCTGAGGAGGTGAAGGTAATGCCATGAAGTGGGATGAAGTGGCAGGAGGCTCGGTAAGGTGCTGAATTGATCCAGCTGTTTATGTCTGTTGAGTCAAATGGGGAAGAAGAAACTGCCAGCCCTCCAGCCTTTAACTGCAACCAACTGGATGCAATTAATTTAAACTGATACATAAAATCCCCTGATACCAGGAGCATGGGACATTACATTTGACATTTTCTAAATAGTCTCCTTTTATTTTTTTTTCTTCCATTAGTGTAAACAAGAACAAGAGCTGACAAGCTTTTAAGGTATCAAAACTTTGTCCAAAAAAGAGAAAAAAAAAATATTATGGTATATGCAATTTAAAATGCAAAGACCATTCCATGGAAGGTTTCTAATGGTCCGTAATGAAAGGCTGTGTCAGTGATATTTCAGGGGAACTAAGAGTTCATCCTTTGAGCTCAAATCTGTTAAGGTGTGACATGCAGAAAGCAAAGAGCAGCACTCTGTTACTACAGGACTCTCAGATCAGTGGGAAATCTCCCACTGACTTCCATTAGCATTGACTGATGTTGCAAAGAGTACGTTAGCACATACCGAGAGAGCTGCTCCAAAGAAACTTAGGAGGATGGGCTGGAGTTGGGAGTTAGCAGTTGTAGGGCCTCTCAGCTCCAGGACAAATAAACCTGCCCCCTATGTGTATGAATTCAGAATCTGTTGATTTGGTTAAGGCCTGTATTGTGCTCCTTTGAGGCACTGCTTCAGCCAAGTGCTGTTTATTAGTATCATTTCTGTTTCTTACAGCCTTTAGAGAGATAATGGAAATGCTCTGAATTTGTCAGAAGCCAACTTACAGATCCTGAATTCCTTTCACAGTGTTTGCTGCTATGGCCTCAACTCTTGTTTTGGCTCCAGTTTGAAGGGAGACAAAAGTCTCCCTAGTCCAGTGTGCAGGATTTGTGTTGTGGCAAGCATCTGGTAGCACTTCAGAGTCCTTGGATAGCCTTTTGGAGATGGTAACCAACAGAAAGTCCACAGCTGAAGTATGTGTGTGAAAACCCAGACCCAGATTCAGCCAGCTCAAACAAAGCAAAGTGTCTGTGTCTAGTATTTCCGAATGGCTGGCTCTGGGCCTTCCTGGGCACCTAGCCAGCTGGGAGCACTAGCCACAGGACTCAGAGGGAATTAGGCTGGCTGCATCTGAAGCTCCCTGGATGAGATTTGCATTGCAGGCCCTAAGAAGCAGTGACCTGGGTCTAGAGGCACCTAAGTTTGGGGAAATTGGAATCAGTGACAGGAGCTGGATTTTTCAGCTCTTCACCTGGCGTATTTTTGACTGTTCAGATTTGAAGGGAGCCTGTATCTAGATCAGCAGATAGATCATGGATGAGGAGGTTGAATGACAGATCTCAGAGCCTCTCACCACCAGGTAGCAGGATACCTGTTTGAGTAGCTGCTTATGAAGGGGCAGACTATGTATTTTTACATGTGAGTAATTACCTTTTAATCTGAAGTCAATGCCCAAATGCTGTACATGCAAACCTGGCGAAAAAGCATGTTGCAAGATACTATAATAGCAGAGTCCTTGTTTTAATCAAGGATATTTGTTTCTTATTAATTGTTGTTCTTATTAATTGTTGTATTGAGTTGCTGATTTCCATTTTTTTGCTGCTGTCACCTGTAAATAAGAGAGTGAATCTGCCTCTTAACAAGGTACAGGATGATTGCTGCATGTCATAGAATGAGCTGCCTTTTTCAGTCCCGTATGTGTACGCCTGCCTGCCAAGTGATTAATTACACTGTATGAACAGCAGAAAAATTGTTGAAACATGACAAATAAATTGTGTTTGCCTCTGGGATGGAGCTGGGACTCCTAGCTGGTCTGCTGCTTTGAAAATATTTTCAGTAGCAATTAGGAGTCCCCCACTGGCTTCTGAAAAAAGTTTTTTCCCTACTAGCAGCTTGAGGATATCTGCTAACACCTGGGTCAGAACACAGCGGGGCTTTCGGCACTGAAAAAGACTGTGATCCAAATGGGTGTTTCATTGGGCTGTGGAGGAACAGAGTAGTCTGAGACACAACTGGGCTGAGGAAAGGTGACAGGCCATTTGCATAGGTCTCCTTTGTCAACCTGGAATTGTGGTTGTTATCTCCAATTGTGCTGCCTCTTGCTATTTATTAGAAAGCAAAGCCCGGGAAAGCATTGAGTATTTTATTGAACTCAAACTTGCAGTTCTCCTCTTCTTGTTATTCCCATCTTAAATAAAGCTCTCCTTTTTTTCCACTGAGGACATCCCTTTCACCAGTTGCAGCAATGCTAGTTTGCTAGTGAACAAATCCCTCTGGGTCACTTCAGTAGAGAGGAGCAAGCAAAGACATCAAATCTTACCCAAGCCCAAGAAACATCTGCTGTATCACTTCTCATTTCCCAGAAGCCTGTTCTGACCAGTTTGGGGTGGTCTCCACCATGGAGACGATGACAGTCAAGTAATACTACTAACCTGACACCACAAGTTAATGCAGATCTTTACTAAGGATAGCACCACATATCCTTCAGAGCTTGACTGTTGATGTATTTTCTGTCTTTGGTGCAGATCTGGCAGGGCTGAGCCCATAGTAAGATGTCTTCCCCCATAGCTTGTTTGGCTCTGTGCACCCTTGCTGTACATAGCTCACTCTTCCTTCTGGAAGCTGAAGCAAAGTTAGTGAAGGATGTTAGATCCAGTGGGGAAACTTTGGAGAGTACGTAACCAGATTTGTTTTTATTTTTCATCTCATATATGCTGTGTTTTGAAGCAGTGGCTCCACCTTGACAAATTTGCCACCTTTGGGTAAAATGATAGACCTCATTTGTCAAGAG
This sequence comes from Calidris pugnax, assembly GCF_001431845.1. Classification (NCBI taxonomy): domain Eukaryota; kingdom Metazoa; phylum Chordata; class Aves; order Charadriiformes; family Scolopacidae; genus Calidris; species Calidris pugnax. The sequence continues at coordinate 2,243,611 of NW_015090778.1, read as the reverse complement.
AGTTTTCTTGATGCTGTTTTTCCTAACATTAAACCCAGGTGTTGCCTAACAGTTAATGTGAAATACATCTTTCCTCCTGCCTTCTGTGGTCACATTGGCAGAGACACTCCAATCTTAGCAAAGGCAAAGCAGCTAAGAAGTTATGAAGTTGGAAATACCTTTTCAACCAATAGCAAAGAAAAAAAAACAGCCTGCACAGTAAGGAGAAGCGATATTAAGCACAGCAAATTGAAGCTTTCTCTTTTTCCCTTTCTTATCAGCCTCCAGTTTTCTCCACCACCCACACTCGCTGTCATTCTTGGCTCCCATTGTGTTTTCAGCCTTGCAGATGCTCGGTATCTGCCTTGTGTGCAAAGACTTTCCTCCCTTTGCTTGAGACTCTTGGGGTGTTTATGCTACACAGCCTTCAGCACAGCGCATGTTTGCAAATTGTTTCCCTTACCAGGCTGCTGGTGGGCTCTTCTGTCCTGCTGTCGCTGTGGGACCCGTGCTGTCATGGTGAGCATCTCATCCTAACGGATTTCCTTGGGAAGCTGGGAGAGAGGCTGTGTCTTCATTCCTGCAGTAGTCAAAACCTGGGACACGCATAACCCCCAAAACTTCAACTGGGAATGTTCTGGCTTGAGCTTCTCTCTCGGGTTTGCCAAGGGAAGCAGAAGGTTCCCTGGTTTCCCAGGTCTAATCTGTAAGTCTGTTTTATGTTTGGGGCTCCTAAATCTGCCAGATTCTCCTTCCTCTCAGCTTCTGCTGCTTCCACTGGGAAATGAGTACACTCAACGTCTCCAGGGATTGCCTCTTGGGAGGCCCAGCCTAGGGATTGAGCCCAACCCCTGCTGAAATCAGCAGGAAGACTTCTCAGACCCTGGCAGGAGTTAGGTCAGCACCCTGGGTTCTTGTTTCCTGAATCCCTCACTGGAGAGGCGGGGAAGAAAAGCTTGATAAAGTTTGATAAAGCATAGCCATGCAGTCACAAAGAGAAAAAAGTTAATGTTCCTAGGTAGGGCTAGGCAGGATTATACACAGGCAACACACTGTCTGCACCAACGAGAAGTTTATTGTAACCTCTAAGGGCAACACTCTCAGCAATTCATTTTTTCCTATTTTTTTTCCAAGCATCAGAAGGCAACATTAACTACAACTGCTGAGAAACCCCCAGTGAACAATTACCAAGAGCAATGAAGAGCACAGCGTGCCCCCATTTGGGACTAATTTACATGGAAATTGCCTGCTTTCACCTGGCAATATTCTGAATTATATTTTTTATGTTTGTGCATACATGCACAAATAAATGTCCTTGGTACAAAACACCTGCATAAAAATAATCTACCTCACTGGCTGCTCGAGCTGATTGCAATATGCTGCCCTGAAGAAGTGCTGTACAGAATGAGCAGTTTTGCACTCAGGGCAAGGTAGGCATCTTCTAACAAAGTAACTGCTGACTCCTCCAAAACCAGCCACAAAACAATTGAATATTATTTCCTTTTTCAAAACCAGTTTGAAGTTTTGATTTGGTGGGATATCGTACACTGCCATTTTTAAAGGGAAAATTACTTTTTCCCTGACTTGTTTTTACTCGGTTGCTGTATAAAACACACATAAAATAATACAAAAGAAATGAACCACTCTGGCCTAGTCAAACAGTATTTCTTCCCTTTCTCAAAATGTGTTTTGGATTTTCTTTTGAGAAAAATACGAGGTTTTGACCTTCTCATCCTGAGCTGGGCCAAGAAAATATTTTGAAATCTAAGAGCTCCCAGGCTGGGAGAAATGTTTTCCCACCCAGTTCTTCCAGTTCAGCCGTGGAAGATGGGCTTTGCTCCTTCTGAATGCAATCCCACTGTCTGAGGGCAGCAGAAGACTGCCCAGAGCTGGGGGGGGTGGCCTGATAGAGATGTTGCTTGAGTTTCCATAGCCCTCAGAATGGAGTGTCTCAGTGCAGTAGTGTTTGTTCAGATAGTGCCATCTTTTTGGGGTTGGGAAGCTGGGCTGAATCTGTGTATATCAGTGTTTTTGCACAAATTCCGCCAGGTAGCTGGTTTAAATTTTAAGCACCTGCTCTTGCAGATGAACTACTGGCCTCCTGTAATAGAAGCTTAAATCAGTGAGGGACCAAACATTATTCACTTCCCACAGGCACTTGTCTGAGTCACAATTTACCATTTCTTAGGGCTAAATTTGGCTGGGTGATTTGAAACAGGTGGAAGTGTGACTGCTGGTCACACTGCCCGGTTCAGCCATCCTTGCTGTGACTCGGCGACGGAGATGAAGTTCCAACCGTCGTGTCCTTCCAGGCATCTATAGGAAAGTAACCTTGTGCACTTGCATTTGTTGTTATCTATGACTCTTTTTTGAGTGTTTATTTCTGTTCTATGGCCTAGGTAGGGTTTTGTGTAGCATTCAAAAGCTTTACCATTTGAAAGCCTGTCACCTACCTCTGTGACAGAACCTCTGTTTGATAGGCATTTTCTGTGTCATCCCTATTCTTTCTTTCTGAGGCATTATCTTCAAGCTTTTAATCTGCTGATTTTCTGACTAAGCACAGTTTTGGGGGTGGTTTTTCTGGAATTGTCAGTTGCCATGGCAAAATATTCCTCCCATCCTTGTATCTCCATGGATAAACCAATTTAGGCTGTGGCTCAGTCTTTGGGTAGAGGCTTTGAAATGCCTGAAAGCTAAAAGTTGGTCTTTTTCTATTGAGGAAGTCGCATCGCTATTGATTTAATCCTTCAGGTAAGCATGGCTTTGTGGTTTAGTCCTTTTTTGCATTTTGTTTGCTGTACTGAAAACCCATCCACTTCAATTTGTTGTGTGTCTTGAATGTAGCATTATTAACAACCTAAGATAAAGAAATATTATGACAGCACTCACTGTGTACTCTATTCCTGTGAAAGAAATACATCTGCTTGGTCAGAGGGTGGTGAATGAGTCTTGACTCATACATGGTCTTTGGGGAATACCAAAATACCTGTAATAAAAGTAGTGACATAAGAGGCAGGGCATGTAGCATTTGGTGGGTTTCTTGACCCTTGTGTGACAAGATGAGATGTTTTTGCCCTCCAGTTCACCAAGTTGAAACTTTTTCTTTCTTTGTTTTTATTTTTTCATTTCCTATTCTGCTTCTTATCTTTTCTCCTTGCTGCTTGGGGAAATTTGTGCTGCATTTATGGAAGATTTTGGGACATAGAGTGTTCTTCTTGGAATATTTTCAGTGGGAAGGCTGTGAAATTGAAATATAGGATTTTTTTTTTTTGGAGTAAAAACTGTTGATTTAACTAGGTTTATCTTTTTTGGTTTTTTTTTTTCCCCTCATCAGAAGTAAGTTCTGTGTAGACCTGTAAAAGCTGGTTGGTATAGCCAAGATTCCAGGTTATTATGAAACTGTAGACAGAAAGTCAACCACAAAGAAATGTCCTAGCTAAACAAAACTAGTGAAATCCCTCATTGCACAAGCAAACGAAAAGGATTTGACTGCTTCTTTTTTGCTTTCCAGCCTCTCTGACCAAACTGAGAGCAGTGTATTTTTTTTGGAGGCAGCTTCTTTCATTTTTCAAAACAAGATCTGCACATACTGCTAGGAATTTTCCCACTTAAAGAAAGATAAATTGCTCCATAGGTGAAATCTTACAGGAATAATTTCTGTCACACAGCTGCTGCAGTCCTGCCCACAATATTTCAGGGTTCAAACGTGATTTCAGGAGCCCCAGGAGTTGCCACCAAAATGACCCATGCAGTTGATGAAATTCCTAATTAGAAATGCTTTAGGACACCTTTCCCACTTCCTTGTTCTGGCATTTCACACCCAGCCTTGCAGTGCCCACAATCCCTGCAAAACTGTGTGGAATTTGGCCTACCCCTTCCAGTGTCTCCCCCTCCAGGGCTTCCCAGCAGCGCTGAGACCTGTCTCCCACCGTGGGAGCTGCACAAGGGGGGGACCATGTCATTGTCCTCTGTTGCAGTCTACAAAACTGTTTAAAATTAAACCATCGTACTCAGCTGGGCTCACAGAGCTAAAAATTAGATCTTGATTATCTTGTCTATTTTTAGAAGCTGGAGAAGAATCAAAATGTGATTTTTTTTTTTTTTTTCAAAAAAAAAAAAATTTGTTTTTTTTTTTTTTTTTTTTTTTTTTTTAACATGCTGCAGTGGAGAATGTATTTGTCTGTGTGGAGGCAGGCTTTTCCAGTCCTGTCACACATCTGGGCTGTGATAAGCAATTTGTAACTGAACAGGAAGAAAAAGTAGGCCAGCCTACAAGAGAGTATCTAGGAATTACCCCTGAGGGATTTGTGCTACACTGCCTCCAGCAGCTGAAATAACAGCATGAAATTGCGATTAAAAATTAAAAAGAGATATGGGCTATTTGACCTTCTTTTAATCAGGGACACAGAGGCCCTGTCTAGAATAAGGATGCGGAGAAATGCAGCTTCTGTTGAGCAACTGCATGCCAAGAAGAGGCTGCTGAAGCCCATCCTAAGCTCAGTGGAACAGAGAGACCATTTCATTCTGTTTGACATGGTCCTTGCAGAGCCTGGACCAGTTCCGGAGCTGTGTGTCCACTGGTCTAAACAGATGAGAAATAGGAAAGAAACTCTTAACTGTTAAAGTTTTCTAAGTTTACGGAAATCCAGGCAAGATTAATTAGGTCCCTGAGAGCCCTTGTTAATTAGGAGTTTTGTTATTTGGCTCACCTTTTTACCCAGAGTGTTACTGTAATTGCACAGTTGACTGTAGTATCAGTTGGGGAACAGGCCATGAGATAGAGTAGCCTGTTTAGGTGGATGTGTACACTGGATCCCAGCTTTGTTTTGGTACTCAGCATTATGATAAGCTAGTAGCAAGGTTAAGTTGGAACAATAATGTAGCCATAGCAATGTTGATAACTGCGTTGACGCAAATGCTGATGAGCATTTTGGGCTGACGGTGTGAACCTGGCAGCCCAGTCTCAAACCACCATGACTAGGAAGCATTTGGAAAGGGAATGCATGAATTAGACACAGTAAGGTAAAAAAGGCATAGTAAAAAGTGTGATTCCTTGGAGCTTTCCCCATCGTGTGTAAATAGGACTATGGTAACAAACAACTTGGCTTTGCAAGAGATGTTGATGTATTCTTAGATGTGGAGCCCAAAAGCCTGCAAGGAGTCATCCCTAGAGTGAATCCTGGTCATTAACAAATGCCTTTCTACCTAAGTGTAGAAAGTGTAAGTGTAAGTAAGTGGTGTACAGCACCACGTGGAGCCAATGCAGGTTAATGACTGGAAGAGAGAAAGCTTGCAGGCTCTGCACTCTTTGGTAAATACATCCCAAATACGTAGATATGGTGTAAATATGTTGTAGAGCTTTGGCCAGCTATTTTTATAGAATGGTGCAATACTTAGGTAAAATTTTGCCCATAGTAGTAATTTGTTCATAACATCTCATTTAAAATGGAGGGAATTTTTCAGCTTACACGTACTGAATATGCTAATACCTTCTTCCAGCAGCAGAGAGGATGTGCTGGATTGTTTTGGTTACAGACAGAGCATAAGACAGAACCTCAAGTATTTTTATATATTCTTTACAAGAAGTTTCCTACATCGGTAACTGTTCTGCATTTATTACTGGCATCTGTCTGTCAAAAAAAGGATTGCTGTTTGTTGCTCCAATGAGTTTTTCATTACTGTGTCCTTGAAGGCTAATGTCATTGAGGAAGATTTGCTGGAGTAACTGGGACACGTGTCTTTCATCAGGAGATGTACCATATGGTTACAATGCCCTAGGGCACACTCGTGGAAAGTCTAGTGCATAAGAAGATGGGAACCTGTCCAGAATGGGGAGGGGTGTTTAGGAACCACTAAGAACTGTTGGTCAGATTCTTGGTTGGTGAAAATCAACCTAAGAGCATGAAAGAAATGAGCCCATGTTCCTGCTGAGCATTTTTCCCCCCACTGTGTAAGCTTTAAGACTGTTACAGTAGGAAATTCTTATATATGCTTCCTTTCAACTCTTACAACTTCACTTCGACTGAGGTCTTCTTTCGTATTTTCAAGTTTCAGAACTTAAAATGGTTTGTCGTGTCCAGATCTTTAAAAGGAGGTCCCTGCCACAAATCTCTACATCTTAGACTAGTGTATTTCTTGGGATCTTTGATCTACTGGCTTCTTGTTGCACTCCTCAGAATAGTTCACACTCCAGTTTCATCAGCCTTTTTTTTGTAGGAATTTCTGCTATTTGGCCTGCTGGCTCAAAATTATTGAGTGTTTTCAACTGAATTTTCTCTCAGTGTCTTGTACAAAAGAGCTGACATCACGAGTGATCCGAGACTGAAGGGAGAGTTGATGTCCTACTTTCCCTTCATCCATTCACAGTGTGGAGCAGCCTCTGAGCAGAGCGTGTGTGCAAACCTGAGCTGTGTGCACTGAGGAGACGGGGCTGCAGAGACAACTTATCAAAAATGTATATGTAGAAGCACTGCAGTGAATAGTGAAGGAAAAAGGGAGTGGGAGATGAATTCTCAAAAATCAGGGGAAAGTAATTCTAAGGCCACAAAAAGGAAGTTTAAGATTAGGAGATTAAAAGAAAACAGATCGGGAGAAATCTGAACTGTGATTAGGATAGTTTGTTTTCTTCACCTGCTACTTATGGAGAATTAGATATTCTGCAAATGTTTTACTTTATCTAGTATCCTCCAGTTATCCCAAAGGAGCACGTGCACCATACAGCCTCTAAGCCAAATCTGGAAATCCTAATTGAATTATAAGTATTTACTGGGGTTAAATTTCCATCAGTAAACTTGGAGGAGGAATTTGGTCTGATAAATATGAAGACTGTGGCTAAAGTGAAAAATAAGTGTTCTTTCTTTGGTTTGTTTGGTCGGGGGGTTTTTTGTTGTTATTATTTTGTTTTGTTTTTTAATCCAGGCATGATAACAAAATAGAAACCAAGATGGTCAGAGGTAATTTGCATCCTTTTTGTAATCAGCTTAGCAGCAGCAACCCAGAAATGTTAAATTCTGAGGATGCTAAGTCCACTGTTCTGGAGTCTCTAGACCTTGTCCAAGTGACATCAATCCTGCTTATAAAATAATGCAACTCTTTTCTGGGAGTGAGGGACGAGGCATTTCCTGTCTGTGTGTGAGTTGTGTATATATTTTCAGAACTCTGGATCCATGCATTTTCTGCCTGCGTGCTTTGGCTTTGCTTTTGTTTGTTTATCTCTGGGAGCACAGAGTGTGTCTATTGAAGAAGTGGCACTGAACCTGGTTGGTATCTCCCTCCCTTTCCCCCCCAGTATATTTGCTATATACAAACACCTGGGGGCTGTAGACTGGAAACCAGTGTACCCTACATCAGCATGGGATTTGGGCTTTAAGAGTTTGTGAAAATCTTCACTTAAACCAAGTCTTTGCTTTGTTAAATTACTGGCTTTTTAAATGAGCAGGCACAGATGTTTCCAAGGAAAGATTTTTAAGTTGCTATTAACCCTGTGGAAAAGTGAGGAGGGAGACCTAAATAATAAATGAAGTCACTGCGTCTCTCAGATCTGATTTTTGTGGAAATGAGTAATGCAAGGTATTTTGTGAGACTAATAGATAAATATTGCCTTTCATAAATATTTGTTTACCTTTGAACTCTTCAGCACAAGGACAACAACCATCCCTTTATGAATCGCTCTTTCCAGGGTTTGTCGAGATACAGGAGCTGCCACAGGTTTCTCAGCTTGGGAAGCTGTCAGTTAAGAGAAAGAGTAAATCACTGTTTTTTTGTTTCTGATGTATTTTGAAACTTCACTTAAAATTTTTCTGTTTGTCTCTGTTGCCAAGCCAATGGTAAGATATTACAGGAGAATTATAAAATAAGTTTGTGCAGTAATTCAGAATTTTCACCTGTTGCCTCATATGATTCCTTGCCTATAAAGAAACTTTGAGTAAGACTTCTCAGATTGCTGCACCATGACAAAACTTTGCTATGAGGAGGTCAGGAGATATCCTGTGTCATGTTGTGGTACTCGAATCAAAGGGGAAAGAGCTTGTACTCAGATACTGCAGAAGTTGCTCTGCCAAGAGTGACTGATTCCCTGCTGGTCTACAAAGAAAAGTTTCAGCGTGAAACGTACTGAGTAACACTGACCCATGTGCTTCATGAAGCAAAATTCTAGGGCTGGGGAAAGTCCTGGAGCACTTTCTCTGCAGTTATTGAAGCTTACTATTTTTTGCCCATGAAAAAAATTGTCAGATGTTTCCCAACTTAGAGCCAGGACATTATTTGTTATGCTGCTGCGTGACATGCTTTTCCTCTAGCTTGTATGTATTCTCTTTAGATCAAAAACCTTTACAGGAAGAGACAGTCTCTCTTGATTGTATTTGTATCGTGCCTGTCATGTGGGGCTCTTCCCTTGCCTTTCCCCTGGGAGGACAGGACCACTTTATTTTAGAATGAAGAGATGGGAAAGGGAAGAAAGCAGCAGTATTAGGAGTATATCAATATTTACTGCACAAAATGCTCATACTTAGTTTGACTTAGATACTTGCATTCTGTATAGACTCACCTTTGTGTTCAATGTCTTCTTTCTTGTGAGGGAACTGATACTCAAGAAAAGAAGGACTCTTTTGAATCAGCTCCCAGGAGCTCAAACAGCATTAGGATATCTTCCCCTCTCTGCTCTAAGCTCACTTCTGTTAGCACAGCTCCCTGGGACCAGCTTGTGCAGGTCCACTTGGGGAGGCACAGCATCCTTTCCACAGCACCTGCTTTCCAGTAGACTGGGGCTGCCTTCACACTCCTGCTGCTTCCACGAGAGCCAGTGAGTAACAAGAACCACATGGACCACACGCGTTTCTGTTTCCCGAGGTAATTCACCATCTGTAACTGCTTCTTGGATGACATGGGGTCCCAAAGCTTTCCCACAAGCTGACAACTCCTTGCTGTCTCACAGCACCTCTTTTCTCATGGCATCTAAACACTTCCATATTGAACATAATGAATTAGAAGGGAGAGGTGAGTGTCAAGGGCAGGGATAAGTGTTTAAGAGTATCTCAGTATTTTAATTTGACCATATTATGGAAATAGAATATGAGATGTAAGTGGAGATTGTTTACTCCCTGTGGTAGAGAAAGCCACGTCACATTTAGCACGAGGAGGGACCCATCCATGAGTTGCTCTTTGCAGGGCATGGGGTGCTGCCAGCCCATAGCTGGGCTCTCCCTGCGGTCATGGGGTGTCTTGGTTTTGCATGGATGTTTCCAGCCTGCACTGCTAGTCTTGATGCAGCTGCTGGAGGAAAACCTTCATTGACTTTGTTTCCTTCTAATATTGTACATTCAGAAGTGCCTGTGCAGAACCAGGGCCATTGACAATACTGCTGATTACTTCACATCATTATTTAATTAGGATGAAAGACAGGGGATGAGCAATTGGAGATTTTACACTTGGGAAATAAATTGATTTGTGGAACAATCAGTATGTTGGCTCTGGCAGGCTTTTCTTTAAAAAGCAAGAAAAGTATTCTTGTCACTTTTGAGTTGATGTAAATCAAGGAGCTTGTGCAAAATCATTCTTCTGAGCCTGTGACTGCAGAGACGTGACAATGGGGCAGAAATTGACCCTCTGTTAAATTCTGTGTGGTACCTCAGGGAGTGAGGTGGGGAGCCCAGGCCTCTGCTAGCCTGGAGTTGGCAATGCCTTAGTGGAACTCCATTGAAAGGCCATGTCTGGGCTGTACCTTTTCAGACAGAGGTCTGTTCTAGCTATAGCAAGGAATTTCTGTTCTTTTGCCAGTGTAGAATTCCTGGGAATTGTAACTGATCTTATTTTAAAGGCAACTATGGGATGTATGTATGTACATGCTGCACTCCTCCATTACTTATATAAAAGTGAACATTGCCCAAAAGCAGTACAACATCAATGTGGTGGTGCCTCAGAAAGATCGTGATAGTACTAATATTGTCACAACTTTGCCCACACTCATGAGCTTTATTGGACAGCTATATGTTTCTCCTAAAACTGGCAGTTTTCTCTGCGGCATTCTGAAAAAATGTGATGTGAATTGAAGAAGGTATCTTGTCTCCTACAACAGATCTGCACCTGCTGTTCCCGGATCCACGTCTAGGGCCCACCATCACCCAGTCTAGCATCATCACACCCAGCTTTTGCCAGGCTGCCAACAGCCCATATGCAAGGGCTGGCCTCTGCTGGCTGAGACGAAACGTCTTTCAGATCTTCCTCACAGTTAAGCTGAACCAGAGGTTATATTTCTCCTGGTACGTCTGCATTTGTCAAGGAAACTTCTCTGTGGTTATATTTATACTCTTATCCACGAAGGGACTGTAGTAGAAACAAAAGGCTGTTTTCTGTGACTCTCTGAGGCTTCTGCATCACTTGTTGCTCCAGAGTTCCTGTGGGGACAATAGGTTTGGCTCAGCTATAGCCAAGTTGCCTTCTCTTCCAATTTCTGTAGTTAGAAGGGGGCATATTTCTGTGACCAGGATGCAGAGATTGATACAAATACTTGACTAATGAACATTTGTCAGATAAGAAAAATGAATTCTAACTTCCCTGATAATGAAAGGCGTGCTTTGAGGGACTCTGTAATGCTAAACGCAGAACCAGGAGCGAAAACAACTGAATTCATTTTCCTATTGCTACAAACCTCTTGTGATTTTTGGGCAGGGCAGCTGAACCATGCCCTCCATCATACCATGTCGTCCTCCCTATCAGTTAAATAAGGTTAAAACTATTAGTTCTGGCTATTTGGATGGCAAGCTGGCAGAGCACATTCCCCTGACTGCATGTGCCAGCTGTGCTGAGCAGGATAGCCCCCTCCTCTTATCTGTTGACTGGCTCTGGGGAACTGTCTGTGTATTAACACGTTGTGCCCCACAGCCTGAGAGCAGCAGCCACATCCCTCAGCAAACAACTCCAAAAGGGCTTGACAGTTAAATAATTGCCTCTGCTGCCTGGCTTTTAAGAAATGAAGTGAAACTAAATGGGAGTTCTGCAAAGTTTGATAGCCCTTCCACTCCACTGGCATCATTCACGGTGGGCGTTCAAGCTTCCAGCCTAATGGGGATTTGTGAGAAGGCATCAACTCAGAAAAAGTGTCAACAGCATCACAGGTCAGACAAGGACATATTATTATGCACCTTTGAAAACACAGCCAGACTTCACATCTCAGCCCAGCATGCAGCAATCATTAGTTACTATGCATAATCCTCTTGACCTATTTTTTTTGCCCCCTTTCACAGTGGTCACATTTGAAAATATTGTCTAGAGCCGGTTGGGCTCATACAAAGTTGTTAATTGGGAGCTGTCTAGCTAAGAGGTAACACAGAGGCAAAGTTCATCACAGTGTGCTCAGTGTCCGGGCTCCAATGTTGAATGTTCCCAGGGAGGTGATGGCCGGGAGGCCCAGGAGGCTTTGTATCACCAGTATGCACAGGGACTTGATTCCTGTTGCTTCCACAGGAGCTGGGCACTTTGAGTTATCTGGAATTAAGGATTTGACAGGATCTGGCCCAGCAGAAAGGTTTGAATGCAAGAAGTGCTAATGGTATTAACCTGTAGGAGGAGGAAAACTCTAGTTGGAACAATGGAGCAGCCAGTGAGAGACTACACATCTCCATCCCAGAGAGCTGGGTGAGCATGGCCTTTGTCATTAGGGTATTTTTGAAGAGGTTGCCACCCTGGTTGCTTCTCCCTAAGACTGGTGCAACAGATGTGCAAAGCAGCACAGTTCACGGGCTCTGTGTGCTGAGGCTGTCCCTCACCATCACCTTACAGTAGGCTGCTCTCAGTTATCCCAGAGGAACACGTGTAGGGTGGTCCTACTCCAGTGGCAAGATGTGGAAATGATCTGCAAACTTGGTACAGAGGCTTGTTACTTCTAAGAGATTTATTCTGCTTAATAACACCTAACACCATACGTTTGTTAAATTCCTTGAGGTGGTGGCCACAGATATGTAGATGAAGGAATTAGCATAAAAACTGTCTACAATACTTATTCTATTATTATACTATCAAAGTGCTTCATAGGCTCTAATGAATTCATCTTACAGCTTCTCTGGGGGCTAGGAAATTGTTATTCATCCCAAGTTTGAAGAAGATAAATTGAGCTATACAGCGACAAGGCCCAGGTAGTGGCAGAGTTAGATTGGTTTCCAGAAGAGCCAGTTCATACCAGTGAGGTCACAGGAGATGTCCATCACCGAGTGGGAACCTGTGCCTGTGTCTCAGCTGGTACCCCATCTGCTGGCTGAGCTTTTATATCTGAGCGTATGTAACATTCAACGGCACTTTTGTACACGTAGGTAGAATTGGATACTAAATTTCATGGGCTAATAATTTTCTAGAATGCTTTTCCTTGTTCCTCTGCCTGTAGAGCCCACCCAAATAAAAGGCAGAGTGTAAAGTGAGGCTTTTTTCCCCCTCAACTGGCGAACAGATCAAAGCTCTGGTTGTGATGGTGCTGAAGGCGTATGCCTTGCTTGCTTATCTGGAGAGTTTATGAAGGCACTGGCCTAGCAAGATTAGTAGGTGTCAAATCTACTTCTACTTTATAAAAAGTCAGGGGCAGCACTGTAAGTTTGGTGCATTCTTGTACAAACAGGCATGTTCTAATTAATTAGGTCAGGCTATATTCTGCGAGAGGGATCTAGTCTTGGAAATCTTGCCTCTCCCTGTAGTATCATCCTTCCTGCCTTTTCCTGATGTCTCGGGGGCCAGAGGTGTATGTGCTGTTACCCTCCAGTCCCTGCAGGCATCTATAAACATTTGCATGGCTTGATTTGGAGCTGAGGGTCATGAAGTGTGGTGCCTACACTGCAACACACAGGTGGTCAGAAATCACTTCTCTCCCACTGTAAGGTTGGGTGCTTGTGGTCAGGAGTGGTGCATTCAGTGGATTTGAGGAATGGTGCAGGTGGGATCTTACTTCGTCCTTGCTCTTTGTGAAGCTGTTTCCTTGTCTGGTTTTGACCTGCTGTGGCAGGACTGGGCTGTGTCAGGCTGCCCTGCATATTTCTAGCTTCATTAAATCCCTGGGTACTGAGTGCTACTGTCTGTGTGCTCTTTTGCTGTTCATTTCTGTAGGGATTTAGGGCAGAAGTGCTTTATGCTGCCGTCATCATCTTGTAAGGAGCAAAGAAGAAATACAGTGTATTCCCTAGATGCCCGGATAATCGTATCTTGACAGCATACTAATTAATCATCTCGTAATCAGGTAATTATTTCCCATGTAGCTGTCTAATTACCATTTAGTAGCCCAGACTTCAGCTTGTAAATAGCTAATATTCTTAAGAGAGGGTTTCAAAAGGAGAGGAACACAGTGGGCCATGAATCCTGGTGTAACTCCTCTGTCTTTTTTGAATTACTCCTGGGATTAATTTGGTCTGCCAGTTCTTTTAGTCTTCTGAACCACACAGCAGCCCTAATTATTGCCATATTGGCAACAAGAAGAGTACGACCAACTCCATTGCTCAGTGTAATGGACTTAGCTGCTATACTACATCTGTTAATGTGCTCAGAAGTACATCCATATGTTGGCTCCCTATGAGCTCTTACTAACCTAGCAGATTATAAGCTAACAAGCTTGAGCCATACTTTTGGGATCAATATACAAGATGCTCTTAAAAGGCAAGGTTATATATTAGAGCGTGTTTGAATCTCTATGGTATAGGAGAGATTTACTTGTAAGCCCAGGAAGACCACAAAGATACAAATAACCAATTACAGTCAAAGCTTAATGTTCATACCTTGAGTGTGTTTTCACCTCTACCTCCAGCTGGTTTACTTATGCTTTAGTTAGGTTTTGCAATGTTTGTGATGTGTCTTGAGTCTGTGTGTGTGTGCGCATGCGAGTCCCGCTTCCATTCATCAAAAAAATAGACACATTCAAAAGTTTTAACCACATTTGGAGGAGAGGCAGGAACCTCAACAATATTAAACTCTTATGTTTTATAAAAATAGGCTTTTGTATGGGTATACTTAAAGCAAGACAGGCCTTCATTCATGTGACTTTACCCGTGTAAAAATGATTTAATACATCAACACTGTTCCCATATGTGAAAGAAATCAATTTAGGCTGATAAAAGCCACTTTCCCACTTGTGGAGCTGCCTCTTGGGTTGTAGCATTAATTAGGGGTAGGTATTTTGGGTTGTTGTTAACCGTGTCCCACAGTATCTGTGTCAAAGTTATAAAAGTAATCCTTAAGACATCAGAGTCCAGCTCAAATGGCATACAAACACCTACCGTAATGTTGGCCATGAACACATGGATGAGTTAATATTTCCCATTTTTTTAAAGCTGTGTGACCCTAACAAAGAGGTAACGTCATGTCTTGGTGTCAGATTTACCCCAGACGAATTGCGGCAATTCTCATGCTTTTTAGTGCTCAGTTGTACCCAGCTGCCTCTGTATGTATTTGCTGTGTTTGCACCTTCAGCTTTGCATCTCTATTCATGTGTCCAGACCATCAGACCTTTGTCCAACCCGGCCTCAGGATGGCCGTGCAAACTCTGAGAAACTGGAGTGTGTTTGATTTTCCTTGGTTTGTTTTCTTTCCATTATCTATTTTCATTGTGATAAAGACTGCTGTTGTTGACCTCAGAAGTGCTCTGATGGTGGAGGACACAAAAGGAGGAACGATGGTGTAAGCTCCACTCTCAATAGCTGGCCTCATGGAACTTCTCCCTAGAGAAGCCAAGAGGAGGGAAAGGAGACCACATAAATAGCAGGGACTCTCCAAGAACATGTGCTGAAAGAAAAGCAGCTAAAAATAGTCTCTAAGGCTAAATGTGAATCATCTGGAGAGTAACAATAAAAGTTTCTGCGAGAAAATCCCAAAAAGAGGAAGCCATGTTTTCAGAAGCAATCACGCAAGCTGGGAGCAAATAAAGTATTCCTATGAAAAACTGCCACCTCCAACATGTGCTGTTGAGAAGACTTCATATCCTTCCCCAGGTCTGCCTTCTCCAGTTATGCTGGGACTCAATGTCATTCTCACTGGTGCAGTTTTCAGTTAGGTCTCTCAGGATGGGATTATTTTCCCAAATTTTGATAATGTTTCAAGAACTCGAGCTCCAGCGAGTGGAATCATGCTTTGTGAGAACAGCCAGTCTATGTAATTTCTCTCTTCTCCCATGGTCAGGCAGTTCCCAGAAACATGGCAAGGTGGTAGAACTCTTTAAAAAATAGGTTTTTCCCTTTGCACCCCTTCTCCCGGTGCAAATGCTTATCCCCTCCCATCTTCCCTCTGCCATTCATTCTTCCTTTTTTTTGCCAGCTATAATCTGCTGCTGTGGGTTACTAAAGCTATTTTCAATGCAACACGTTTAATCCGAAATTGAAAAGTCTTTGTGAGCTGAGGTCCCAGTGTCATGTGGTGAATATCTTAAATGCAGAAAGGGATCAAGGTGGCTTCTTAGTTACCAGCAGTTAACACAATCTATTGTGGTTTATTTAATTGCCATTTATACATGTCTTTGTATCTCCTACTAGGAAGAAGTGCGATCTAGAAATAAGATAGCTTATAAATAGCTGTAGTTTTGCTGTAGCACCAGGAGAAACTTCAGCTATAGTGCAGCTATAGTGTGTTCTGACAGGCATTGAGGAGGCAGATTGAAGCCTTTCTGCTATACAATGCTGGGCTACAAAAGCAGCATTAGGGCCAGCAGCCCTTGCTAGGCGGGAGTAGCTGATCGCAGATGCACCCCATAGCGATGTGGGGCAGCCTTGGCTTCCCAGAGCAGCACAGCACCATGCACAGCTGCCCCGGGAGGGAGCAGGAGGAGATGAGGTCCCACGGCCACGCTGCTGTGCCAGAAGCAGGGACTGACCTGTCACACGGCTGCAGGAGGGAGCCTGGACCTTCAGACGCTGCTGCCACCAGTCCCTCACCTCTGCGGCCCAGCTTGGTGTGATTTTTCTCTGGGTGGCTTTCAACGTCTCTTTCCTGTGATGGCATTTCTGGTTGAGGCATTAGATAGAGCGCCAAGTCTAACAGTAAAGCTGTTTTCTGTCAAAGCTGAAATGTCCGATTTTGACAACATTTTGGCTCAGGAGAAAGGAAATTCTGTCTAACTTTCAAAGCCTCTCGTTTTGATCTCTTTCAGAGTGGAGAATGTCTATTTCATTTTGATTGGATTTTTAACAAATTTGTTTAATTGCATGAACATTTAAGGAAAGGATTGACCCAATTTTTTTTAAAACATGTTTTAGTAAGAATTTTCACATTTTCTTATAATTCTTTTCAAAGAGTATCTGAATTCCTCTCTCATAGTTCCTACTTCCAGCCTGAGGCTGGTGAAAGGCAGGGCAGCTATCCAGCAAAGCAATCTAGGAATATAACAGGAACTATATTTCATCAGAAATTGTTCTTTTCCATTCAGAAGAAGAATGACTAATGTGTGGCACTTTTCTATTAGCTGTTAACAATGCTCTTAGTTTTTCCTGACGTGTTTAGAAGAATGCGACAAGAGCCCCAAGACATCTTCTAACAAAGAAACGTATCACTTGGCATTTTTACAGCAAAGTGAGGTTTTTCTGGGTTATACATGTCAAAGCTAAGTAGTGGGTGTAACGTCCATTACCCACCAGAAAGGAAACAGAAGGAAACAGTCTGATAAAATTGTAGTGTTTTATTAGGCAAATTTTCCCATGTAAGGCTAAAAAATTGCTGCCTGCTGAATTTATTCCAGACTTCGGACCTGCTTTTTAAAAAGCTTAAAGTGTGAACAGATAAGGAGTTAATTTACCTTCTCAGATTTAGACCTTCTGAAAGATTAATGGAAATTGTGAGTGGGAGAGATACATTTTTAATCATGCTCAGCGTATTTAATTGTAATCTTTGCCAGTCTTTGCTGCGGAGTGTGGAGCCCTTCCCTCACCATTCCCTCTGCAGACCCCGGGCACATCCCTAACTCTGTGGGAGAACAGGCTTCGTGCCCTGCCCTGTAGCCCCCAGGTCTTGGGAGAAGGACCCTGAGCTGCAGCAATCTCCATCACTGCTCTTGGTCTGGGCTGTGGGGACACTCTGATGCCAGCCTTGGGGCAGAACTGAGCAGACCCATGCTCTGGCTGGAAACTGCAGTCCTGCAGTGGGGCTTGCTTTATGCTGGGATATCTCCAGGAAAGCTCCAAATGGAGAGCCACTGAATTAAGAAGCTATACAGGTGTCACGGTTCAACCCCAGCCAGCAGGTAGGACCATGCAACCGCTCGTGCAGTTCTCATCCTTCCCCCAGAAAGGCAGGGAGAAGAGGGAGGAAAGGAAGGGAAAGGAAAAAAAAACCTCTGAGTTAAGATAAAGACAGTTCAATAGAAACAATAACAGAAAAGGAAAATAACAATAATAATAATGACACAAGTTCACTCTCACTGCCCAGTGAATTGGCACCATCCCAAGCAGTGATCACGGTTCCCCCCTGCCAGCCAAGCCCCACTTATATACTGAGCATGACATCTATGGCACAGAATATTCCATTGGGAATTCCATTGTTCTGTCTATGCTTCTTCTCAGCTTCTATGGAAAGCTGAAAAGAATCCTTGAAAAGAATAAGCATCACTTAGCAACAACTAAGCCAATATGCATTATTGACATTCATTTCACAGCAATCACTAGAAAGAAAATTAACTCTTTCCCAACTGAAACCAGGACAACAGGCTTACTATATTCCTAAATATTATGAAGAGAGGGCTACATCAGGCCCGACTGTGCAGTGATTTGACCTAGAAGCTGAGCCTCGGCTGCTTGAGTGTGATATGCCTTCAACATCTGTATGTAAAGAACATGAACTGTCTCAGGTGTCTCACTCCCTGGAGTGGTGATAACTAGTGTTATTAACAGATTATCACATTATTTGATGAACTGTTCACGCTTTTGAGCTGAATGATGAAACTGGTTGAAGGCTGCACACCCCAGAGCTAAAGGCAAATGCACTGCCAGGAGCAGGCAGAGGAGCTTGCTCTTCAGGAGCCTGGAAAAGTTTATTCTTTTCCTTCCAAAATGTGTCTCTGAGAGTACAAAGAAGTGTGAAAACCGATATGCAAAAACATAGTTATCTTTCCTTGGTACTTCCTTGACCTTATTGCCTTCTTTTGCTTCACACCTTCCTTTAAAATGGTGTTATTTGAAATCAGAAACTGAGGCCCTACTGGGAAAATATATTTAACTGGTTTACTTTAGCCACACTACACGTGGTCTTATACGAGGAGTTAATTTTAAGTTCCAAGACGAAAGAAGAGGTTTAAAGTATATCCTCCCTGAAAACTCTAATCTTTTAAAGGTGTGACCCTTCCTACTTTGAGCAAGGCTCATCACTAAAATTAAGGGTCTGTAAGTTTTCCATTATTGCAGAAATTTGAATGTTAGAAGTTCATCTAGTTCATGATTAACTAATAGGAAAGGGCAGGAAATGTTTTTTCTGTACCAGACTGAAGACTGAAAGATAGTGAAAAATGTTGCCTGTCCTTTAGTCATTATCAGAACTGGTTTTGATCCATAGAAACAAACCTAAAATATAAACATAATCTGTCAGATCAGTTATCCTGATAATTCTGAAATGCTTTGATCTGACTTCCATAATGTAAACATTTTTACTGTAATCAACTTACCTGTAGAGACAAAGATTAATGTTAAATGAGGAAACTGAAGTGTACTCAGGATTTGCTGTAACATAGGAGCAATGGAAAGTGGGATTCTTAAATGCCTATTCATCTCTTCTGGTTTTGTGCAGGCTTCCATGACCTCTGTGAACCTTTTCCATCTTAACACCACTAAGATATAGACTAGCCATTAACACACTTAACAAGTTATGAAAGGGACAACAAATTCCAAAGGGCAGAAGCCCAAAGTGACACCTGTTGTACTGGTTTGAGAGGTAGCAGAGAGGTGGTATTTTTGCAGATAGGCAGTTTGGCTTCTGCTGCACTTCAGACTTTTGTTTTCCTTTCATCTGGCCATTTCTTGCTCTGTGCGGCTTCATACGTCTTCTATTTTGGACAGTGAAATCTTTGGGATAGACCTTGTGAATTTGTACCAGCATCTGGCATCACGAGACCTGACTGTCTAGGATTTGATGCCATAATGCAAAAGTTTATTCACATGTGTTACTGCAGCAGCTGATTTTATGAATTCACTGTGTTCCCTGTGTTTCTTCTTATAGTTGTTCAGAAATAACTGATTCCACTGCAGACTTCAATCCTGCCATCATTTCTGTGATCTCCTCTGAGCAGCTCAAAGCAGAGCAGTGAGACAGAAAATTTATTTGTTTCAAAAGCAAGACTAACGTAGAGAGCTTGTTACAATTCCAGATAGAAACTGTTTTGTTAATAAGCAATATTTCGAACTGGTGAAAGCACTGCATGGAAGTTTAGCTTTACCTGAATCAAAGAAAATGATGCTGTTCGGTGCTCTATGTGATGCTCGTGGCTGTCAGTGCTGGAAGCTCCTGTTGAAAGGAGCATTTGATTAGGAATGCCTGAGCCAGGGTGAGATCTGGAGGCTTTGGAGTCTGCCCCGGGTGTCTTGGCAACGATACACAGCTGAGAGCCCTCATCAGCACAGACTCAGAGTGTGTCCCAGGTCTGGCTTCACATCCCATTTGTGCGAAAGCAAGAGAGAAAACTTAACTGCTACCAGGACGGGCTTAGAGACTCTGCAGTTCCCTATAGAGACTTACACAGCCATTCGCAGTGAGTATAACTTTAAATTAAGGAATGATAAATTTTCTTCCCCCAGAAGGCACCTTTTGTTAAGCATGTTGTAGATGAGGGATGTAAATCAGGCTAAAAGCCACAGTTAAAATATACAGAACTCTGCTTTCAATTACTGTGAAACTGGTCTACCTAGCTATTAACTGAATGGCACAGGATTGAAGGAGATGAGTCTTAGAAATGAGTCTTACAGACTGGGAAAGCAGAGCCTGACCCCCCTTCCCCCTTTGTCAGCTTTTTCTTTTCAGGAGCGAGCCAGTTGCATTGTGTTTGCAGTGCTACCTCCAGCAAAGCTGTGTGTGGGAGCAGGGAGCCAGGACAGCCTCCCCGGGGTCCTGTGTGCCTTTTGTGGGCTCTGCAGGTCCCTTCTCGCGCTGCTGATGCCACGGGGCAGCCTGGTGGTGTGGTGGGCAGCAATCCGTTTCCTCTCTTTATGCACTTAAGACAGATACTGTGATAAAGCAGCGTTGTTTTGAAGATGAGAACTTCAGCTGAGCTGGACTGCATTTTCTAAGATGTCTGCTTTCTTATGCAGAACTAGAATGTACAGTGAGCTCTTGTTCCCTCCCAGCTTTTCCGCTTTCTGAAGTGTTTGTGTTTGCTTTTAACGGAGTAAAAAGTGATTGTGGAAATACAGGCCCCGCGGAGGTTTCCCAAAGCAGAGGAGAGGGCACGGTTGTGGCTGTATGACTGGTTTAGGATAGGGGTGTCTGCGTTCATCTCCAGCCTCTGTCACAGCCGTTCAGTGTGACCTCGGGGAAGGAGCTCATCTCCCTGTGCACTGTAGCTGCCGCTGTTACAGCAGGCCCCCACGCAGCCTTCTCTCTCTGCCGTGTGTCATGCCTGCGTGGGCTGGATGTGGGGTGGGTGGGCATGACTGGCTGGTTCCGTGCTCATGGCAACCTCTTCCCGTGCCTTTGATGCAAACAGCAATCACTGCAGGTATGTCTGCACTCCGGGTTTCAAGCGTTTCGGGGCAGAGATGTGCACAGATGGTGGAGCATCCTGTGAAGAAGCATATTCCTGTGAAGGACGTGTTAGTGTAGAGCTGAGAGACTCTACCAAGGGCTGGGCTGGCCACCGTCCCTGCAGGGGCTAGCCGTGGTCTGGTCCTCTAAGGAAAGGCCAGGGTGGAAAGGTGGCGTGGCTCCCTCATCTGCAGTTCTTTCCCAGCTCAGTTGCCTAAACCTGTATCTTCAGGAAAGCAGCTTGCAGCAATGCAGAGAGCCCCAGCGGCTTCTGCGCGGGGCGATGACTCATGGAGCTGCCTGAGAGATGAGTGTATCTGCTTGTCATTCAGCGAGGGGCAGGGACCGCTCTGTGCCACCCATCCTGATACGGCACCACTTCTCAGCAGCTCCTTTTGTGGTGATGAAGGAGATTAGTCACAGGGTACAGTGAGTGAAGAATTCAGATCTGCTCCCTTGGGAATAGTGAACACTGCAGAGGGAGGAAGAGAAGTCAGGGCTCAATTTATCGATGCTCTTTGATCGGGCAATCCTACAAATGCTTTTTGTGGGGAGGACTGGGAGTTTAAAGAAACTTAGTTCAAAAGCTTCACACATCTGTGGTAACAGCTGATGGTCGGGCCAGATCCTTGTAGCTTTGGTTCCTTGTTTGAATGAATGTGTAGTTCAAGTAGGGGCTGTCGTACTTGAATGGCGGCCAGATGAGACTGCTGCACCTCATCAGCTCTCCTGCTGTCCAGAGCTGCTCACAGCAGGGTGTCTGTGGGAAGCCAGCTGTGGCTCAGCCTGTAACCACTCTGGCTGAAAAGTGACAAGGATTTGGCTGGCCCCGCTCTTCTTCACTTCCAGTGTCATTTGGGAGATATCAGACCAGAATCTTGCCATTGAAGTCAGCAGAGCTCACTGAGGTCAGCGCTGGGACGGTACATCCTAGTTAAGAGTCTGGCCTGTCATTGTTTAGGAAGGAATATAAGAGCTGTGGCAGGTAGGAGGTGTGTCCCATTGCTCCCTCGGGCAGAGGGTGGTTAAATTTGCTTATGGGGAACTCGTTGTGTGCAGTGTGTTATGGATTAGATGGTTTGGGCTTTCAGGGCCTCCTGCCTTGGAGAGATGCTGTGTCTGTGCTCTCCATGGCAGTATCCCTGTGAATATTCCTGATTACTCCCTTGTGATGACCTCAAGAGTATAGTATTGCTTGGTTTTGAGTTGCTGGGCCTGTTCCCACAGAAAACTGCTATGTGTCACACAAGTAATCTAGGCACATGAGCATCTTCTGAGCATTTTCCTGCCTCAGAAGTGCCAGTTACCACTGAACTGTGCTTCTGCCATGACTGATGGAGAATCATTCTGAGAAAGATGCAGAATAGACCACATCCTTATCATGTCTTGTCCCAATTCACTGTAATACTTGTTTCCTACAAGGCTGCTTAGGGATTCCTAACCCATTTTTTTCCCCTTAGAGGAAAATGTGGTATTTTAGTAACAGAAACCAGTGTGGATATTACTTGCTCATTCCAGATTCCCACAAAATGTGATTTTTCCTGTCTGTTTCCCTCATTCATCTCAGTGTGTAAAATGTGCTCCACGAGGAGACTGTCCACAAGCACAGAGAAAGTCCCCTTTCATCTGTGCCTCCCTCATGCCTCATGAAGCGTGCTCATGCGTGTTAAATAAAGCATTAGCCTTGGTCAGCTCAAGCTTGGACTGGTCTGCTAAGTATTTAGGCTTCTCTGTCTCTCCTCCCTTTATCTTCCCCCTCCTTTCTTTCTGTTCCTTCCTCTATTCTCCAATAACAGTGCCACCTAATTAGGTCATGGATTGTTTCAAACTCAAAACCTTTCAGGAGGTTTTCCAGTAGCTGCGGGTTTTGTTACTCAAAGCCACTTGTTCTGCTTGCCCAGCTTTCCTGTGTTGTGCCTCTCTTAACTGCTCCTAACACTGAAATATTTCTTGTTCACGTGGCTGCGGCAGTAAAAGACATGTTGGCTCCATAACATGCCGCTACTGACTCCTCAGGGAGCTCCCTGAGAAACATTTTACTCTGACATAAATTTGGTTTTCTGCATTCCCTACTGTTTTATTAATAGGGATATTTTCATGAGAAGAAGATTCTCTCATGAAGCCTTCTGCAGCTTCAGCTGCTGTTTCCTCCCTGGAGCCCGAGCACTGTCTCTTGGCTGCACAAGCTGTTGGGAGCCACATCTGGGCAACGACACACACATTGCTGCAGGGGGTCACCAGCACATGTCCAGACCTGGGAATATGGATTTCAGATCATATGAAACAGACCTAATCCATGGTCTGGTTTGCCCCAGATTTTACTGTATCCAGACACAAAGGTTTCATTTACCTACCATGAGGTGAGATTTTTCCCTA
The DNA here is from genome assembly GCF_001431845.1 of Calidris pugnax. NCBI lineage: Eukaryota > Metazoa > Chordata > Aves > Charadriiformes > Scolopacidae > Calidris > Calidris pugnax. The sequence goes on along the minus strand of NW_015090778.1, from coordinate 2,220,583 downwards.
CAAACAAGTTCAGTTAAACCATAAGGAGTAATTCCAAAGGAGATGCCAGTCAGTATAAGCAGGAATAGTGGAACTGGATTTTTGGTATCCGTTACCAAAATCTGGGAAACACCTCCAGTTCAATCTGCAGCCAGAAGTCTGAGAGGATGAGCTGGAACTAGACACAGACCTTGCAGTGGGTGTTTGTAGGAGATTCCTACCTGCTTCTTTCCAAACAAAATACGAATTGTCTCCTGATCTCTAATCCTAGCTTTGAAACATGCAGTTTAATACATGATCCCAATTTCTGATTGTGAATTGTGGTACCTCTGAATATTCTTAATAGCTACATAAATATCCAGACCTTTTTAAAAATCAGATGAAATAAGGGCTGATAATTCAGAATTATTAAAAAGATTTCAACTTTTCGTCAGAGTTAATTGAGAGCAGCCTGTTGCCCTCACACACAGCACAAATTTCAATTAGGCTGATGGCAGAGCTGGTCACAGTGGCTGAATTTGGCCTGTAACAAATTGTTAAGGGAAATCTTTCCTGTTTCAATCATTGAACCTTATTAAATCAATTTCATACAATGTTTTAGTCATTGCCTTTCATTCATGCCTGACAAAAGCTGCTTTTTCATAGCAATCAGTGGCAGCTGAGTTTGCGTACTGGAAATAACAAGATTGGCATTGCCTGGTCACATACTGCATTAGAGCCTGTCCAGAAATTCTCATCTTGGGGTCTGCTGTAAAAAGAGGGGCAGGAGGTGCTTCCAGCTCCTTCACCAAGCAAGTTACCTGTGCATCCAGGTGAGATGGTGGTATCTAAGTTCTTAGCCTTAGAAAATACTTCACCTGGGGTATTTTTATAGCACTTTTCAAGGTGAAGATCACATGTAGCTACGGAGGGACCACCTTGGCTGGCTTTTTTCCTGTGCTGTTTTTCTATGTTGCTTGCTAAATGTGGCTTAGTAAAATTGAAAGATGCTGGAAGATGAGAAATGAATGAGGGATACAAGAAAGCTACATGTAAAGGAGGTAAGAATCAGAGAGCAGTTTTTTTAGTGCAGTGTCCTGCATCTGAGCACCACTCTTGTCTCAAGAAATCTTGCAAGGTAGGTTATTCAGTAAACTGCCTGGACTAGTAGACAATGTCTCTTTTGTGGTGCATTTTTGCTCAAATTTGTATCCACGTTTTTGTGTGCCACCTCTGACTTTTTAGAGATTCACTTCTTTTTCCTTAATCACCTTGAGCATTTAAACCCAGTGAGAATTTGGAGGAAGTCAGGAGTTTTGAACTTAGCTTCTCCTGCTGTCTGGGGTTTAAATGGGTCAGCCTGCAGGAGCTCCTTGAGATATCCTTTTCAAGCAGGACATCCCGTCAATTTTATATGGAAATAACAACTGTCCTGATCTTTTTTTTTTATTTTTTTAATTGCTTCATCTCCCTGCTGCCAGCAGCACATCAGAAATCAGGGATCCAGGTTCACCTCCTGGAGGAAAAGGCATGCTGCCAGGGAAGTAGATCTCGGGTCTTTATAGAAGGAAGTGTCACATTACCAGCTGATTAAACAGGTCTAACAAAGCCTAAAGCATAAAGCGCTGAGCCCAAAGTTGTAATCCAATAACTGTCTTAAGAGGAGCCTGTGTAGCCATGGAGGGAGTTCCCAGGTGACGGCAGTGTCTGCAGCCTCAAAGGAGAGTCCCCTGGGTCCTGTGCATTCCTCTGGATTTCAGGTGGCGAAACTCAGTTGTTGCTGTTCCACTTAAATTGCACTTTCCAGAAGGGATGAGGGGGGAATGGATCACGCAGCTCAGAGCATGCTCAGGTTGTTGAAAAGGGTGATGGCTCTGGCTGGGGTACCTTTAGCTCCAGCTATGCAGGCATCCTAACAAGCCCAGCAAACTGCGGTTGGGTAGTGAATCCGTGTTCACATCTGGACACGGGGCTGTGGATCCAGCTGCCAAGAAACACTGGTGGAGGCTGTCTGTCTGCTCACCTGTAGTCTCAGTCTCCTGGGTGCCTGTGCCAATAGTTGTGTGGTGCTGCTGTGTGGAGGGGCTGTGCCACATCTGTGTGAACGCCTGGAATATCTTAGGGCTTTAGAGTGGCATTAAGTGTCTGCATTCAGGCAGCTGAAGCCAGTCTTCAGTCATGGTGGACATCAGATAGGAGTGACTGATGATACTGATCCGTCCTTGGGCTGTCAGTGCTGCCTCTGCCTGCCTGGGGCTGAGCCACCAGGAAGGAAACAGAGAGCAGACACCCCACACCAGGGATAATTGACAGCAGGGGCCCTATGGACACTGCAATTATTTCCTTCATTTTCCTTTCGTCTAATTGTAAGATGTGTGATTGCCACAGGGGGGACCACCTACTGTTATACTGTGATTTGAGGAAGCCTTTGAACTTGTTTCTCTTGAGCTTTGGTCACTCAAATCTAAAATAGACACAATTAAAACATGGGAGAATTGAAAAGGTGTGGAAGACAGACGTGTAAGGCTGCTCTGAGCATCCTCAGAGCCAGCTCTGCAAAAAGGGTAGAAGAGAGAGAGGGCAGGTTTATCTCTGGTGTGAAGGACACTTTACTACTGAAACTTGTATGAGATCTTACTCCAGGCTTGTGGTTTCCGTGTTGTTTCCAGGCAGAGCAGTTGTATCTGCAGGACAGGTATGAATGCAAAGCTTTCTGGCAGAGCTGCCACTCAGCCATGTTATCTGAAGCATTTACTCCATATCTGTTGCTATTCACAAATGCATGAAAATGCCAAAATGCAGAACAAGCATTTATTCTCCGTGAGCCTGAAAGATAAAAATTCTTCCTAGCAAGGAGGAGCAAGCAGCATTCAGAGAGGAGTAGGAGCAAAGTGGTCTGGAAGGACATGCTTTCTATTCCCCTTTAAGCTTGGTGGAAGGATGGTACCAGAAGTTCCCAACCCCATGTCCCAGCCTTGGGGAGACATTTGACCTGCCTGGAGGAGCCATCGCTTACACCGCTCAGCGCTGTCCTCAGGCAAGGCAACAGCAGCACTTAACAGGGGAATCAATTCAAACCAGTGGAGATGTTCATGAAGCATAGTTGGGACTCAACATGAGGGGACATAACAGAAGGAGGATTCTGATGTCAGTAGAGTTTAGACCAGGCTTTGGCTGAAGCGCTGGCGCCCACTGGTTTGTTGTGGGCTGCTTGTATCTGGTGGCCAGCTTGCTTTAGCGTATTTGGATGTCAAAACATCATCACTTTTCCCAGGAGCAGCAGGTGAAAAATTGGTTTCAGCTGAGGAGCTCTGCGATGGTACTTTATTCAGGCCTTGGGGAGGCTTTCAGTTTTGAGGTTAGCTGTGATTTAATGATAAAATGCTAATATCACTTGGGAAGGAAAGACAATTGGTCCAGTCAGCCGCCCTCACAAATAACCGCTGTGATGTGTGCTCGGGAGCCAGGGCGCTGCTGTCGCTCCAGATCGCTGCCCACGGCTTAGTCATTTGTCTGAGCAGCAGTGAACAAAAACACAGATGTAGAAGGAAACGCATCCTCTCTGCCATAGCAGAAAATTAATCATGTGAAATATTCTCTCCCCATAGCTGCCCATTGCTCAGGGAGGAGGGAAGGAGTGAAGCCAAATGTGTGAGGGATATATTTCCTGGGTGAGGATAATTTTAGCCCTGTGCAGCATCCATCCTACCAAGGTACTTCATCAGAGCCCTGGGGGTGGCATTGCAAGAATGGGGAAATGAGCATCCAAGTTCTAAGTTTGTCATGTTTTTCTTGTCTGAGCTCGGCGAAGTCACTTGGAAGTGGTTTTAGGGCTGCAGACCACCTATCCTGTATTCCTGCTGTTTAGCAAAGCCTTTAAGTGTTTCTTTGAGCTTTTATCACACAAATATGGAACGAAAGCAATTAAAGGGTGGGAAGTGTCTGAACACCTTTAAAAGCCACAGCCTCTCTATGTCAGATTTCTCTGCAGTGAAATGGCAGTAGCCCCTCTTTCTTTTCATGCACATATTATGAAATTACACTGACAGTATCTAATCCATCTTGCCCTGGAACATCCTCCCGTGTTCTCCTACATTTGCCTTGCAGCTCCAGACAGCACCTCCAAAGGGTCAGTTGCTGAGCAAAGCTTCTGTGGCAATGTGGGGAGATTGGTGCAGCTCTGTTCACAGAACAGCAGTTGCAGGTGAGCAGTGCAGCCACCTGTGCAGGCTCCCTGTGGAGTAATCCCAGGTTTCCCCATGTCCTTTCTGGTGCTCTCCATCTGAAAATGAGCTCCTGTTAGAATAAACTTGTGACATACAGAAACTTTTGCAGCGATCCCAGAAGAAAGCATAAACTACAGACATGAAATCCTGACTGCTTCCAGTTAAACACAAACAATAGGTCCATTTTTAGTCAGCTGGCATTTGTCAAACTGTTATCACAGTTTATGTTTACCACAGTGTTCTTTTGGGAACCATTAAGATTGCTTGTGTAGCCTAGTGAAATGGCCACGAGAATCTAATCCAAAATATTTGCATTGCTTACAGCCAAGGTTCACAGCACGGCAAGGCTGTTTCACCGTGTTGGGCTTTTGGAGGTGTTGGTGTAGTTGTGCTACAGGCATGGAGCTGGGAAGTAAAGACATGGCAGAGACAGAAGGTGAGCATCCCCTTGTGAGGGACCCCACACACTGGCTGATCTGTGCTGCTGAGGCTGGACTGTATATGTCACATCTTCCCTCCTCACTGCTGCCCAGACTTCACTCTTTAAAAAATAACATTGAAAGACTTGCCACAAAGACATTTGCATTTGTGATGTTTATAGTACAGAACCAGATTTTCCTACTTAACTAAATCATGAGTTAATCCATTAATTTCAATAACAAAGCCTGATTCTGAGTTGATTTGCACTAGAGTAATTCCAAGTTAACAAAGCTGTAATCATTGAACAATCCCAGTTATAAGAATATTCTTGGGTGCTGGAGGAGGAATAAAGCAAGGTGGATGGACACATACCTTGCAGGTGGTCAGACAGCATGAATGCTGACAGACCTTACTCTGAAGCGGGAACATGAGGCTGGAACGAGCTTGTGATTGTGTGTCTGCATATTTAGACAAACACTAGCTTCACAGTTGAGTATTGTGGTTTTGTGTCAAAGCGGGAAGTTTGACAAAAAGTGCTGATGAAGGCCAGGCCAATATCCCGGTACAGGCTAAAAATACATTGCATTTGTCATTGTGAACATTTGCACTTATTAATAGCCAATATTAAAAAAGCCCTCTGAGTCCATCTGTTACAGTTTCTGATTCAGGCGCTGAATGTTTGGAGGATTTGGTAGATTTTTGAACATTACTGCCTTGGGAAAGATTTTTTTAATTGCTTTGTAAATGATGGCAGAATTTTTCTGAAATTTGTGAAAACCGCTTTACTTGTTCAGGTCAATAGGTTAGGACCAAATCCTCACCATTACACCACTGCCTTGAACAGTGGCTGAGGAGTGCTGGGATCAGAACTGGACACAAGTGATGAATCCAGCCTTGTATCAGCATGGTTAGGAATGCAACCACTCTTTATCAGTAAATCAATGACTTGCATAAAACTCAGAGAGTCCTCATACCAGATGAGTGATTAATAATACTCAGTTTTTAAATAGCCACTTATGAAGGGGATATTAAGTGCACACAAAATTTATATGCTGGGAAATCTATAAGGAAAAAGACCCTCAGATTTTTCAAGCTGATCACAGGACATCACTGTTGTGGGACATAAATCTAAATGACAGTGTGTGCATCTGGTTGTTAAACAATTATCTCTGTACGACTGATAGTTTGGTATGGAATTGAAGGGGCTGAACGCTGCAACCCCAGCAGCGTGACACAGAGCCCAAGGGAATCTCTTCATGTGACCTGTCCTTTGCAGGGAAGAGGCAGGACACAGACAGTCACTCTGGCTTTGAGGAGCCTGTTGCTGTATTAAAGCTGCCATCACTTGTGTTGTTCCAGGCAGCGAATGCATTTGAGGGTGAGCATCTCTTATCAGTAGTTCCCATGCTAGTGACTGGTTTGCCCTGTTGATTGACAGCTGTGATAATGAGGTTATTGTGAGGAGGCAATCAGTGCACAGAAATGTTTTTATGTCTTGTGCTCCGGGATCTTGGGCTTTGTGTCCCGAGAGGCTCTGTCTCTAGTTGGCTGGGCCAGAGCAAAGGGCAGAACATGAAATGACTGTACAAGAAAAATCCCTGTTGCTTTTTTATCTCTGCATTAGGTGACTAGTTGCTATAGCCCTTGTAGAGTTGTTTGCTGTAGTATCAAGACAGAGTTTTCTAAGCCTTTTTATGTACCTTTGGAGTGAAAATACCTGGGGAGCAAGGCAAGTCCATTAGTCCCTATGAACAACTGGTGTTCACAGATGCTCCGTTTCTAACTAAATCCCCTTTGCTGCTTGCTCTCTCAATGTTCACTGAACTCTGTTGATTAGCTCCTGGTTTCCATGCAGCTGGTTTATCACTGTACAGTGCTGTGCCCCTGGGGACCCTTGCATTTGGGTCTTGGCTGATACCAGAATGCAATACTGAGAAAAGGATCTGATGACTGGCAAGGGTGGTGTGGAGGAAGAGGGCATAATTTTGGTTGCAAGGTTTGGCAAAAAAGTTTTCTGCATGTGTCTTTTCTCTTTTATTCTCTGTTTTCATCTCACTGGAGGTGTGGAAGGTTGTTTTCCAAAGCACGTCTTTCATCATGCAAAAATCTCTTTCTTTTTCTGTCTTTCCAATGATCCTCCCTTTATTATGCATCTGTGAGTTGCAAAAAGAACCCAAACCAGCAGTGGGTAGCAGGTCCTGTCTCTTAGGGACAAGATTAAAATCCACCAAAATGAAATGTCATGGAAAGTATTGAGTTGTCAATCTCTGGTGCTACAGAAAATTGACTTGCTGTATATTCCTGCTGCAGTGCAGAGCTGATGGGAGTACCTGGCTTGCTAGATTTCAATATGAATGTAAACGGGTGCTGAATAGGAACCACAAATCACAGAAGTAAAGGAATGAGCTAGGGATGGTCCCGGTTGGAAATCAGATCGTTTTGATGTCTATACCGAGTCGTTAAGGCTAGAATGCAATTCCTGTTTCAGCTGATAAGACTGTCCATGTGTGACTTTTAAATTAAAATCTGTATGTTTCTTGCTGAGATTGGACTTCTCTCTCTAATATCCAACCATGCCCTGAAATGCTTTGTAGGCATTACTTACAGAAAGTAGCAGGGATTTTCCATCCATATGTTAATATTTTGGTGGTTGCTATTTTTTAGCCAGACCCAAGGATGAAAATTCTATCTCTGGACAGAACTAATGGTTGAGCCCATTCCTGACTTTCTGTATGACCCAAGATGCTAACCCCCAAATTAATCCTGAACTGGCCATATACATACTTGCAGCAGCTGCACCTTAGACTGAGATGATTTTATGAATATTAGTTACTGAAACATGCTTAACCTGACAAGCCAGCTCCTCTGCTCACAAATGTTGCAGTGTCTCTCAGATAGAAGGAACTGAAAACATCTGGTTCCTCGTTTGGGGAAGCGAAGAGCCAGGGATCTGCTGAAAAGTGAAAGATAAGGAAAGCAGCTGAGTGCCACAGCGTCACCGAAGCCCAGAGTGACAGGAAACGGACCGGTTCATGTCTCTCTTGTATCCCTAGTGACCTAGGGGCTGGGATGTTGAGGTCTGTCACACTGTGCTGTCACCATGCAGCCACAGGTGACAGTGGAAGATGGGAGCTCAGCTGGGGTGGCACCGCAGAGCTCAGCACTGGCACTGCAGGAGGTCACAGACCACTGTTCAGACAGCAGATTTCACGAGCTCCTGCCGCAGGCAGATCTGCACCGACTGAATCTTGTAAAAATGGTCAACCACAGCAAACAGTTCAGCTCCTGCACTTTATGCCTTCTCATCCCTCTGTCAGACATCTCCCTTCTTAGCCTTCATGGAGAGACCACAGCTGTCAGTGCCAGGGGACTCAGTCAAGGCCACCTTGATCCTGATGGCTGTGTTTTCCCTGGTGACAGCCAGCTCGTGGCGTTGGTGGCATTTGGCTAGATGACCAGCTCTGTTTAAGGAGCCCCACTTACTAGGTATGTGCTGCGTGGAGATGGCACTAGAGTGATAAGGCAGAGGTGGCTAATGGCCTCAGCTGCAACTTTCCAAACAAATAAAACTTTGATGTGCAGTGTAATTTAACTGATGTAAATCATATACAGTCTGGGGGCCTGGGATGTATCAGGAGTCTTAACTAAATGATATTTGCTAGAGGGTGCTTTTGTGGCCTTCTGTGAAAGAGACCATGAAGTGCAGCAGAAAATAATGTCTATGTTGCATTAAAAAATGAACATTTTTATCAGAGTTTTCTTTTCAGACAGAAAAGTTTAGGACAGAAAAGGGAGGATCACATATCCTGCAAGCTCCGATCCATCATCTTATGTTGCATGGTCATGTTATCAGTCTAAACACTGTCCTGGATCTCCAGATCTCCATAAGCACAGATGTGGCTTGGGCACAGTGGGCTCATTGTCCCAAGAAAAATCGAAGGGAGGTCTTGAGTGATGTCTTGTTATATAGATGTTGCTGCTAAAAGCAAATTCTCTGAGCAAGTATGTGCAGATTGTTTCTGTTATTGATTGCCACAGTCTCTGCTTCATTGAGACCACATGGTCCACTTTGTTTTTGTAGCTGCCTTTTATTAAAACTGACAAAGAGGTATCAGCGTTTGAAAAGATGAGTCTTGAGAGTCCCCTGGGCAGCATTTTCATGCTGTAAAGTGATACTGGCACATTTGATCCACAGATGCTTTTAACACACTAATAAAACAAAAGCCTTCCTTCCCAGGGTGGTCTTCTACACTACAAAGCTTTCTGGTTTTATCCACGCTTAATGGGCCAGACCCCAAGAAATGGAGAGAACTTGCAATTCCTCCTGCCATAAACTGTGCTCTCAGGATTTGGTCCTGTGTTGTAAACTGCAGAGAAAAATTTCGATGTATATAGTTTTTCAGGGTATATTTTGCTGCTTCATTGAGGGTTCATAATGTATTTTATATTCACATGGGTTATCTGTATTGGTTTTCAATATTCCTGAGATCAGCAGTTGGAAAGCTTTCATCCTTATTTCTGGTGACCAGCATTTACAGTTCCTACTCCTCTCCTTTTCTTGTAGTACCTGACTTTATAGGGAGCCAGTCAGAACTCTATTTTAACACAAAAACCAGAAGATTTTTGGTATGGCATTATATTTGAAGATATCGAAAAAAAATTCAGATCTGAGGCATTTCATATTAGGACCTATCATGAGTGGAAATGTTTGACCTCAATCTGTCTATGCAACAGCTCCTGATCTGTAAAATGGAAATACCATCTTCTCTCATTTTGAAGAGGCTTTATGAAGATGAATTAGTCTTTGCAAAGCACTCAGATGTCAGAGTGATGAACACCACAGAAAAGCTTGGGGGGAAATAAATAGTTCTGTCTGCAGAGCAGGCTGTTAGTAGTAGCCGTAAATAAAGCATGAAGCTACACTTTGATCAAGGAGACCAAAGCAGATATTGAATACTTGCTGATAAACTGAGCACCATCCAGCCTGTGTCCTGAACAAATCCAGACCAGTGGGAAATAGCATATGATTGTATGATTAAAGAGATTTGTTAATGTAGACAAGCAATAGGACCAGAGTGAAGTTGCACCCGTGAGGTCAGAACAGGCTTTGCATTAAGATGCTCTGTTCGTCAGCCTTGCTGTTAGCCGTGTGCCATGTAAGAAATATTAGCCACTGGTAAGCATGAATTATTCTTGTCCTGGCCAGCTGATTCTTCTTCTTTTCCTTTCCTCTGCTAACAGGTTATATTATACAGTAGTGGCTAAAAGCTTAAAACCATGTCATAAAAACATGCTCAGAGCTGAAACTCCCAAAAGGTGTGCTCTTCAGCCAGCAGCCTCTTTTACAGACCATGTGAAGGAGAATCCAGCAGAGCTGCACATCTATCAGAGGAGCTGTCAGGACCCCTTGCTCCATCCACATCTTCAGACTCCTCTAACTCTTGGCCAGTGGCTTCCTCGGGTAAACCAGTCAATAAAGCCTACTGTCCCTGCAGCCACAGCGGAGACAGCTGAGTAAATGAGTTTGTGTCTCTTTGGTGCAACATGGAGCTGCTTGCCTTGGTGGAGCTCTGAGGTGGCTGAGGGTTGCTCACACTTTCCTTGCTGTCTTCTGTGCTCTTACGTGCAAAGTGAATGTGACTATGCCCTCAGTCTGCACAGTCCTCCCAGTCCATTTCTGAAGGACAGGCTACATATTTTTCACTTCAATTTGTTCATGTAACCTGTTGTTTTATTTTGATTGTTTAATACTGAGCATTTTGACAAAGGCTAAATAGAATAGATTCTGTGCCTGGTGTAATGCTTTTGACGAACGTGCTTTGATCGTGGATCCACAACTACTATTATGAGACAGTTCCACAGCTTGATATGAAAAACCTAATGATACAGTTGCAGTGATGAGTGAAAAATAAACTGCCTTTCAGAGGCAGGTGCATATCCTGTTCCATTATATGCCTTTGGATTCGCAGTTTTTGACTTACTGTTCCTCAGGCTTTTTGAGAGGAACACAGAAAATCTCCCCAAATGCAGCCTCATTAAGCAACCAAAATGTAACCTACTGATGGCAAAGAGGTTGCAAGTAGCTCGTCTCTAGAGAGGGCGATGGGTAAGTCCTCTGAAATGTCTTTATGCTGTAATTGCATGCAGCAGAGTTAGGTCCAACTTCATTATAAGCCCAAGGAATTGATGCTAATGGGCCCTCAGCCAGCCCCGTCCTGCCTTCAGTGCTCTCGTCTGGGCAACATTCTATTGCGAGCCCTTCACTTGACCCGTGCTGTTTGATCTGCCCGGCTGCCTGCTGTACTCCTCAGGATAGTGTACAAGCAAGCACTCTGCTCTTATTAATGTTAATGGGGATCACAGGGAGAGCAGACACCCATGCTCTGCCCATGGTGTAGAGTCTGAAGAGCTGCTTACTTCAATTGCTAAAATAAGCCTCTCTGCAGACTGTTTTTTGGGAGTGGGAGCAGAGGTTGAGCTGAGCCTGTTCCACCCAGAGCAGTGTTTCCCAGCAGCTGTAGTGTGGAGCTGACCTCCTCACCTCGTCCAGGGATGTGGGGATTGGGAAGGCAGGGAGGAAACTGCAGAAACTGCTTCTTCCCCTGCTACAGGCTTCAGCTCAGCAGCTCCAAGCTCTTCCCATGTTCATCCTGTCCTAGCCTCCTCCTGACTTCCCTTTCAAACAAGTCTCGGGAACAGCTTGTAGTCAGGAGAGAGTTCATTCTGCACCCCCTCTGTCCCCTTCTCCCTACCTCAAAGTCTGTCTTTGCCTATTTGGATTGTAAGATCTTTGGGGCAGGGGACTATGTGTTCCCTGTGTTTCTGCAGAAACTAGCTTAATTAGGGATCATTCTTGGTTTGTTGTGTCATAATAAAAGAGATTCATAATAATACTGCAGTAATTCACACCAGTCTCGTTGCATTTGCTTCAAAGGAGGCACTCCAAAATAAGATGAGAGTAGATGAGAAGACGATCAGACCAGCTGTAATTACTAGTCTGCGATATCTCATTTTGAAACAGAGCAGTTACGTGCATTAGTAACTTGGCCGGCTATTATTGTAGGGGAAAGACCCACACAAAAGGTATTTCTACTTAAGTATCTGTGCAAAATAGCCACCGATATTCATCAAAGAGAGCATGATTAAAGGCCCTTGAAGCATGATTGGAGTTGCCAGTTTCCATGAGATAATTAAGATGCGAGTTTGGTATATACATTCTGGTGATCTCATTATCTTCATTATTAATTAGTCTCTGTTCTTCGCATTTCATCTCCAGTTTCTTGTCATTAGGGTGACTAGCCTGTGAACGACGCGTTAGTGAGATTCAGAGGCAGGATTCTGCCTCTGGAACATCACAGGAGGTGCCAGCCTTTGTTCAGAACGGCTCCAGAAGAAATTGCGGCACTTTGTACAGGATCAGCAGGTTGTCCTGCCATAAACCCTTTCAACAGCGATCCCTGCCCCGCGTTTCCTGGCCGGCAGCCCCTGGTTTCGGCAGGCACTTTGGCTGCTTCTGGAAGTCAGCAGTGATTGCTGTTTAGGCACACAGCTGTGTATTCAACAATCTTCTAAACACCCAAATATGAATATTTTGCCCAGATTTCCTCTGGCATCCTTCTGCAAGCACCTTTCTCAGGATGCTTAGCATTATTCATCTGTGGGATCTGGCAGTATCAAGCATCCTTTTGCCAGGGTAGCCATCACTTTTCTTTCCTGTGCTAACGGGGGTAAAGTCTACTCTCCATTAACGGAAAGGTTGTCACTACCCTAACCTTAAGCCCTGGGCAGGACTCAGGGTATATGTACTTTGCAAATACCACTATGTAGAAGTGGGTGTTTGGCAGGTGGGATTTAGGAAAAACCAAGATGAATTAAGATGGAAACTGTTTCCAGGGGGCAGCTTTTATGGTACTGGAGGAACACATGTGCCACAGTACGGCTTTTGTTTGAAAAGCAGAAAGTCTGCTATTGGTGGATCAGAAAATACTGTGCTCGTGAGGGTCTCAGTGTGCAGATCCTGTTCATGCAGACTAAGCATGAAGCCTGGACCATATTTCAGTGTGATCATCTGAGCTATTACTAACCTGCAGAGATTCCTCAGCTGCCTGAAATCATGACAAGAGAATAGACCTCCAATCTCAGACAGGAAAACCACACCATGCAACCTCCTCCTGTGGCGCTGACTCATTGGAGCTCCAGCTGCCACTCCTATCAAGCAGAAGCCGCTCTCCTGGGCGTTTCATGCAGACGTGTAGCCCTTCCTCCTCGCCCTTGCTGCTCTTAGCCATGAAGCTGGAGAAGGTCTGTGTCACTCCCAATATCGTTGTCATTCCTCCAAGAGAAGGCAGTGATGGCCACCAGCCCTCCCTCAGCCATGACAATGACAGCGTGCTCGGCTTTTCCCTTTGTGGGAAACAAATCATAAGTCCTGTTAAACAGAAAATCATCACTTTACCATGAAATATGTAAAAAATAAGGTTTTTGTCTCAATGGAGATCAAAGCCAGCCTGTAACAATCGTCACTTAATTCGGCTTAGCTTTAATGAAGTGAGAAATGGACCTGTAGTATAGCTATGGTTATTACTTAATAAGGTTTTTATACAGTCATTTCTTAATAAGAAGTGATTGTCTAAAACTTGTACATTTTCTAGGACCTTTACTGAGGAATGCTTCTATCAATGAGGCATTTGTGCCTTCTCAGTTATTACTTTGTTACAAATGGCAAAGCCCTGGGTAACCTACCGAGTAACACATTCAGCAGGTGTATCAAGCACATCTCTGTTATAATATTAGCTTTAACTATTGCTGCTTTATCTGTTAAGCATTTATTTTACATTTTGCTCATCACAAGCTAATGAAAGTATAGCTCTGTTGGCTAATCGTAAGTATCAGGAACTCTTTCACAATGTGCTGTAATACAGTGCAATCAGTGTAACAATACAAACACGTCTTAGTTGCATCTTTCAGGAAACCATTAAAAAAATGTACTGTGCAAGTAATTATTTTATTTATGATTGTTATTTATTCTGCATTAAGCCCTTGACTTTCAACTCTCTCTTTCAAAATGAATACTTTTCAAAAGGCAAAGCAGATTTTAGAAGTGGCCTATTTAATAAGCAGTGAAGTTGTCTGTCTTGTAAAAATTGCTTTCCTGTTAATTTAAATTAATGAAGAGAAGGAGGTCTGGGTGGTGGTTTTGATCCCTGTTACACCATTCGTTACCCGGTTCTGCTCAGCTTCCCGGGAGAGCTCCCGAACACGAAGGCGGCTGAGCCCCGCTGCCACCGCGGGGACGGGGTCTGCTGGGTCCTGCCTTGTGTGGGACCTGCCCTGCTGAGCCCCAGGGACCTCCTCGGACACGGGGGGCCGCCGCGTGTCGTGGCTGAAGGTGCACTTGGCTTTTATCTGCTGTTGTTACACTTTATTACACTAAACCTAAGGCATCTCCCACCCCTCTGTTCGTCAGAGGCGCAATTCTTTTCATTTTCTTTTGATGAACTGGATAAAGGGTCAAGTTCAGTGAATTGCTTTAAGCTTTGCGTGTAAGAATTGAAGCTAATGAATTTCTTTTTCTTTTTTCTTTTTTGACTTTTTGAACAACGATACTTTACATTTAAAAGCTGCTGGCTGTGATGAAAATGAGGGCAGGCTCAGGCAATAGCTGGAGTATGCGACGTTAAGCTGGTAGATGGGTTTGAGTGAAGAGTGAGCCTTTGGGTTTGTCACTGCCCACTTTGGTCAGTTTTCTTATAATTTCCTTATCCTCCTGTGCCTCTCTACTGTCCATAAAGTGCCCTGTCTTTGGATACAGTAAATTCCAAAAGATTTGAGGATAGAAGTATAAAGTACTTAAACCAGATCTTTCAACCAGCATCTCTGTAACTCTGTATATGAGCGCTATGACTAAAGTACACCATGAACAGCTTTGTGTAACTCTTTTAAATACCCAGAGATAACTTTAAAAATGAGTTTTGGAATAGGGCTAGGTCCAACAGCAGGGAAGTGACTGGGGATTCTTTCCTTTTTGGAGACTTTCAGTGCCATTATGGTGGGAGGGAGGTGCTTGTCTGTTGGCTGAATCCTGCAGGACGGTGTTTCCTTCCGTGTGTGACACTCCAGGGAAAACGGTGACAGTCAGTAAGGGCAGAGTTTGGCTCAGGGACAGGAGTTTTGCAGAAAATGTTTGTTTGAATACCATCCTTTGCCTTTGAGTCCTCTACTGCAAAGCCACAGAAACAGATTTTATTTCTTTAATTTTTTCTTTATTAGCACGGACACCACAGTAAACAGAATTCTTATGAGGCATTGCAAAAAAGGAAGTTACACAACTTCTAAGAAGTGAAGTAAATTTAAAATAACAAAGTCAGTGTGAGTGTTCTCAGCCTTTTTTGTTTTGCTTTTCTTTATCTTGTAACTAAAGGGATTAAAATCAAGGACAAAACAGACATCACTTCCTAACAGGATCTGTTTTGCTTTGAGCACACTGAGGGTGTTTTAGACTGACACCACTGTCACAGGGAGGCCGTACATGTGTTTTATTGTCACCTGGTTGTAGGAGCGAGGACACACCAGGCAGGTGAGTTCATACCCAGTGAACCCTGATGTCCAAAGAGACTGTCCCTGCCCAGGGACCTGACATCCCATCGGGGGCCCTGTCCACCAGGGCAGCCCCTTCTGTTTACGAGGAGTTGGAAACATGAATCTGGAGCACAGTATTATGAAGAGCATCTGAGGGAGCTGGGGGTGTTCAGCCTGGAGAGAAGGAGACTGAGGGGAGACCTTATTGCACTCTACAACTCCCTGAAAGGAGGGTGTAGCCAGGGGGGGTCGGTCTCTTCTCCCAAGGAACAGGCAATAGGACAAGGGGACATGGCCTCGAGTTACCCCAGGGGAGGTTTAGATTGGATATTAGGAAAAATGTCTTCACAGAAAAGGATTGTCAAGCATTGGAACAGGCTGCCCAGGGAAGTGGTGGAATCGCCATCCCTGGAGGTATTTAAAAGACAGGTAGATGTGGTGCTGAGGGATATAGTTTAGTGGTGGACTTGGCAGTGCTAGGTTAATGGTTGGATTCCTTAATGATTTTAAAGGCCTTCTCCAACCTAAACAATTCTAAACCAGAGACTGGTCTGTAAAAATTCCTCCGTTGGCATGTCAGATGTGTTCATTGCAGACTTGCCATCCCCAGGAAGGGGCTGGTGGCCCCAGTCACCCAGGTGGAGAGACGGGTTGGTGCTGGGATGGAGGCGATGCTTTACCTGCCTTTACTGAGATCTGCTCAGTGACCTCCTCCTTCCCACCGAGCTGTTTCTGAACAGGTTTCTGGCTGCCCTAGGTTTGAGCACAGATATATATAGATATAAAATTATTTGGGTTTTAAGACATATTTAATTTCTGAGGAACCCCAAGCAACTTCCTTTGTTTGCAGAATTATAGAATCGTCTGGGTTGGAGGAACCTGTAAGATCAGGGAGTCCAACCACCAACCTAACACTGCCCAAACCACCACTGACCCATCTCCCTCGGTACCACGTCTACCGATTTGACCGTTTTTACGGATAATTTTGAGCAAAACCTGAAGAATTACGACTAAACCCACCAGCAGGGGGGGGTCGGGGAAATGGCACTCAGGCCAACCGCAGGAGAACAGTTTGTGTCCGTCTGTCCCCCCCCTACCCCACAGCGACGGGAAAGCCCCAACCCCCCCTTTTCCCCTCCCTGCGACGTCCCAAAACCCCGGTACCGAGCGCCTCCACCGCCCCCCCTCTCTGTAACGTCA
>NW_015090778.1:2166108-2204083 GCF_001431845.1 Calidris pugnax | reverse complement strand
AGAGCGGGACCCCGCGCCGGGGCTGCGGCGTGAGGGAAGGGGGGATCCGGACCCACAGGTTTGATGTATGTAAGGGTTGGAGGGGGGGTGAAGGGGGGCGAGGGGGGTAAGAGCATCTCTCTGACCTTTCTGCTGCGGTATCTGCATTTTCACCATTGCACGGGGCGTTTTGAAATCCAGGAAATAACGCAGGTAGAGAGAAACCCGGGTGGGTTGGGGGTTGGTTGGTTTTGTTGGGTTTTGTGGTTGGGTTTTTTTTTTTCTTGTTTGCCCAGGGAGGGTGGTTGTTTTTTTTTTTCTGCTCTAGAGGCGTGAATGGTTTCTCGCGTAGAAGTAAGGGAGTTGTGACATTACTCTTCTATGGGGAAAATATAAAGCCATCCGTGGTTGTGTCTGGGCAGCCATGCGTGGTGAAACGGGGGTGTCAGGGGAGATGGGGGTGTCTTCCTGCGTAGCTGAGCCTTATGCAGCACTCGGGTCCGTCACCTGGAGACGCGTGAGTAACTGGGCTTTAAATGTTTAACAGGGGAAGAGAATAAAAGAGTACTTTTTAAGGGTGAATGCGAGCAAGGGGCTTGCTCTCTTAATTATTTTCTGTGGCGCTGGTGATGTGTTTGGATTGCCATTTACTTATTGTTGAATGTTTTCAATACCCAACTGTGGTTCTGAATGAATTTGCTGGCTCTGGGATGCGGGTGACATAGCCAGGAAAAAATGATTTGCAGTTAGATTGTGGCTGTCATGACAGTCTGTGCTGTAACTACAGATCTTGCGTGTTGCCCTCGTGTGGGACCTGTGTTGCCCTGATGTGGTTGGTGAAGTGGTCCTGCCTCTCGTGAGCTTAAGTGAATAGAGTTGGGCCCGTACTATAGGTGCTTGGCAGGGTAAGAAAGCAGTTCACAGCAGAGCTCTTCCTCTGAAGCTTGCAGCAGTAGGAGAGTTAGGAGATGTGAACCGTTCTTGGTCTGGAGTTGTTTCTGGTGTCTCTGAAATGGAGACAGACGATTGTGCTTTTCTGCTACACCAGAGTGACCTGTGGCAGAGATCCTGGGGCAGGCAAACACCGTCCTCGCTTGGTGCTGTGCTAGTGCTGATTTTTGGGTGGCAATTTGTTGCTACTATCAAAGGAACAAAATTAATCTTCATTCATTCTTGCAGATTTATAAGGTTAGTGGATTCGGGGGCAGAGATACCAATTTAGCCTCATGCTATTTGGCTGATTTACCTACTTGTGTTAAGGATGAGGGACAGATGAGAGAACACTTTTGAAATAGGTTCAGAATAGGCTCCCTGAACGTGGACTTCATGGTACCTGTATTCAAGCCCTTATACCGGTATAATTTGTGATTCTTTCAATCCCTTTTAATATGCAATCATAGCTCCTCCTGTCAAAAATATTCTTACCAGTCAGATGGCATGCTGAGTGTGGGATTGCTCCCCAGTGTTGGGGCTGGATTGCCCTTCCCTAATCATTTCTTAGTTCTCAGTAAGAAGTGAAGTGTGAACTTGTTGGCGATGCGAGTGATTTTCTGCCTGTGGCCCTTCTGATTTCTGGGGAGGGGGAATAGCACGGTCTCCACCAGATACGTGCAGTAGTGTGGAGTATTATGCACACAACTGGGTACAGGAGGAGAATTTCTAGTAGCTGTTTGGCAGCATCTGCCCAAATTAAGAATAGCTTGAGCTGTTCCCATCGCTAGATGTGGTAGCCTTCAAGCGGCTTTAAAACCTCTTTTAATGGGCTTCTTTTAACTTTGTTATTTGAAGAATTACTGCAAACAGCAGCAAGACTCCCAGAAGCCACCTGATGTGCAGATGTTCCTCAGCTGTGGTTGCCTTGTCAGGGCTCTTACCACCATGGTGGTTGGGGAATCTTAGCCATGTGCAAAGGCTGCAAAGCAAAACACCTTCCATGCCAAAAAAAGCCAGGGGAATGGAATAGCTTTGCCTCAGTTACTGATTAACCAGTCCTGTTACATGCGTTGAGCATGTAATGATCTTAACTCTTTCAGTCTTTTGGATACGGTGTCCTGGTGAAATATTTTTTAAATGGTTATAAAACTAATCATGGGTTGCTGCTGAATTTACCATTATCTAAACATTAATATTCTCAAATGCTTGCCATGTTTGGGTAGCTGATCCCTGAAATTCTGAATTGCAGCATAATAGCGTTGTTCCTTTTGTTCTTTCTATAGTCATTTGGGTTGATGGCTGCACCGAACATAAGACAGGCTCTCTAAGTGCTTCCTGACAACATAAAGCAGTGCTTTGAGCACTGTGTTGCAGCCAATGCTGCTGGTTAGTAGTAGGAGTCTCTGGATATGGCTCTGCTTTGAATCTTGTTTTCAGCGTGCAAACTAATGTTGTTATAAATTATTTCTGCTTGGTCCCTATCTGTTTTGTCTGTGCAGGTTCAAGGGTGGAAGTATCTCCTGCCTACACATAGCTGTAAACTCTAAAATAAGCCATGTTTTGTATTTTACCATATAAGTGAAAAAATACAGTTCGCTGGCTGTGCCAGAGCCAGAGTTTGTGATCACTGAGTTCTTAATTTGTGTTTGTCATGTGTTGAGAACTATGATGTGCTTGGCAGACTTCAAGAAATAATAAAGCGAAGCCCTTCCACAAATAGTGTGTTCACTTCACTGTAAGAATATAAAAGAGCAAGTGTGTGAGGGCCTTTAAAAAGACATAAAATGTATAAATTATTTATATAAATATAAATAGATGGAGAGACTGAAATTTTTTAAAAATCAGTGCTTGCAAACTTTGCTGGATCAAGGCTGCAATTCCAGTTATTCCTGCAGCAGAGACGCCTTAACCTGTGGTTTGCCCAGCCACCAGCTGAAGAGCAGCCAAGGTCCTGGAACTCCTTCCTCCTCCTAATGAAGAGCTCTTCAGAGCTACTTCAGTATTTCTTAAACATAAAATAAATTAGTCTTTAGGCTTGTCTGCATTCAGACTGACCAATAAGCTCTGGGAAGTGTTTCCATATAAACTAGAGCAAAGCCACATCCTTAATGCTTTCCTTCTGCTTGCCAACATAAACTACTCATCATCAAACACGGCTGGATTTCTTACTGTGCTGGGGAAACTCGAGATGTTTCTCCACCTCTGGGGGCCTGCAATTGCTCCCACTCCCCAGTCATTCCTCCACTCTGGAGACTGCAGTGTAATCTAACCCAGGTGGGTGGGAAGACAAAAATATGATTTGTAAAGCAAAAATCTTATTTGCTTTGTTTTTCTTTAAATGTCTTTATTTCCTTCTGTTTGCTGGAGGCCAAACTTGCAGTAGTATAGAAAAGAAATACAAATGTTATAGTTTCCAAATTCTTTGGGGGAAGGGAGTTTGACCAAAGCTCCTGTAAATAATTAGCTTAGACATGGGCAGGACTGTTCCTGCTGGGGACAGCTTCTTCCTGTTCTTCACGCTGCTTGTGCCTAATGGTGCTCCTGGAGGTACCAGGAGTGTGCTCCTCCTGGCCCAGCCATGGTCTGGAGCAACACTAAGTCTGCTCAAGGAGCTCCTCACCCATGTGCCTGCAGCACCCATGGGCAAGGATGATCCAAGTTTTTTGCTATTTACTGAGCACCCAACGGGGTGATCTTGAGGCTTGTCAAAGGAAAACAAGTTCACGTGTGAACTGAGCTGTCTCCTGAGCAGCAAACACCAGTTGCAAAGAGCATCCTGTAACTTACAGACTTGCCTAATTAAGGAACTGAACTGAGAAGTGAGTGCTAGACTATGCTTTAGGCTTAAAATAAAAGCATTTCTTTGCATTCACCTTCTAGCTGTCTTTGTCCTTACTTGTAGTATTGCTTCAAAGTAACATAATGTGAGTTTACCCCCTACCCTTGATTTTAAGGCTGTTGTATACCGGGGTGTCTGTGGATTGCCTCTAACTGGGAACTGCAGCTCTGTGTTCCCCGTGTGCCAGCAGCACTGTGACATCTGGCCGTGGTTGGCCGTATGGTGCTCAGGGCACAGCACTCTTCATAATCTCATCCCCAACTGTCCAGGCCAACGTGATGGTAAGTGCTGCTGCCCGTGATACACTAGAGCCTTCACCGGCCCCATTGCCCCAAGGGGCAGGTTTAACAGGGTCAGGCCTGAGCATCGGTCCCAGGAAATGATCTCTGGTAAGAGTTTGACATTTTCTTTCCACCCTCCCTGTTACTGCTGTTCTGACTTTAAAAATAGAATGAGATTGTCTCATCTCAAGGCAAAGACTTCTCAAGAGGGTTAATTATGTCACATTTATTATCTGCTATGCAGATCTTTTTAGGCAAGTATGAATAATTTTTTTTAGTTGTATACCAGCTTTTTTTAAACCGAGGGCTGCAACCCCCCTGTGCTTGCTGCAAAGGCGACGCCAAGTTGACCACAACTATTTCAACATAGAGCTGCCTGACCTGGGTGCCCTGCCCTGGAGGTGGTGGATGGGGACCTGCTGCGGGCTGTCCCAGCAGTTCACTGTGTGGGAAGGGCCATGGTACCAGTCTGCAGAGGTCTGGAAGCTTTTCACACTAGAAATGTTACCAGAGACATTTTCAGATAATGTGGTCTCATTCCTGCTCTTGCTGGAGTGGACAACTTTGGAGTTTCCGAGTGACATTTGTGACATCCTGTGGGCATGCCAGCATGGTGACACTTCTTTTTCTAGGCATGTGAAAGACTGGAAACTGTCTTGCAGCTCAGAGTAAAAAGTGCCCTGATCAATGTTGGAACAAGGCTCCAGACCATGTTGGGTTTCATTCTGAACTGTGTGTGCTGCCCTATCCACGCTGGAGGTGAAGGAAGGATATTCTTGCTCCTAACACTGCAGACTGGGATGTTTTCTTCTCTCTGCAAGGGGATGCTCCCTGCTTTGAGCCTCCAGTGACTGCTGATGAGCGAATGATAGCCCAGCAGTGAGAAGCAGCCTAGGGAGTGATGGGACACAACTTCAAAGTAATGGGAAAGAGCTTTTTCCTCCCCCCCTCCCCTCTTTTACTTTGTTTGGAGGATCAAATTAGCAGTCTGCTAAAGTCTTTTAATGTTAAAACTTTCAGAGCATAAGCAATGACCTGTGAAAAGGAGTGCTTGGATCTAGACCCTGTGCATGATGAGGTCTGGCACGTCTATTATGGCCAATTAAAGTGACAGGTAGCAGAGTGTAAACACTCCTGACTCCTGCCGTTCCCTGGCTGGCTCCAGGCTGTACGCTGCCTTTCTCCTCGGCCTTGGAAAAGACACGTCAGCTTGAACTTCCTATCCAGAGCACAAAGCGGCCTTTCAGAACCTCTGTGCCCTCTGCTCGTGTGGTTCAGGGTGAACAGCCCACAAGCTGAAGCTTGGTCTTTCAGTCAAAACCTGTTGGCCTTGAATGGCAGGATTGTGTGCGGTACAGATGGTATCGGGCAAAGCAAACAGAGGCTGGCAGAGCCCTGCAGCACAGGCACAGCTCGCCCTCGGGCTGGGGACTCCTCGCCAGTTTCCAGGATGCTGTCCAGCACTCCAGCCTGGATTTGGATTTTAGGAATAAGCTGCAAGTCCCTCCCGATACCCACAGCAGCAGTGTGTGAAGCTTTGCCTTAAACTGAGCTTCAAATATTAGATTTGAGTAACTGAACAGTCAGAGGAAGCTATTGCCTTGAATAAACTAACTGGTGGCCCTAAAATAGCTTCTTATTTGAACAGCTTGGTAAAATAACCGTGCTCTGCAGGCTGATGTTGGCGATTTTAGACTCCCAGCTCTGTGGGGAGAGCTGGTGTTCTTCCATGCTGTGGCAGGAGATGGAAGAGGTTTTGATGACTCCTTCCCTCACCCATGACTCTACCTGCGAGTCTGCGTGTGGCAGCCCCTCCTCTGCCTTGTGCTGGGCTGCGGGGGTGAGAGCCGGCAGCCGCTCGCTCGGCTTCCTCCTGGGCGCAGAGGCAGAAGTGTGGTCTCACCCAGCCCTTCTGCATTTTCCTCTTACGTAATTTCTCCTGTCCCCAGTCAGATCAGAGGGCATCCCCCACCCACGCCTGACAACTGAAAAGGAAAGGAAAAAGAAAGGAAATGCGTTGCGGGAGAATCTGTGCTTTAAAAAAAGTTCATAGCCCACTTGGTGTAAATAGGCAAACATTTGTAGAGGCGTGGCAAGTTTCTAAAACACATCGGTGAGAAATGCTTCACACCCTTCCTTGTTACCCGGTAATTAAGAGAATACTTGCCTTCCAATACAGTGGCTCCATAAGTACAGGTGAGAGAGCCTTGATTTTCTCTGTGATGGATGTGAATCAGTAAGTAATGCTTCATCTGAGACTGCTCAGCCTGGCACAACTCCACATGGCATCCCCTTCCCTTCCAGTTGTGGTGAGGTGACTTTTCCTGGGAGAAAACTGAATGTGGAGGGTGCAGGGGCTCAGACTTGCATTTGTCCCACAGCTGGGGGATTTGGCTTGTTGGATGAGTGTGGATCAGGGACAAGATCCTGCTGAGGGAAGTGCCACGGTTGTCATACATGTGGCATTTCTTTTTTCTGGTTGTGTTTGATGGTTCCAGCTCTTGCTAATCAAATTGCTCGGTGGTGGGAGAATTGGATCCTCTTTTCTTCCCTGTCTGCTCTCTGGGAGCCTGTCTAAGTGTCAGGGGTGCTGGTGATTTGGCTGTGATGGGAGCGAATTTTAACTAGGCTCGCTCTTCAGCATGAGCGTATTGATGTAGGCATGTCATGTAGCCTGTCTGTCAGCCAAGTTACGAGCTTTCAGCTGCTTTATGTGCATATTTGAGGGATTGCTTCCAACCTGGGAAAGCCCAGCCAGGTCACTGCAGGGCAAGGCAGAGCTTTATTCCCATACCTACCTAATGCTGATGCCGCTTTCCTGCCCCGCAAGGATCAGAAGGAATCCATGGGAATCGCTGTCTTCTGGCTCCTGCTTCTGTTTGGGGTGGCTGTGCAAAGGCAGGCTCTGCTTACTCATCTGGCTTCAATGCAGCCACACAATCGCCTCTTTCGAGGAAGGGAATTCATTAGTTTCTGTGAAGTGGCCTTGGATCTTTGGGCAGCAGGTGCTTCTATAGAGCAAACTGTTGCTGAATATTCAACAGTTGCTATACAAGCGCTGGCCGACTGCCTGTGAAGCACTTGGAGTTATCTTGAGCATCCGATTAGATAAAGTGCAAAGTACTTGCTGCTTTAAAGCTACCCGCAGCTATGTTGTGTTGGTGGTATTTTGACGTTCTTTTTTTTTTTTTTTTTTTTTTTTTTTTTTTTTTTTTTCAAAAAAAAAAAGAAACTTCTTCTTTTTTTTTTTACATCGCAAAAATAAATCGATACCTTTAGTCCCTTTTGAAATATTTTGGTCTTTAATTTTTTTTTTTTTTTTTTTTTTTTTGTTTTTTTTTTTTTTTTTTTTTTGTGTGAATCTTCCAAGATCATAAGCAACCTCTTCATCTCTTTTGAGTCAGCCAACAAAGAAGGGAACTGCCTGGCAGCACAGTGATTCATATTCAGGTCATCAGAACCCCATTTTCTTACTGGTTTCGGCTAATGGCATGTACACCGAAAACAAATGACTCAGGATAGAAGTGTCTCTTAATTTTTAACATACTGTTTAAACTCAAGATAGTTCTTTTAAGGCTTCCTGAATTACACTTGTTCTCTCCAGCCTCTAATTTGGTACATGAAGTACTGTAGATACCTAAACTATGAAGGAATAATTTGAGAGGTTAAGCTGTGCAATCAGCTTTTTTTTTTTCTTTTTTTTTTTTTTTAGGAGTTTAATTTCCTTAGGTGTGGTTTGTAAGCAGCTTGTGCTAGATGGCATCATTGAAAGTATGGTCCTGTGAAAAACTGTGATCACTGAACAATTACAGCTTCAAACATAGCTTTAGTCAGTAAGGTGTGGGTGCCTGTATATTGTTTACAAGCGATGTGCCCCAATTCTAACTTCTTGTAGTAGCTTTCTTAACCTGTATTAGTTGTTTTAAAAGTGCTTTGTCTGTTTTCTTCTACTGGTTACTTAGGCCGCTAAAGAAAAAGTTTTCATTAAATGTGTAGTTGTGACTGTGGCACTGAAGGCTGGTTTCACCAAGGGAGCTGGAGGCACCTGGGTGGTTTTGTCCAAGTCCCACGCTTCACAGAATTTCTGTGCTGCACATCAGAGGTGTTCTTGAGCCTGGAAACGCTGCTTTATTAGGGGTGTAGTGATTCCCCACCCTTAAGCTCTTTAAGCTTAATAACTAAGCATGTTGTTCCTATCTGCAGAAAACAGTTGTGCAGGCTTCAGCGCAGTGGCTGTCACTGGTCCTACTTTCTGCACATCTTGCTGAAACAGTGATTTTCAGCACTGATTGGTAGGTGGACCTTGAGCACTTAAAAGCATGAATAAGCAGCTGCTGGAGCTGAGCCGCCCTGGCAGGATTGTTGGTCATGCTGCTTGCTTTGACCAGTGGGGTCTTCAGTGTGCAATTTGGCTGCCAGGTACTCAGAAGAGTCACTGAGACGTACTTTCTAAATGTCCACTTTGCACAGGTCTGTGGGCTAGGTGCCAGACTTGAGAAAAGAAGGGCTGACAGCCCGGGATGTGGTGTGCTGTGTGGCATCTGCTTTCCCTGCTGGGAGGAAGCGTCGGAGGGGGAGCTCCTCAGAGCACCTTGGCTGGCCCATGTTCTTTGTTTAACCTGTCCCAATCAGTCCCTGGGCATCCCACAGCTCAAGGATGGTGTCAGCAGAAGGGAGGACCAGCTTCCAGGAGGGGTCCCAATCTTGGAGTGAGCCATTTCAGAAGCTATAAAGCAGGTGGTCAGGCTTATGATGGGTCATTGCCTCCAAAAGCTTTCTTTTCTTCTTCTTTCTCTCTCTATTTTTATTTTTTTTAAAGGAAGCTTAGAAGAAAGTCTAGGAGCAGAGCAATTCCACTTTGAACAAGACTACCTGGTACTGACCAGCATGGGTACAGTGCAGTCTGTGTAACTATAGATGAGTACTGTAATATAAGTAAATATATGAAGGTTAGTTTGCCAGAAAGGGACATGAAGGAAAAGTGAGACCTTAGTCTTTATAGATGACACTGCACATTTAATTGCTAATGGACTTCTTTTAAAGAGCATCTAGGCTGCTATTATTAGAAAAAGCAAATGTGTGGTATTACCTACAGGGAACAAAAAGAGAGTAGTTTGTGCTCTTCCTGACCTTTACTTTCTTGTGTTAATTTGTTTAATACCAGTGAGATTTTCCTGCTGCAAAAGCTTGCTTAAGCAGTGACTTCTCCAAGACAGGCTAATTGGAGGCAGGCACTGTTTCTTCCTTTCCTCCTTTGATTGGCAAACTCCTACTTCAGGGATCCACTGTGTGCTCTGTACCTCTCTCTTCCCCTCCTGGATCAGACTTTGACCACCTGGTGCAATTCCTTAATGACAGTCAGGACTCTGTGGTATTAAACTTTTTAAGAGAAACAAGAGCTTTGTGCCTGTGAGGCTTAGCGTGCAGGAGGAGGAAACTTTGGGGAAATGTTACATCAATGCTCCTAGATACTTCTGAAACATCTTAATTGCTTTTTTCAATACGGACCACAAAGATCTTAGTGCTTGTGCTGCCTATTTGTAGATCCCAAGGTACTTTGCAAACAACAGTGTCATTGTCCCTGCTTGCTTATGAGGATGCAAGGTGCAGGTCAGAAGATGTGCTGAAGGACCTGGGGCCATAGCAGGGCCAGGGCAGACTCCACGGCTGGTGTCTGACCTGCCAAACCACCAGCTCCCTGCGGATGAGGGGTCATGGCCACGCTGAATGTGCTGTGGCTCAGAGCTAGAAATTTGATTGCATGAGGCAGAGTGGCTTCAATAAATACTGCATGACGTAGACAGAGAATAAATCCTTTTGGACATCTCTTGGAGAGGTACCTAGGGAGAGTTTCAGGCTGAATAAGGCTGACACAAAAAAGTGAGAAAAGGCCTATACACATGTGCTTATTACTGTATAGTGGTGCTGAAGTGTCTTACTGGTGCTACTTGTGTATCTGGAAAACCTGTTGAAAACTTAGCTGGAAAAGCATCCAGATACCTGCTCAGAGATTCAAACACTGCAAGTAAAGCTGTCCTATTGACTGCTTGGGTGTTTGCTAATTAGCTAGGTTTGAGCAGGTGGTGTTGTTTTGAGTTTCTTAAGTCTCCATACAATAGTATTTTTCACAGTCGTATAAATCAGCGTTTCAGGAAAAAAATGGAAGGTGAGACCTGCATTTTTAGTAGCAGTTGTTGCAGATCTTAAAAAGCTGCTGCTTCTGGCTGACGCTTCTCATGTTGAAGTGAAAAAGGCACGGAGAAAAATTGCTGTCATCAGCACAGAACAGCACTAGCGCTGCAGAGGGGGGGTTTAAGCCTCTCTGGCTCCAGCACAGGAGTGTCCAGAGGCTGTGGGAGATGACTTGAAGCTGTGCTGCTGCGAGCGGTGCCACTGTAAGAGCATCCCAGTGAACGTGCTTCCCAGGAAGGCAGCTGGTGCTTGAGGTGGTGCCAGGTTGCCAATGCCTTGGGATTCCCAGGGAAGGAGCTGGGTGGATGACAGTTGGGCCTAAATATGAGGGGTGTACCCATGAATGAAGTGCTTCATTACAGTGCCAGTAAACTGAGCCTTAAATGGGTGATTGTCTTAACTTGCTGGCAGTCGTTCCGTGGTGAAGCTGCCTTGGAGCTTGCAGGTGAGCTTCGGAGTGGAGCTCTGAGTCGGAGCATTTGCAGGACTTGCTCTGGAGGCATGGGTTATTTGTGTCACGCTGGATGGGAATTGTCAAAGCAGTATTGTGTGGTTATGTATCAAACAAAGGACAGAGTAAAATCTTAGGCTTGATTTTTTCAATTAAGAATTTTTATTTGTCCCTCAGGATCAAGCAAATAGAAAACAGCTTATCTTGGCTATTGTGAGTGTTCATGGGACAAGAAGGGGAGGGAGAGGAGGGAATAGCAAGAGCAAAGTGTTGCAGTAATGAGAATGATGTCTTATTTTAGTTGATACTTAATCAAGATGTGGTTCCAGGAAGCAGGAACAGATGGCTCTGTTGTTTTGGTTTTTTTTTTTTCCCTGCTCTCTTATATCATTGTCACCAATATTTACCATAAATGTTTTAAACACTTGACAATTCTTTTTTCACCTTAGATTTTTACCCATCCTTGAGAGTAAACTCTTACACATATCCAGCTTGCTTTTGTTTGATCAACAATATTAATACATGAAGTCACTGAGAGTTAGTCCTGTGATTATTTTCTTGGAGAGGATGCCTCTTTTATAATAAAATTTTGAGGATATTTATTAGTTCAAGTGCATTTTGATAGTAAATTAGGGCAAAACTGACTGCATTTTATATCTGAGTGTCGTGTCCCTCTCTGCTATAGAAGAGAGACAGCAAGTCACAGTATTTCAGCCCTTGTGGAAAGTGCAAGGTACCTTAGGGGCTTGCACAAACTGTCCTTTGTGAAGCAGGTCAGGCTTTTTGTTTTACGGCTTTTATTCAGTATCACTCTTGCTTACCAGGGCATCCAGAGAGTGGGTTGTTGCTTCTCCTGTATCCTATTAACTGCTTTGAAGGATGATCTGAATTGCCTCCTAATTCTTCTTTTGCCAGGGTGGTGAAATCCAGGACTGTGCCTACTTGGACAGTGAAAGCGCCTACAGCGAGTCGGAGCTCTTTCCTGATGACGACGCGATGACTCTGGCACAGCAAGAGGTTCACCATGAGTCTGACATGGACAGTGCTATTGAGAGCGCCCAGAGCTCGGAGGCCTCCGACGTGTGTCGGAGCGAGGAGAAGGACGGTGTGCTTGGTGGCCTGTTTCTGCCTGGTGACAAGTGAGTGGTGGTTTTGCCTCATGGCAGCCCTGTTTTGAGGCATGTGCAAAATGACCAGGGAGGAAGGAGCCTTTGTGTGACTAATCCCTACTGTGGGAGGCTGGGGATGCCTGAAGGATTTTTAAACTTAATATTCATTTACAATATAAGAGAGATGGATGTCCAGGTCCTCTAAGTGGCTTAGGCAGTCTCAGCCCTAGCTCCTTCTGGCATCTTCTGTGGGCGCTCCTGGGACTTGCATGTTGTGTGTTGAAGTGAAAGGATTGGGTTTTTCCAGAATGGATCACTGCGTTGGCATCCCCCAAACTTAAGATCTTCTGTGTTCCCATAACCTTTATACGCTGGAATGAAAATAAATACCTCCTGCAAAGCAGTGTAATATGGGGAATGCTGCTTTAGCCTTTTGTACATCTAGTTATCTAAAGATGTGGGCTCTGCAGGTTTGCTTTGCAACTCCATGTACCAAGATAGTTCTGTGTGCTTCTAATTTTCCATAACATCTAGTGCGCAGCAGTAACTTGTGTTTAACACAGGGTGTCCTGGCATGTGCGTGTGTAACCATAGTTTGCTGTTAACACAAGAGTGTCTCTGTAATCCTAATTTGACTGTTCCCAGGTGTGTACCTGGGGTGTGTTGGTAAAAGCCGTCTGGGGCAAAGGGACACAATTTGATTTAATCCTCTTTGAGCTGAGTTAATGCAGTACCACAGGACAAGGGTTCAGTTGGGCTTGCTGTGTAAGTCTCTGCCCTGTCTTCCCTATTTTTGGCTTGTCATCTTGGTTTGTGCCTCCTGACCTTCTTTCCTTGCTAAGGCAGTCCTCCTTCCCTCTCCCGGGCCTCCTCGGGTGCTCTCTGTGCAGCCTCATTCCTACCCTCCTCCTGCATTTCTCAGGCAGCTGAGGTCTGGCCTTCTCCTTACTTGCCCAAGCAATCCCAGAGATTTTCTCAAGATAATTCCAGTTTTCATCAGCTCTTTGTCAAACTTGTCGCCTTGCCTTGCCATTGCTACTTCTTCAAAGCACTCATCCTTGTGGTGGCTGACTTTTACCCATGCTGAGTTTGAAATGAGTTGTCTTTCCTCCCAGCTCAGGCTCTCATGAAGGGGGCGGGATGGGCATTGTGTGTCCTGTGCCCTCCGTCTTGGGGGGCCAGGAACTACTAAGAGCTCCTGCACTACTAATAATAAATCTTGGTTTATCCTCTGAGGCCTCCTCAGCTTTGATAAGTCTGTGGGAAAACACTTGGGGAGCTTCATGCTTTTGTGTTAAAAGACACCATAAGAGATTTTTACCCTGGCCAAGACATGATATCTGCTTGTTGAAGAAGTGCTCTGTGAAGTCCTGCTCTGAAGAACAGGAAATAGCTTTAAAACAAACAAACAAACAAACAAAAAGAACACCACCACCAAAAAAACAACCTGAAAGCTTCCTTCAGACAGTGTTAGAACGGTGGAAAACACCTACTTTTTGTAACTACCTTAAAAATGACATGATTCCCAGATAGTTTCCAACCTGAGGCTGGAGTTCAGGATCTACCCTGACTGTTTCAACCCAAGCAGTTTAAAGTTTGGCAAAGCTTATGAATAACTGCAAATTAAAAGTTCTAAGCAACATTATTGATTATTAGATGGGTCCAGTAGTGGTGACTGCATAGCTACTGTGAGAGAAACTTAGCCAGGTAATGCGTAAGACTGCCAAACTAGTCTGTTGGCAAGTGGTGATGTTCCAGGGCTTTTATGCTGGAGAATGGATTTTATGGACAAGTATACATTATCATCCCATCTGAGGACTGGTCATCTACCTCTGTCCTGGTGGAAGTGTTACGAGGAACTCCTTCCTAAGCTGACTTGGTATAACAACATTGAGATGAAAACAGCAGTTGCAGTGACACAGATCATAGTCACTAAAAACCTTATCAATACACAGTATGTCTGTGGCACAGCAGCTCTTAAAAAATAGATGTTAGTGTGATGCGTTGAGATTCTCATTAATCTGTCTCCCAGCCAAGGAGTCTTGTTAGATAAGTTTGATCTATTTCCAGTATGAGTATTCCTGTCTATATGATCTTCATCCTTTAATAGTGTGCCAGGCTTGACTTGCCCTAATTTCTGTTAATGTGAATTAGATAAGTGAATTACAGGTTATAAATGGATCTCATCAAAACAAGAGAAACAAAAGAGCATACATCTGAAATGTTGGCAGGTTTCCTCTTCTACTAATTGCTTTTGGAGGGAAGGGATATGCAAATAATGCTTGCACCATCCACCAAAGGAGCACTGTTGCATCTCTTGTTTACAGCTCACAAGGGTAGTATTACAGGAAGAGGAATCTCAGTCTCTGAAAGGCAGGGAATGGTTAAGAGGCTCAAGGTACACTCAGAAGAAACCTGGGAGGCAATATTGTTGAGCTGCTGGATTTACTGTCCCACGGCTCAGCCAGTGGAGTCAAAGATACAAACACTGTGAGCTGAAGCAAAGGGAGTGAAAACCTTACCCCAGTCTGCATGAGGCATTAGCAGATTGAATCAGTGCCCTGTCTGTATTGCAGCGAGGTGCTGGATTCTGCTCTGTAGTAGGAACAGTAACATGTTGAGCAGCTCCAGGGCTTCACAAGTGCAGTGTGTATTTCAGGCCTTAGATGTGTGTTTTCTGTAGGGAGAAGTTAGTTTGTAAGAACTTGTACGTGAATTTACTGGCTTGTCTCTTTAAATGCCTTACTGAGGTGGGAGCTGAGCAAACCTGTGTGAAATACCTGCCTCTGTGAGATAGCACACTGCATGACTGCAGGGTGGTCTGGATTCTGGGCAGGAGAATCATCGTGTACCCTCTGCAGCAAACTTCCTCCATTGTATTAGATGTGATGTGTTCAAAACTGCTCTACCAGCTACTTTCCTATGGAGCCTTGCTCTGCTGAGCTGTGTACCTGTAAGTCCTTTCTGAGGTCACAGCACCCTGCTGTTCCCTACCTGTTTGGCATTATCTAAGGTATTTCTTTGGTAGTAACTCACCCTTTTCTTGTGGTCTGTATCTCCTCTGAAAGACACAATTTGTCACAATGGAAGGAAGAGCAAGAACTCAGCCTCCAGTGACTCTTTGGCATGCAGTGAGCTGGAGTTTGTTTCTGGCCACACAAAAGAGTGGCTGGAGCTCATGGGGTGTGGGAGAGGGTTTATGGGAATTAATGGTGAACCCTGATTGTGGAATAGAGTCACAGCCTCTGTCTTGTACATGTTCCTCTCACTATCCCATGTGTTTTGGGGTTGTCTGCACAGTTCCTGCATTCAGAGTAGAAGTCCCGTAAGTACGACATGGAAATGATGATGGAGGATTATTGAGGTGTGCTCTTTAAAGTGAAATGGGTTTTGTTGATCCAAACCCATCTCACAGGTAGCTTGTTTATGGATTCTCATGCTCTTCTTTCAAGGCACTATGTCAAATGCGCATCAGATGTGTTTGGCACTTCAGTTTGTTAGCACAAAGTAAGTGGGTTACAACTTCAAATGAGGGAACAAGCTGTAAAGGTGGAAGATTCCACATGAGGTGAGACGCTATCAAAGTCGGCCTTCGAGACGTTTTGACCTCTTGTTTCAGGTCAAGTCCTCACAACCCTTCTGCCGCATCTGACCTCTCAACTTATTCCACCGCCTCTCTGATCAGTAATGAAGAACAGTTTGAAGACTATGGGGAAGGAGATGATGTGGATTTTACTCCCAGTAGCCCATGCCCTGATGATGAGACCAGAACCAACGCCTACTCTGACCTTGGCTCATCTGTATCTTCCAGGTTGCTGCTTATTCATTAACAAACAATTTTTCAATTTTGTTCTTCTCTGAGCATGGGTGACTATACCACTGGTTACATAGGTTCACTTTAAAAGCAAAATGTTATCAGTTCATTTTCTGCCCTGCTGTTGACAGACTACATTTAATAATAAGAGCTATAGCAAATATGTTGTTCCTGGTAACCTCTCTTGGGTTCTGTTGAAATAACTGGGCTGTTTTGCTTGTAGAGATTTCTTTCTATTGTAAACGGTGGATTTCACAGTTAGGGGCTAATATTGGAAGTTACCTGCTGCAAGCTGGAAACCAGCTTAGCGCTACGCACCAGCCCTGCTGCAGTGGAGAGAAGACCTGCAAAAGTGCTGTTTCTCTTTAATGTTCTGATACTACAGATCCTTAGCACTAACCTGTAAGGTGAAGTGCTGTGTATGGAAAGGGGTTTGTTTGACACAAGCATCCATATTGACTCTGAATGTCTTAGAGAACCTAAGGAGGTAGCTGCTGTCTGTTAGGAACTTAACTGAACTGAACACTACAGTCCACCAGTTTCCTGGACATGACCTCAGACTCTATAGCTCTTATGTGACTTGCTGATTTTAAAATCCTTCCCCAAGCAAGGGAATGGGTGAGCAGGGTTGGGGAAGAGCCGAGCATGAAGGTGCTCTAGGATTCGTCTGCTTGGATCACACGAAGGTCTTGTGGCTCATCGCGAACACAGGATAAGCTTACTCCATCCCTCTGTTCCACATGCAGCCCCCAAATACTACCCTCTGTTTTAAACACTTCTGCAATCCAACCTTGCCACCTCTGTCATGCATACAGAGTCACCACCCCTCTCCGCTGCCCCTTCATGATGATGGCTTGTGTCCTTCATCCCCTGTTTCCTCAGGTTTATGCAGCCCTTTCCATTCCCATTCCTGAGGGGCTGTGTGCACTTCATGTCATGATTGCTCTTTTTTATTTGAATTTATTTTCTCTTTATCATGCCAAGACCTACTGTTACGTCCTCTTCAGACCTATGTCCACTTCTCCCTTCCCCTTCATTCTAGGGTTCCTTCTGTCCTACCATCTGAGGGGGGTCATGTGACTTCCTTCTTATCAGACTGCTTTGTTTTTCATCTTCCTGTCTTTTTCTTGGAGAAAAGACTCTTCACATTGCATGCCAGGCTCTGGTGGGAAGATGGGCAAGATGAGAGGGGGACATTGCTGAGGTGGAACATACTAGTGTAGCTGC
This sequence comes from Calidris pugnax, assembly GCF_001431845.1. Taxonomy (NCBI): domain Eukaryota; kingdom Metazoa; phylum Chordata; class Aves; order Charadriiformes; family Scolopacidae; genus Calidris; species Calidris pugnax. Next base: position 2,187,258 of record NW_015090778.1, on the reverse strand, counting down.
TTTTGGTACGTGCATCGCATGGGCTCTGTGTACCTTGTGCTATTCTTCCACTCACCAAAGTGGTTCTTTCCACTGATACCCAGAACACATTCTGTGTAAAGCCTCAATTCAAACAGGTAGACTTGCCCTAAGGCTGGCATTCCCCATCATCACCTCTAAGTTACATGAGCTGCAATTAGAGGTGGTTCCCAAGTCCCCAGTCTGTGATTCTGACACACAGACACACAGTCAAGGGGAAAATCTGTTGTTAGTTGGTTATTACAGCCAGTAACATCTCTCCTTTCCTGCAAACAGTGCTGGCCAAACGCCCCGAAAAATGAGGCATGTTTATAACAGCGAGTTACTGGATGTTTACTGCTCACAGTGCTGCAAAAAGATAAATCTACTCAACGATTTGGAAGCCAGGCTGAAAAACTTGAAAGCAAACAGGTAAGCAGCCTATTGCACTGCTGTTAGCAATGACCCCGTGAAATGGGAATAAGTAGTAGCAGGAGGAGAGGAAGAAAGAGCCCTCTCCTTCCCTGTGTCCCATTCTGTCTTGCACATGTGATGTTCTTACGAAACAGCAAGAAATTCAGGCCTTGACATCTCACCTGAAGCAAAACGCTGTTCTTGGTTAGTTAATAAGTGTTTTTCTGATGTAAGGTGCAGACAGCATTAATAAACACAAATATTTTAACCAATGAGCTATTTGATTGCATAGTGAGAGTGGTATTTCCAGGAATTTTTCCCAGGAAGTGGGGTCTGCTCTGCTACTTAGTGCAGATCTACAGTTGACTGCTCTTTTCTCCAGGTGGGAAGGAGTGATCTGGCATATGCTTAGCTAATGCATATAAACGTACATACAGAATTACTTAGGTTGGAAAAGGCCTTTAAGATCATAGAGTCCAACCACTCCTAAAGCTGTTGGTCAGCAGAGGTACTTCATTCCTGTGGGATTTTTTTTTTTGTCCTAAATGGAGCTTGGAAAATTAGTGAATCCTGTGGCAGAAGTGACTTCTGGGGTTCTGTGCAATTTTAGCTTTTTCCTTACATTTCTCTCTTCACCTCTCTATCCACTTCTGAACAGTGCTGAGCACTTGGAAAGAATCCAGTGCTTCCAGCTATCACCTAGGGGTTTTGAAGGAAATTATTTGGTGGGCTTCTAGCTCCCCCTAGAAACTGAATATAAATCCTGCCTGTCTGCATGTTTCTTGGCAGAGAGCTCACTGCACTGCTTCTTCTCTTGATGACACAGCAGCATAGTACATGGTATGAACAGTATTCCTGCCCTAGCAAGGAGCTGCTAACACTGGGACCATGACTGGCTAGGGCTTTGGTAATTTAATGAGTGAGGCTGAAAAAGGGCGATGCTCTGACAAAGAGTTGTGTCTGTGTGCTCACACAGATGTGGCATCCTCTTATTGAGAGATGCAGCTGGATATTTTGATTTGGGTCTCATCTGTTGTCTGGAGTCTGGTCCTTCGTTTAGATAATACTAGTCTCTGGCTGCAAAAGGGAACTGTAAAAATGGAATTCATTTCAGTTCCTGTGCTGAACTGGGAAGCATTATGGGGAAGGATAAACTAACTGTTTATAAACATCATCTAAAAACTGGGAATCCAGAATAAATGTCCATCACTAACTCAGTGTCCCTTTGTGGTGTGTCTAATTTTAGTTTTGCTCTGACTTACACTGACAAATCTCTGCTAAATATAACAGTATTTGCAAATTGACTTATTAATGTTGACAGTCATTTGTGGCTCCATTCATCTTCACATTGTTGATACTAAGAATGTTGTTCACAGAATCTTTTTTTTTTACTTCACTAAAAAAGTCAGTATTATATTTCATTGTGCAATTCAGCTGGAGTTTAGACTTAAGATTGAACCCAACACTGATCAAATAAGTGTTTAATTCGTATATCATTCCTTCTGTATCCATGTAGCCCTAACAGGAAAATATCAAGCACAGCTTTTGGAAGGTAAGAATCTTCAACTTTTTTAATGAATACATGTGGAATCACTTGTAACAATTCTATAAGTGGGGGTGGGAGGAGCGAGGAAGAGTAAGTTTAGGGAAACAAAAAAGTGCTGAGACAAGTTTTCAAAGGAAAGGGCTTGTATTTGGTTAGGGATGTTACAGAATATAGAAGTCACTGCTAGTCTTGGACCTGAAAAGAGCTCTGTTAAGAACATAGATAGTTGCTTCCTTGGCTGCCAAATTTGTTCCTTTATACTGCTATTCTATCAGTCCAGCTATTGCTTCTTTCACCCTTGTAATGTGGGCCTTTTTGTTGTTTTTGTTACCGAAATGCAAAGGAAAGCAAGAGCATCCCTTTAAAAAGCACATAGGATGAATGAACCAACCCTGGGCTGTGGAGGGCTGTAAATTTCAAGAATATTTTAGATAATCTCCAGTGTTATGTATTCTGACAGTATTCTGTAGTGGGAACTGCTTGAGATTTCTTTTTTTTGTTGCAGCTTTCTTTTTTAAAGAAGTTCTTACTGTATGAAATTTTCTAGATGAACTATACCAACCAGTGTGCAGTGGTGACCTTATTTTAAATTTCTAATAAGGCAAATGCAACACTGTACATAGTGTGACTAAAGCTAAGTAGTTTTTAAACTATGCTAATGCTGGCGGCAGATCCTATCAAAAGCAACAAAGAATTCACACCCTAGAACTAATGTCATTGATTGTGCTCAGTATGACTTCATTTAGCTACCAGTCTCTTGTAAGACTTGTGCTTAAACAGTTGTAATTGTCACTGAAATGATTGCACAGATTTTAGCATAGGATGTTCAAAGTGCAAAGCCAGGCTGTAAGACAGTACCCAGACACTTTTTCCTTCGTCCTCATCAGACAAAATAATTATCCTTCTGATCTTTCAGACAACTCTTCCACAACAGTAACTTCAGCAGCAGTAATGGCAGCACAGAAGACCTGTTCAGAGACAGTATAGACTCCTGTGATAATGATATAACTGAAAAGGTGAGAGGCCGTGTGTGTTGCGATTAATGTACCCAGCAAAATCCTGCTGGAGACATGTATCAATTGACAAAACTCTCTTGCTCACATTACCAGTGATCTGAAGTAGCTCATTCAAAATGTCCTTGATATTCCATTAACATTATGAGTTTGCTTCACAAAAATGCAAGAACTGTGCAAGTGCAGATCTAGGCGTTGTATTAGTACTTCTTTATTGTGTATTTACATTTATCACCTTCAGGGAAGATGCAGGGTCTAAGGAACTTGGAATTTCAGGGCTTAATTCTGCTGCTGGTTTTGTAGGGAAGCATCCCGCCTTTTAAAAAGGGTGGTATAGGTAAATGCCCTCTGTAGCCATTACAGTAAGGGGGTGTATGAAGAGAAATTCAAACTCTCAGTTCTTTTCCACTTCCCCTTTCAGGTAACATACCTAGAAAAAAAGGTGACAGAACTGGAGAACGACAGCCTGACAAATGGTGACCTGAAGAGCAAACTGAAACAAGAGAACACACAGCTAGTGCACAGGTAATAAAGCACCGAGCCAGTTCTCTTTATCATGTCAGAGCAGAGCTAGAACAAAGTTGTAGGGAAGGAACACCTCTACCTGTAAAATATAACCAAGTCTTTTGCCTTAATGCTGACAGACAAAATAATATAAGGCTTCATCTGAGAAATCCAAGTGGAATAGGGCTCTTGCTGAATTTTCTGCAAGCAGAGGCCTTACAGGCAAGTTTCATAGTACAGAGAGGTTACTGACTTGTACAGAGCAAGCTCTTCTGTTACAAGAGAGGTTACCACTGGGGTTTGTTCTTGCACATAGCAAGAGCAAAAGGCTGGATCATAGTCCCAGCTTCTTGAGATTGAGAATGAAAGGATCATAGATGAACTGATACTACTTAATTCTATGCTGTTTGGAAGATTAAATACCAAGAGAGATATTGGGAGAGGTTAAATGCCAAGAGAGATACTGAAGTAGAAAGCAATAAAGGAGTGGGGAGGAGAGAAGCAATGAAGTTGCACACATTATTTTTTTTTTTAAGTACTTTTGAAGCTGTTACTGAAATGAGGTGTGGTTTCCTTAGAGTTCATGAGCTAGAAGAACTATTGAAAGACCAGGAGACATCAGCAGAACAGACTCTGGAAGAAGAGATAAAGAGACATCGAGAAGCGTACAGCAAATATGAAAAAGAGAAAGGCACCGAAATTGAACTGCTAAATACAAGGTAACAAACACCTTGATGCCTTCCAGAACAGAGTACAAGTTTTTCTTCTCTTCATTTTTATTTTGCACATAACACAACCAGACAGTGCACAGATGGTTACAGGTTAGCAGTTCTATCGAGTAGCTGTGCAGTTGCATGTCTAATGCCCAAAAGCTTGGAGGATGCTTTACATTAATTCTTTAATCCACGTGGCCCGTGTAGACAGCTTAGCTGGATATTTGGCATGGATTCAAGGAGGGAATTGTGACCAGCTGTAGCAAACAGTTGTGTCTGCATTTGTTTCCTTCCTACTTAATTCTTTTTAGATACCTGCTTTTAGGAGCATGAGAATCTGAGTGTCAGTTTAGCATCTTTGACCCTAAAAACAAACAAGCAAAAAAGCACACAATAGCTCATAATAAAAAATGCTAAGATTAGAAAGATTTTCTTGCTTGGTCTTTCTATCAAGTGCAAGTGAAATGGTTTTTTAGAGCATGTCGTTTTGCATGTTTGCATTCTTGAAGATTTGCTGTAAGATTTTTGTTATTGACACAGGGTTCAGCAACTGGAAGAAGAAAATGGTGAGCTGAAAAGCACTGTCACACGGCTGAAATCGCAAACAGAGAGATTAGATGAGGTAACAAAACTCCTGAGTGCTTGAGCAATCAAACAGCAGCTTGATTTGTGTAAGAGCAAACTCATAGAGTGATTGACCCAGCTTATTTAACTTGCCTTCCCTAAACAAGAATTTCGATGGATTTGAGACATCGGTCACCTTTAGTGGCAAGAATGTCCTGAGACACACGCCAGCTTATGACCAGCTGTGTCTGTGGATTTGTGTTGTAAAACTGAAGGTGGCTTATGCACTTGCAAGCTAGCTATGAAGTTCCCCATTTATTCTAGGAAAGGCAACGCATGTCAGATCGGTTGGAAGACACTAGTCTGCGACTGAAGGACGAGATGGATTTGTACAAGAGAATGATGGACAAGCTGCGGCAGAACAGACTGGAATTTAACAAGGAGAGAGAAGCCACACAGGAGGTAGGTGTGAAGAGGGATATAAGACCAGGCAATCACATCTCATCTGCATGGAAGCCCATCTGAAAAAGAATGGACAGACAGGATAAGGTCTGAAAATACAACATCCAGTAAATGTACTACTGGATTGTGTTTCTATGGGAGGGGTACCCATAGGGTGATGAATGCTGCAAGAGCACCTAATAAATGGCAAACCCTGACCCAGAGGGTTTACAACTCTTGGAGAACTTGCAGCCTTGAATGTGTGCCCTAGCATTTCCTTTACTAAAATTGCAAGTGGAATTACGCCTCTCAGACATGATGCTTAGAGATCAGAGCAGCATCCAGCTCTGAAGCAGTTTAAGTGACCTGTGCTTCCATAGAAGAGCAAGTGGCTGTATTGTGGGAATGTCTGGCCTCAGCCAGGCTCACACAGCACTTGTGTCGGGGTACAGAGGTGCAGCACAGAGATGTCTGCTGCTGGGGAGGGCTGGCTGTGCGGGGGCTGGAGAGACATGGCCTGCTTGCATGCCCGCAGCTCATTGAAGACTTGCGGAAGGAACTGGAACACCTGCAGCTGTACAAGCTGGAATGTGAGCGTCCTGGACGTGGGAGAAGCTCTTCATCCAGCGTGAGTGAATTCAACGCCAAAACCAGAGAGGTGGAAATGGAGCACGAAATAAAACGGCTCAAGCAGGTGAGCAGGGAAGGGCTTCTTGATCCATGTGAAAGGTGCAGAGCTGCTTTGAAAAATGCCTATAGCTGCAACCCTTAGGACACTGCCTTTAGATTTTGGCCCTCCCTTCCCACACAAACACAAGACCCGTATTGCATCTGTCTAGGACTTCTTTGCACAGGGAATACAAATTGTGAACGCAGGAAACATCTGTGATTCAGGCAGGGAGAACTTGTCACTGCTGGTAAGAGAGTTGCTGTTAGCTCGCAGCCTTACCCTATGTCATCCAGGCTACCTGTGAATTTTTAAAATTTATTTATATTTTAATGAAATATTGCAGAAAGAACTTAAAAACAACGTCTTTCCATCCTTAAATAGGAGAATCAGAAACTTCGTGACCAAAACGATGATCTTAATGGACAGATCCTAAGTCTTAGTCTTTATGAAGCTAAAAATCTCTTTGCAACGCAAACAAAAGCTCAGTCACTGGCTGCTGAAATTGATTCTGCATCAAGAGATGAGGTAATATGCTTTTTTAATCAATGAAACTTAAATAAGTTTTTCAATGTAATTAACTGTCAAGGCTGAACTATCTGAAGCTGAAAAACGAACCGAAAAATCTGCTTTGCTAGGAGTTCAAAAGTGTTAGAAGATTGCCTTAAATCTTAACAGTGATCTTGAATGCTGCTTTTAATGTAACTTTTTCATTTGTCTCTCTCAAAAAATGGAATTATTAGAATGTCAGTGAACTGCTTTACAATAGATTCATTTAACATTTTTAATATTACAGAGTATTGTGCTAATATGATATTAATTTAATATAGAAATTACCATAGCTAGCTACTGAAATTTTCACTTTCCGCTCTAGATTTAGTTCTAAGTTACTTCAGTAACAAGCTCTCAGATTTGAATTTCAGCTATATATTCCCTGTAGCAGAGCTGAATTCTTGGAGAAAAGTAGGCAGCGTGCAAGTAATAATCTGGTAATGCTTGGAAGATACTGCAGGAGACCCATTTGTATGTGGCTGAGTGAAGCTGGTACAGCTTCCTTTAAGCTCCAGGACAGATGATGAGATCAGGCCAGTGTAAGAGCTCCCAGACTAAAAGACAGGTTAGCGATGCAGGAGATGAAAAGGAGTTGTTTGCCTTCTCTGCTTTATTTCTTCTGGACGGAACTTCCCATTTCTTCTTCAAGAGGAGTCCTGAGACAAACCTCTTTACACAGTCTGTACCCAAATGACCCTGCGAGCCTTCGCTCCTGGGCAGTCCCTTGAAGTGAAGTGCATACTTGAGTTTCTTGCTGAACCAGACCTCTGTGAAGAAGGGCTGTTTAATTGTTGAACTCTAATTAGGTAAAAGCAAATAGGTCTTGTGGTGTTGTCAAGACAAATCCTTATTTCTTCTTCTGAATCTCCTGGCCCCTGTAAATGAGGAAGGTGCCGTACAACTGCGGCCCAGGGTTATTAAACCTCATAGACCTGCCTTGTGCCATTTTTCCTGTATAATCAAAATGAAGGTAAGAAGCTGCAGATTCAAGGTGGGACTTTTATGATGGCTAATGGAAATGGACATCCAAATCACATCAGGAGGATCTGGGGCTCTGAGACTCCTGGGCAGCTTTGTCAGTTTGGCAGTAAACATGCAGAGTATAAAAGGCAAGCAATCTTCTATTTAGAGAGTTTGAGGGGTCTTTCACAGGTCAAAGGTCTAGTGAAACGCATGTATTTAATAACATAACACAGACTATTCCGTGAGTTGTTCTTGATGAGTATTTAGCTGTGTTTTGAGGGGGGATTGGCAGGGGTTCTTTTGAAAGACTGTATGCATGTGATACAGAGGCAGCCCATATTGTTCTCAGTACAAAACACTGAAATCCTTGTTCTGTTCAGCAGCCTTTCATGCAAAGTGCTTCAGATTCCAGTAGACATAAAAAATTGAGTATCATGAAGCTCTTGCACTGAGATGAGGAAGCTCATCCATGGTGAGGATACAGGACAGATGCGTATGTTAGAATGACCTGCCAAAAGATTCCTGGTGATGACAGTTCACCACCTTCCTTTACCATAAAGACCTTTAACATACAGATTGTTTCTAATAAAAATACAGGGAGGAGCTAGATGTAGAGTACCTATCACAAAAGAATTGGTAATCCTGAGCAGTCTAGTCTCTCACCTGTCTGAATTTCATGCTGTTAATGTAAACTAGTGAGAATATTTCAAGATTAACTTTGAAATGTTGTGTTTCAGCTCATGGAAGCCCTTAAAGAACAGGAAGAGATAAATTACAGATTACGACAGTATATGGACAAGATCATTTTGGCAATTCTAGACCACAACCCGTCTATCTTGGAAATAAAGAATTGAAGAGAATATGAGAAGGAAAAGCAGCAACTGCCTGATATTTCTGCACATGCCACTGGATAAACAACACTCTGATACTGTAAATTAATCTATAAATATATATATACACTACGTGTGAGTGTGGGTGCGCGGGTGTGTTTTTATGATGTTTGGTACACTGTTATTTGTCATTGAATTGGCTTGGTTAGACTTTTTCCATGCACTTTCAATACCTGTGATAAGATGGATACTGTATATTAATGTAATAACAATATAACTGGATCATGCTGTTTTAGATACTGGACAAAATGACTCTACCTCTAGTTGTAAAGGTAAAAAAGACAATGGAAACATATGGATGTGGCCCTAACAAGGAGCAAGAATTATTCTTTCGTTCTTCCAGGAATTTGGGTACCACAAACCAATTAACATACCCAGGTTCAGTTCCTGACTGGTGCTGACTGTGTAATTTCCTATTTGATTTAATTTTAGTACTTAAACCACACATAGGATTCAAAAAAAATACAAAAACTTTGGGGAAAAGGAAAGACACAAAGTAAAAGGGAAGAAGAAGAGGAAAATATTGCAGAATTGTTGCTATTTGTGAAAAATCACTATCCACTTGTTTGCCACTGTCAGCACAAAGTGCTTTTTATGTAAGATCACTTTGGAGCCTGCTTTGGGATGCTCTGAGCCAGCCTGCTTTTTAGCGTGTGTGCGCATGTGTATTTTTTATGCCAAGGTCCCTGTAGCATTGAGGCTAAGAAGCTCTTCAAATCTCTTCCCCTATTTTCAGGGGTTTATCATGGGCCATTAAGATGAATTCTGGGATCCTGCCCCTTCCCCTCACCCTTAATTTTAAAGATTTCACTGAAGGAACACATTCTAGTTCTTACAAAAAACAGAAACGGAACAAAAAAAAAAAAATTGCATGAAATAGCCCACATCAGGAGGAGGAGGAGCAGCCCTTGAAATTATGTGTTGAGTTGCTTTCCCACCCCAGACACTGCAGTCTTTCCAGGTTGATGTTTTGTGGACAAGCTGTGGAGAGGACCGGCTGGGTCCTAACACAGGGGTGGAGAGAAGTCTGGTGTGGAGTGACTTTTATCTATAGGGCAGGAAAAAAAAAAAAAAAAAGAGCTTGGTCTTGCAGAAGTTGCTAATCCAGACCGAGTACACACATGCATATCTAAAGCTCTGGCAAGGGAACACATCCTGGTTTAGATGAGCAGCAGTGCAGGTGCTTAACTTTAAATGTGTACTGTGACTGCTCATAGAAGTCAGTGGGACAGAACATAAGTGTTAAAGTTGAGTGTGTGCTTAAATGCTGCCTTAAATAGGGATGGACTTCAACATGTGCCTGTGTTCTCCTGAGCTGGATTTGTGTACTGTAGGGCTAGGACCTTTTTAATTAATAATGTAGCTTATATAAGGAGCTTATGGAATTGTTTGGATAGTTGAATGGTAAAAAATAATTTTATTCCATGCACTTTTTTTAAAGAAAAAATTTCACACTTTCAATTCGCACCAACTGGCACAGAAAAATAGGCCCAAGTATCTGGCTTTCCCCAATGCATAGAGATGTTTCTTCTACTCAATACACTCCCCAGAAGAATGTTACAATAGCAATGACTGTGCTTTTCTGTGTATTTCTTGCTGTTGGCAGTGTCTTGCCCCTAGTATTCTCTTGATGTATCTTGGTGTGTATATGTGATGCATTTTTCCTGAATTTGAATACATAAAACATGTATTCAGTTATGGATGTAAATATATATATATTTTTCTGCTATCTCTGTGCTCTTGCCTTCAGTGACATGTTACTGGAGTGATGGGAGGGGGGGGAAGTACTGAAATCAGGCTTTTTTGAAGGCAAGAAAATAAAAACAATTTGTGTCTATTTATCTGCATTAGGCAGGTGTAAAGTAACTGGAAAGCAAAAGGGACCAGAGGAATAACTATGGGACACTAAATCCCAGCGCACAAAGATGTCTGCTCTGGGAGAAATGGTACAGTCTTGTTCAAACAGTGATGTCTCAGGGCTGGTTTCCTGAGGCTCTAAGGTAATCTGGAGGAAGGGATTTAAAGTCTACTCCTTTGCCACCTGGGGATGGTGTAAAATGTTCTTTGCTAAATTGCAGCAGCCTCTGTTTGTGGAGAAGCAGGTGGAACACCATGGGCACCTTTCCCACCTGCTGCTGCTGCTTCTGGATGTGCCACCCAGAAGGTAGGAGAGGAACAGTTAAGCCAGCTTGGTGCTACCTACAGCTCCCTGCCCACAGGACTCTTTGCTTTTGTGATGGCATTTCCCTCTGTGTGGTGCCATTTGTGGGTTGTGCCAAGGACTTTGCTCTTTTTATAGACCATGAAGGACTATTTCAAATTGTCAAGTGGCTGATACTAACCTGCTGTGACAAGCAGGGCTGGTGAGCCAGCAGCCCTGCTGTCCGACCTGCCTCGCTTGGTAAGTTCTGCTTCTGTCCTGCTCTCGTGCAGTGGGTTTAGATAAGAGTAAAGCTGTTGCAGGTCAGACCAGTGACTGTTTATAAATAATTTGAGGTAAACTGGACGTGGCTTCAGAATTTTAACAATCTAAAAACCTGTTCCTATTAGGGTCGAACATCAGCAAATGTTGAAGACTATTTAACTAAAAATTATACCAAGCACTTGGGAAGGGGAGAGCCTGGCTTACTTCAGAGACCACAGAGCCTGTGGACGCGAGCAGCAGACATGAGCATAGAGATAGCCAAGTTTTTGTGCAGGTAACTATATGTAAGAGATGAATAGTCACTAATTGTGACAAATAGTCACTAAATCTGGCTGAAATCCTGAAGGCCACACTCTAGGCGGGGGTACCCAGCAATGGATTTTGTAAAGACTTGCAGGTTGTCTTGTGTAGCTCTGTACCCAGCTGCTGTAGCATTTAGAAGCTGTTCCTTGCTCCAGTGTTTGCATCTGAAGAGTTGTCTTACCACCATGTTGGTGGTGTTTGTAGCTTTGTTTTATTGCATAAAGGAGTTATACTCCACTCCTGTGGGGCCCTCGCATGGTACTGCTTTCTATTATTGTTCAAATACATCTCCAGACACTTGTGATGTTTAACAAATAACATGAGCTGGAGGTGGGGGAAGCATTTCACTGGCAGATACATTTTCCTCTAAGGTATCCACCTCTAAAAATACTAATTAGCAATTATATTTTTAGACTGAATAACTACAGTAACTACAGATAATAGACCAACTTGTCTTGCAGTCCAAGCCTTGGAGAACTCTTCTGTCCCAGAAAAGAAGTCATCACGTTTTATGACATGCAGGTAACTTGGTAATACGGGATCACTTGATGGGTCACTGGGGCAGGGAGAAGAGTAATCTGGTATCTATGTTGCAGAGTGTGTATTTTGATCAGGCGTCAGACACGCACATTGGCAGAACAGACGGGAGATGTGGGAGATAGGGAGGCACCGGATAAATTTATTTCTTTACTGTGGGCTTCCTTTGTGCTCACAGGCCAGCTGGGGAAGTACAGTCTGTTACTGTTAGTGGAACAATGGCTTCACTTCCCTGGGTAAATAACTTCAAACACAGAAGTGTGGTACCATCTCAAACGCAGTAAACATTCTTCTATCAAAAACGTGCTTCTCATTTAACCCTCAGGGATGCAAACACAATCCGAGGTACTATATCTTGATCTGCTCCTCAGTTTGTTCTACTGTAGGTTCTGAAAAGCTAAGTGATACCCTGGTCAAACCAGTTGCAAACCGCTGCAGCTATTTTTGTACAGTGAAAAAAAAATTACTTGCTTCTGGCTAGAAGCTGTCCTTCATCAGGCTAGTCCACCACACAAGCTACTGCGGAAAAAATACCTCTTTCAAAACTTGCACTTAAGAGTACCTGAAATGTAGTTTCTCGAGATTTTTCTGATATTGACTGCTTCCCTCCAGACATCAGTCTTCAGCTGCTGCCTAGTTCTGATTCAAAACTATCTTGACATCAAAAGAGTATTTTTCAGCTTTTTGAGTAACTTCTATTAAAAACTCAAACTGTTCAGGATTTTGTTGTGTTTTGAAGTGCAACAGGGACAAACTAACCATCCCATCTATTTTTAAGGAGTTTTTAATATGCAAATTTGTAGCAAGCCTCTCTCTCAAAAAAAAAAAAATTTGAATACACTTTTGCTGCCAACTTTCCTTCTATGGTCTTGGGAGAGATTCTGATGTTTCTCAGCCAGCTCTGCAGGGAGTTGAACACAGCATCATTAATCCTCAAAGATATGTGTATCAACAAATATTTTGCTGTCTGAATGCAGCGATGCGCCTTTTACTTCAGTAAAACTGTGTTACTCTCCAGAAAGGATCTCAGCCTGCAGAATTTAGGCTCCCAAATCTGGTTAGTAATTGAAGGCTTGGAAACTAATATATAAACATACATTGTGGCCTGCTGCATCGGTCACTGTTCAGCAGTCGCTGCATCGTAGTGCTAATGACATGAATCTAAGTAGTAGAATTTACAAATAAATGACTACTTTTTATTCTTTAATGGCAGTGAATATACAGTGGTTTTCTCTTAAAACAAATACTGTATGGTGTGGTCTGAGGGATTTTTTCCAAGGAAGGAAGGAAGTAGCAGCTGATCAAACACTTGCCAGATCAGTGGCTTGGCTTATATTAATTTGAGTGAAAACTGACTTGAACTTTAACTGAGCAGTTCCTGGACTGGTTCTGTTGTTAAGTAACAATGCTCATATTCTTGTCATGTCATTTGTTACTCAAGGAACATTGTCAAGAAGGCATGACGGGATTTCACACCGCTGATTTTAAAGGATATAGTTCAACAGTTGCTGGCATTGTGTTCCGTTGCAGCATCCTCAGGGTTGTTTCCTCAGTATTTTTCAATCCAGAATATTGATCCCAGGAGCAGTTTGTTGTTGAAGCATGTGGCATGTGTGGGTTTCTTATCTAATGAAACTCTGCATGTGCTTTCAGAGTTTGTTAAGGATTGCAGTAGGTGTTTGGTCTGTATCCCGTAATCCTGAACAATGCACTGGGAGTTGCTCTGATGTGCAAGAGAGTAATTTCTTTGTGGGATTCTTCCCCAGTATGTCTTCTGTTGACATTTACACTCCTGGTCTTGTCCCCAGCCACTGTGCCTGCTTTCAGAGTGTCTGTGTGCTTTGGGGCAGCCACTTTAAGCAAATGGGAGGCACAAACACAATATTCTTGGCTTCAGTATGGCTGAGCCATGGCTTTATACCAGGCCAGTCCTGTCCACGCCTTTTGTGTGCTCCTGAAGACAACGTGTGTCCTATCTACCTGACAAAATGTTGTAGCTGATTCTTATGATGTGTCAGCACGTAGGGTGAGTAAGCCTGAAGTCCATCCAAATAAGGCATCATTGGGATGTCCCCATAAGCTTTGCCTGGATTCTGCATAGCTCTCTGTAGCATGCTGTACTCAGACACTCTGTTTGCAAGGCACAGCCCTACTAGCTTTTAGCCCAGCCCAGCAAGCCTACCTTGTAGATAATGACAGCTGCCCATTAAGATAGAAACGTCTGCAACTAGGGTCTCTGTGCCGTATTTGCCACAGTGTGGAGCCAGCTGATGGTGTTCCGTTGTGTTCCTGAAACTTTTATTTTTTAAATTACGTTACCTGCTTAAGTCTCAAAGTTTTGTTGAACTATGAGAGTAGTACCTATTCAAACATATAATAAAAGAGAGATTACTTTTTACTTAAACTTGAAGCCTAATGAAAACATATATTAACAAACATGGACAACTTTGGTATAGCTTGGACACCTACCCCTAGAATGTAGGTGTTGTTAGTGGTGCAGCTGTGACATCTGAGCTTCCAGCTTTTGCATCACCATTCTCAGCAGAGTGACATTCATCCTGGCAAACCCTTGTAAAGCCCCTTGTGCCCTGGTGAAGGGCACAGAGGGGATTGTTCTGGCAGACACACCTTGGATAGACAGTGAGGGGTGCAGGAGGGCTGCAGTAACTCTTCCACCCAGAGAGCTGTAGCAGTGATCTTACACTACTCAACATCAGCCCCGTTTTATTTAATACCTTATCTGTAGCTAAGTTATGCTGGCTATGGAGAAAGGAAGTCAGAAGAGGAACCAAGGATTTCATATCATGTGAACATTTAGCATGCTACAGGACAGTAAGTGTTGCACTGACAGTATATTTAAATACTGAGATATTTTGGGAATTACTGTACAATCAGTTGTGGGAGCCATTTGTTTTGCTTTGTTGCACAGACTGTACTTACATTTTTTGCATGGTTACATATTTTAGTACTTGTGCCTTCTCTGTTGTAAGGATACGTTTTATTTTCACATTTATCTCCTGTTTTGGGCACTTTTTATATATACTTTTTCATTTGATCTTCATCTCTGGTTTTCATGTAATGTACATGTGTATATATAAAATAGATCAGATTTGTATTCATGTGCCTCTGAGATGTAAAAAGTACTCATTTTGTACAGGTTTTTTTAGAAGCACTAGATCATGGTCTAAATTACGTAGCAAATGAAACTTAACATAATTAGCAGTTCTTTGTCTTCTTCTAGAAATGTTGTGTCAGATGGCTGGTCTCTTTTGTAAAGCAACATCACACACACACTCCCTGGATTTATTGTTCTAGTATCATTATTAATTCAAAATAATAAAACACTAACTGTTACGGTCCTGACCTAGCAATTACAGTTTTTGTTCACACTAAAGCCAATTTGCTGCTTTTTATACTTGAAATGGACATCAGACCAAAATCTCATTTGAACACATTGTCCGTTCCAGGTTAACTTTAGTTCTGGGATTATTTTTGTGGGAGTGGGCAAGATTTACTTTGCCCATTCAAATGGAAAGAGAAATAACATTACCAATTCATAGCCTCTCCTTCTTAGAGAGGGTGAAATGCTTTTGATTACTTCTTCTGTTTTCTCCTTGGCTTCTGAGGCAGCTTTTCCTAAGGACAGATCCCAGATCTGCATGACAAGATCTTCCTCTTGCAGATGTGAGGAATTGGGTGTCTCACTTTTTGCAACTATAGAATAAACTCTTTCCCTTGTGGTTTGTAGCAGAGCACTCTCCTGCAGCATTTGGGAAGCTAAGTAGATGCATCCTGAGACTGGGGCATCTGTAACTGGCAGCCAGAGACCTGGTCCTAGAAATCTTCGCTCTCACCAACCTCTTCTTGAGCTGCTTTCATTTCTTGAGCATTGACCCCCTCATCTGGTGAGAGGCTTGAATTGTTCCCTCTATCGCACCTTGTGGTTTATCAATATCCCACTCACCAGCCCCTGGACACTGTGAGATAATCCATTGTGGTAAATCACAAGAAAGAAATCATCAATATCTCGTAAATTTCCCAAAACACAACATTTTGATCTATAAAATAATATACTCCGTCCTCATGAAGCAGGATTTTTTTAACTGAATTTGGCACCCACTTGACAGATTATGCAGCTGCCTTAGAAGCAAGGAGGTGGTTTTATTTTTTACTTCAAAGGCTGCTTGGTATGAAAATGAGCAAAGTCCACTCACTCCATTGTTACTGAAAAAAGCAGTCAGCAAAAGTGGCATATGACTATTTTTAATCTCGTTCTGTAATTTACAACACAAGTGAAGTGATGTCAGTACTGTTGAAATGTGCAATTACACTATTTTCTCTGTATTTTCTTGAAATACTTTTTCGGGACGATAAAGCTGTCCTTGCTAATGTGGATCCTTTCAGGTAGCTGTACTGTACAATCAGATATGTAAATAAATTATTTGCTTTCCCTGCATGACTAAAAAGTCGTCTGTCGTGGGTGACTGATGCCGTGTCCCGCTGTGCCCTGGATCCCTGGCACAGGCAGCGGGCACCCACCTCCCTTTCTGTGCTCGTTCAAAGGAGGGTCGCACAGTTCTGCTCTCCCCTGCCCAAATGCCAACCTCATTAGCTCTGGCCGAGTTAGATGGATGCCACCAGGGAATGAGTTTGTCTCCGCATGTGCTTTATCTTGACAGCCACGACTATGCTAAATTTCCAGGAGCTTTGCGGGATACATGATGCCAAAGCTTCATGGGATCTCTCCGCCCATGGCATTCCCCTTCTCAAATGATGGGATGTCCAGCTGTGAACTGTTTGCAGGATTTGGAGCCAACTTTTTAATCTGATTTAAATATAATTATTTACTGACCCTTGTGGCTAATGAGCCTGTGCTCTGACTCCTTTCCTGGGGAGCAGTCAGCTGCCATGGGGAGGGCACAGCCTGAAGCCATATCCCTGGGGGGGTTCTGGCACTGATGGATGGTCTGACCTTGTGTGGCCAGCCCTGAACACCCCCACGGGCCACTGGAGAGAGGGGGGTCACTGTTAAATGAAAGGCAAGGGCTTTTTTTCTGCTCACTTGTGCCAGGGAAAGGCCTGAGGGAAAGCCCTGCCACAGGTGGCCCAGCAACAGCTGCCCGTTACCAAAGCCCTGGGAGTGGCCACGGCTCCCAGGTGTGTTTGAACGAGCCCTCCTGGGGGCAGGACAGCAAAGTCTGCCTGCGAGGGAGCAGAGTGGTGGTGGGAAACCTTTGGGCAGTAGCTGGGAGCTGGGACCTATGGCTGAGGCAGCGGGGACATGAGGAGACCATCCCTCCGGTGCAGGCTCTGGCCAGGACTCGCCATGTCGCCATCCCCAGAGCAACGGGCCCTGTGTGAGGCGGGAAGCAGAGGACACACCGGTGAGACCCCCTCGACCAACTCTCTGAGATAAATTTTTTTTTCTAATCTCCTGTTTGAGCTGCCAGACTAGCTGGCCTCTTCTCTGGTCTTTGTTTTAATTGCTCAAGTAAAAAAAATAACCTAGTAAGTGATGAGGTGTTTAGGTTCAAGGCTCCTATTTGCAAGAGTTTGTGGAGAAGGGGGAGGCTGCCATGGGCACGGTCACCTCAGGGGCAGCCCTGGGCCCTGGGGCTGGTGTCTGTGGCACCGTTACTGAAAGGATAGGGGTCCATTAGTTTGGGAAAATGCTGCTTATAGAGATAGAGCCACACTCAGCTCACAGAGATACTGGGTGCTTCTTACTGGGGAAACTGGGGCCTTTCTGTGGTGTGTTGGGGAGACTCCTGGGGTGAGGCACCTCCTCAAGCAGCTCTGTGTAGGTCACTGCCCCATCCTACCTGCCCAGCAGTGTGTCTGAGGGAAACCATCAGAGTTAGCCTGGAAAAGCCAGCAAAGTCCATGCTGACATGGCCGTGGGATGCTGATGGCTCACAGCTGTGCTTACATAGCAGGTTTACTGCATTTAAACTTTGCCCCCTGGAAAGCTACTGCTCCCACCCCCAGCCTGCTTCTTCATCAGGTGTCACTTGTGCCCTTGATGTAAAAAAAAAGTGACCATTTTGCACCTGTGTGAATGATGGTGAAGGGTGTAAAGTAAAGAACTGGACCTGCGATGTATTATTTGAAATCTTAAGTAGGGCTCTAAGGAAAGGAGAGGTGGAAAGAAAGTTTGAAAAGACTTCACTGATCAGTTCAAGCTTTGCAGGGCAAACATTTTCCTTGAAAAAGCATTTTAGTGATCATCAAGTGATCATAGTGTGCAAACTGCTTTGATTTGGCTGTCAGTATTCTCTAAACCTGGTATACGTCCTTTACAATATCATCCCATGTGGTTGCTGGGCAACTTTTCTCCCAGCAGGTAGAGACATTTGGGGAATCAGAGCAAAGACAGGGTATGAATAATCCATGGAGTAACTTCCCTGCGTGTTATCTTCTCAGGCTTCCCCATTCCCAGATTCCTTATGGCAATGAGATGTTGGATATTCAGATTTTTAACAGCAGGCTCAAAGAAAACTCCCTGCTGTGTATGCTAAACCACTTCACCAGAGAGACATGGAGCAGTTTTGTCCCAAATCTCAGCAGCTCAGGGTACCATGCTGTACTACTGACCTACTTCCAGATCAATTACTTACTGGTACATGAGAGAGACACACTGGGAAAGTAAATCAGCTGTTACTCTGGGGACAGGAATACATCAACACTAGGTATCACAAAGTTTGTAATAGTTTCTGACAAACGATGCTGTTTGTACTGTGCTGGGGAGAGCCAAGACCCTTGGGTCATTTTGCAACAAGGAATTAAAGCTCAGAACTCCCTGGGAGGTGATTGTTATCTTGCTCTTATTTTTTGGGGGGAAGGGAGGAGGGAAAGAGGGTTTGAAGCCAGGCAGAGGTTAAATGAGGCAGTAGCAAAGTAGTAAATAGATTGCAGGAGTTCTGACTCCTCAAAACTTGGATGATGGTAAGGAGAGCCCTTACAAAGAGGAAATATATCTCATGTGAGCACCAATGGAGTACCACCAGCCAACTCCTGTAGTCTGACAGCGGGCTCTGATCTCCTCATGTTGTCTTGGCAGGCAGGTTTTTTCTCAGCATAGCCATCTCAAAGCTGTGACTTCGATGCTTTCCCTTGCTCTGTTTGCTGTTTTTGATGGTCCATGTTACAATGTTTTCTGGGATTGCTGATGGCAGACAGGGCTCTGGGATGTGTCACTCCACTCTAAATGTCTTTTGACACACGTAATGCAGCAGGGACTCTTCTAGCTTGCATAACTTGGGGTAAGTTTTGTCCTTGGAGCCAGCAGCTTCTTGGACACAGCATATGACTAGTAAACTGAAAATTGTCCAAGATGTATAACCATAACTATTTGGATTAATGGTGATTTTAAAACAACTCTGTAGTGATAATACGTAAACATGTCCTCTGGCGTAGTGCTAAAACCCTTATTCCCTGACACTGAGATCCTTGTGCCTTAGCTTGCAGACAGACAAGGTAGTTAATATTTTGATGCAATAGCGTGTAACATAAGGCTGAAAACGCCCAGTGCAGACTCTTTCTGAAGAGAAAGACAGAAGAGCTGGGCTCTGGCACCAAATGAGGTAGATGGAACTTGGATGCTGAAAGGCTGCGTTCACTCTTTCCCTCTTCCGTTAACGCAAGTGAATTGGAGGATGTATTTTATGAAACACTGTCTCTCTTGGCTACTGTGTGGCTTTTCTGAATGTGCTCTGGCTTTTATTTAAAACCTCAACAGTCACTGGGAAGGGTTGCTACCAGCCTTTCAGTATCTTCTGGTCTGCCTGAGCACTTGTCCCGTGTGGCAGAGAAAGGACCCCCCACCAAGCCTGTCCTTTGGCCAAAGCATGGTCTGCAGAGCTGAGCTCTGGCCATGCAAAGGAAGGATTTGGGAGGGATGAGGGGGGGAAGGAGGGAGGGAGGGAAGGAAGGGGAGCGCTGCCAGGGCTGCCATGTGCAGAGGGATGTGATTAAACACTGGCTGCCTGAAATGCAAAGTCCAGGGCCGCAGAGGGCATGGAATGTGGCTGGAAACCAGCGTCAAGTCCTGCAGCCCCAGAAGCTCCTGCTGTCCTGCTGCTTTTGGCCAAGCATCCTGGTGTTGCCACGGTGCGGGCTTCCCAAGTGACTTTGGCATCAAAAAATAAGCCTTAGCATCAGAAACCTGACTGGAAATATTTGGCACAATGTTTGTATTAGCACCTAAAAATAGGACTTACCCTTAGGAAAGCAACTGTTCAGGAATGAGCTGTTCAGCCCTCACGTGTTTTATTTATTTGTGCAAGGAGCACATGGCAAAGGCAGTGCGCATTCTTGCAATAAAGGTTGTGTAACTCGGATCTGATTAAACAGACAGTGGTGCCTGGTTACAAAGTCATAGCTATAAAGCAAAAAGAGGGATTATTCTATGTCAGATTGGTAGTAGGTTCTGACTGTGCCTGGCTTTTTTAAATTTTCTTGTTGGTTGGTTTGTTTTTTCAGGCGGAATATGTAAGCCAAAAAATACCAGTTTATTTTCTGCTGCCCAGCAATGGTTGAAAACTAGAAACCAGAATGAGAAATTTCAATGCAGGGCGAAATTCAAAACCACATCCTTCAAATTCTTCCCTCCTGCCCTACAGCTAGTGGTGATAAAAACGAGAGCTGATTCATTTCTTGGGTTTTAACCAAGCATTAGCCATAAGACTAAATATTTGGTAGCTGGAAACCCAAAGGAGGAAATATTAATAATGTAGTATTGTATTAATGATTTATGCTATTATGATTTTACTATGTAAACAGACGATAATGGGAGTGAAGCAAAATGTGAAAATTCAGTTTGAATATCAGGAAACACTCCCTGACACAAACCCATGTTGGATTGCCCGACACCGTCCCCGGGGAAGGGGTGGAAACGCCGTTGCTTGGCAGAGGGAGAGCGTCGGGAGCGGCGTTTGGCCGCAGGGCCGGAGCCCCGGCCAGGTCCCCTCCGACGGGCACCGGGGGGGGACGGGGTGTCCCACCGCGGGACGGTGTGCCGGCAGGGCTGGCTCTTGCTTTGGGGGGAAGCCTCCCTCCCCCCGAACCTGGGAGACACTCTCCCGTTCGCGGGTGCCAGACGCTGGGAAGCAGCCGGGCTGAATGCGTAATCTCAGCAGCAGACTTTTTTTCATACAAAACAGCTCCTGTTTGTTTCCTCGGGCAACTCTCTGTTTCTGTGGCGATGCACTTTACTCTGCCATGAGAACCACCGGGAGCTGTTAGCCAGGAGAAAGGAAAACAAACGTTCACCAATAGTTTCCTTTTTGAGCAATAGCGCTGCCGCCGCAGGTGATGCCGGCGAGACCCGGCGGGAGGCTCCGCCGCCGGGGGGGTGGCAGCGCACGGGGGGCACCAGAAACGGGTTTCTCGGGGAACAATCCGGCTGCGGGGAGAAGGGGCAGGGGGACGGCTGAGCTCCGCGGGCGGGGAAGGGCCCGGCCACCGGCAGCCGGCGGGGGCGTCGCTGGGGCGCCAGCCGCCCGTGCTCCCGTCCTACCGTTCTGGGCGGGTCCGTCGCCGCCCTTTCCCGCTGCTCCGCCCCGCGGCTGCCCCGGACCCGCCACCGCCAACCGCACCGGCGGGCGGCACCGCGCCGTCCCG
>NW_015090778.1:2154976-2165992 GCF_001431845.1 Calidris pugnax | reverse complement strand
CCCGCCGCCGGCAGCTCCCCGGGGCCGCCCCGTCCCGCCGGCGGCGGCAGCTCCCCGGGGCGGGCGGGTCGGTCCCTTCCACTGGCGGCGCGGGGGAGCAGTTAGCCCGTCAGGCGCGGTGGCCAAGTGGTAAGGCGTCGGTCTCGTAAACCGAAGATCGCGGGTTCGAACCCCGTCCGTGCCTGCCGAGGCAGCGCGGTGCGCTGGCAGCCCCGTCTGTGGGGAGGCCGCGGACGCCGCCTCGTTTGCGGCTCCTTTTTTTTCTGCTTTCGGCCGCCGAAACTCGCTCTGACTCCTCGCTGGGCTCCCCGGCAGCTGCGGATCCCCGGGGAGCGGAGAGACGGAGCGAGCGAGGGGGCCGCGGTCCCCGCGGGTCCTTGGCGCGGAGCCGGTGGTGAGCCCGGGGGGCGTTAGTGCGGCGTGGGGGGCGGGCAGGCTCCGGAGGGTTGTGCTGGATGCTGTGAATCACGGTTAAACTGGTGTCTGCACTAGATTCCTGTGGAGGAGGTGTTTAAGCATGGAAATGATAAGTCCAGTCCCTCTTGCTGTTACTTTCTCTATAGGTGCTGTTTTTGAAGTAATTCCCACTATGAAAAGTGCAGTGCAGTTGTACCGTTTACACCAGAGCTGACCTTCATGGCTGGGTTCTCAATATGTAAAGCTGTGTGAAGTTTTGCAGGTGTGCAAGGGCATTTCTGCTGGCTCTGTTTTAACAGAACTTTGATTATTGCTGCTTTCAGGCAGCTTAAAATATGTAAAGAACAAAGTCATTTAATTGCAAAATCACCATAGCCAGGTATCCAGGAAGAGCTGAGGAGCTTCTTCCAAAAAACTGGCTGTTTCCTTTGATGCTTAGAAAAAGCTGGGTTTTTGTTGTTTAATGTGCCACACTTAGGCTGGGACTGATGAGGTAGGAGGCTGTTTGTCTTTCTCAGTAGGTGTTGGAAATATGTGTGTGCGTATGTGTTAGGTGTTTGGGGAGGTTTGTAGAAAATGGTTGCACAGTATGTTATTAACAAGCCACAAAAAAAACAGTATTACATTTTGATATAAAAACAGGAAATGCAGTTTAGAAAAACATAGACACCGTTTTACTTGGAAAATGCAGCGCTGTCAAAATCCTGTCAACTTTGTTGGCGGATTTTGAGGATGAAGGTTCCAGCTTTGAAACACTCTATTTTGAGTAGACATCAGTATGTCAAACCAAAACATTTCTAATGATTCAAAAGCTGTCTTGCAGCTTTTGCAGAGAATTTCAGAATTCTGTGGGTTTGTTTCTGGTTGAAACCAATTGTGAAACTGAGGTCCTTCCTGAAAAAGGCTTGCCATCCCGTAAGCCTGAGCAGTTCAGTCTTGCCCAAACGTGTGCCACGAACCCGGGACTAAGAGCCAGGTATTTCAATAAGGCTTTGGCATTGCTGTTCTCTGTAGCCATAACGCAGCTTAGCAGTTGCTTAACTTTGGTCTCTGCAGAACTGGAATATTCACTTCTGACTCCTGGGAGTTTTGTAAGGAAGGTCCTTTGCTTTGCCCAGCTCCTCGGGCAGGGGCCCACAGGACGGCTCTGTGCCAGGGCTGCTGTTGTGCATTTTACACTCTTGGAACAAGCTCACCTGCCTGGATCCTTTCTGTTCAGTGTCGTGCAGTTCTCTCTGTGCCATCCTGCTAATGTTGTCTTCAAGGCTCCCCAGCTCTTCACAGGCACACTGATCTTAGGGCACAGGTATTTTTTTCCGGTCCTCAGGACTGTCTTTTTAGAGCTGTTGGTCTTGCCCAGCACAGCAGAGTCCTGCTGTGCAATACAGGCCCCTGCTCACCCTCAGAGCATGACTGAAAGATAATGCATTTGTTGTAGTAGTCAAGAAAGTGCAGAGGAATACAAGGAGGTGTTTCTGAACAGAAAAGTATGTGTGGAGGCTTTGGTATAAATACCACTATTGAACAGTTGAAAGTTTCGGAGCAGTTTGGCTCCTTTGGCAGTTTGGACCGAAACCTCTGAAAAGTTCTGGTTGGCTTATTAGAAGAAATGAAGCTGTGCCTCTGGGCTTACATGTCAAGTTTACACCAGGGCAAGATGCTGCGTTGAGCCACCTGGAGACAACCAACTCAGCCCTGGCTCAGGCAAGAGTGGAGGCTGTGGGTTACTTAAGATAAAGGAGGGAATCCTTGCAGCAGGAGCTCAGGATATGAAAGTCTGTCCCCAAGTGTGTCTCTGTCACCCGGCACGTGTGCTGTGCTTGGCCTGCCTTGCTTGGGGCAGGAGCACCACAGGGTTTGTTAATGAAGCTGGAAATCAAGAGCTAGACCCCAGCTGATGTAAATTAGCAGAGAGCCGCTCAAGCTAACAAGACTGTTCAGCTGACCCTGTGTGTGAGCAAAGTCCAGCCTAAAAATAAAATCAATTTAAAATGTCCTGCTCCTCACACCTAAGCAGAGCTGCTCCTGGCTCGCTGGCACTGCTGGGGCTCTTGGTTCTCCTCACTCCCCTCCCTTTGGTGTCTCTGCCCCTTCATGGGGGCTGGGTTGAGGCAGAGTGTGTGAGCTCTCACCTCCCGCCTTCACGGCCCCCTCTTCTTACTCAGTCAGGCAATATGTTTGATTTTGACCTTAATTTAATAGCTAAAGTCCTGAAGCGCCAATGAACTTGAATCAAGATACTTATGATTGATCATAAGTGTTCTGGAGATAGTTTTGGTTTGGGATTTTTTTGGGTAGGTGAGAGAAAGTTGTTTATTTTGGACACAAGTCCTGACCAAAAACATAAAAAATTTTAGGTGCCCCATTTGAGTTGCTTTAAGATCTTTGACTTTATTCCAGAAAATACTGAGCAGCCTCCCTCTGAATATAACACCTCTATTAAATGAGAAGTTATTAAACAAGGATTAAAATGAGGCCCCTTTTAATTACCTAATAAAAACACATTACAATTAATGTACTTAAAAGATGTGTTACTGCTGAAAATCTTGGCTGTATTTAGATACAGAATTTCCTGACCTTTCTGGTTTGACAAACCATTTATTCAGAATCCAGACATCTTCATGACCCCTTTAAAGTAAATGTAAAAATGAATCAATTATAACAGCAGTATTTCTGAATTGCGTATTATGTGTGTTTGTGAGAGGCTGACAGAAAACGCTTGCTTTTGAAAAGTTAAGATGTGAATGGGGACTAAAAGCGTAATGTTCTTTGTTCGGATTATAATAACATTTTTCAGTGCTTTGCAACTCTCCCAAGTGTCTGTTGCGTCCTCCCTAGGGTCAAACCTCAGCAACTGAAAACCAGTGTGTTAGCAGCACAGGAGCTGTGTGTCTGGTTCAGAAATAGTGGTGAGATCATTCAAAAGCCTTCCTCGGACCGTGCTTTGTGGAGCCAGGCAGGGGGATTGTACCAAAAAACTGTTCAGACCCACTTGTCCCATTAATAAAGTGTTGGATTGTCTTCCCAGCTTTCTTCCTTTTTGGGCATCCCTCCATGGGATCGCTGACAGTTGTTTTTTTTTTAATTTTTTTTTTTTTTTAAAGGAGGGGTAAAAAAACCCAAACCCAAGCTCTGAAACCTTGAACTTTGAAAGAAAATACATGCGTGGAGTTGTGCAAATAGAGCGTGGTGTGCCAGGGGTGACTGGGCAGCCCGAGCCAGCTGGGCCATGGGCTGGTGAGAGCCCTCGCTCTTGGGGACAGGGCTGGTGTCCCAGTGGCTGAGCCCTGCCTTTGGACATGGTCAATGACAGGGCCAAGCTGGGAGGATGCTCAGCATCTGCAATGTGAAACCATGATAACGTTTCCTGCGGATTTAGACAGCTAAATGTACAAAGTATTTTATAAAGCTGTGACTGCTGGTGAGACCACCAACAAACAATTGGGGGGAAGGCACTGATGTTAGATGAGGCAGGAGAACAGTATTTGCAGTGTTGTCTGAATCCCAAATATATGGCTGAGTAAATTAACCCATGAGTAAATAAACCCCAAACTGTGGAAATCTTCACATGGCTACAGCAATGTGATTCCCATTTTCATTATGCCTGGAATTTAATGGACTGCTGAAGTTTGACCAAAAGGCATTTCTTGTGTCAAAATGAAAAATTACAGATCAAAAGGGTGACTTCGCAGACAAACATATCGATCTAAAGCCTGGGTGACACAGACTTCCTGGAAGAGAGCCCAGAAGCATGTCTGTGTTTAAAGTCAAATGGCTGTAGCCTTTTACCACTGATGAATAAAAAATGTTTTTGTCTGCATGCCGAAGGCTCAAGCAGAAACAGAAATTACTTGATTTGTTCTGCTGGAGGAGTAGGTACGTGTTTGTGAATAGTAATCCATTGAATGCTGCAGTATTCAATAATTTGAAAAAATGACAGTGAGATAGGAAATAAAATTTCTCCCCCCTCTGAAAGCTATTTATGGCAACCATAGGAAAGGCACAGTGAGTGTCCTCATTCTGTGCTCAAGAGGCAGAGTTACTGGTGTCTCTTTCTGTAGAAGCACAAGGGGAGAAGTTGTGAAGTTCCTCCTTGAGGATCCCGGTTGTATTTTCGCTTTGGTACAGGAGTAGCAAGTCTTACAGACATCCAGCCCTGAGGATGGTACTGTCATCTATAATGAGATACTAATGAAAAGGTCCAGGTGTGCCTCCCTGACCAGGATGAATGAAGGGGTCAGCACAGCACGCTGCTGCTGCTGCTCCCCTGAGAACAAGGTGTAATGTCATGAGCAGTGGTGGCATGATTTTGTGAATGAGCTCTGTAGGAACCCAGGAGAGGGAATGATGGTCCTTACTGCTGTGCTGGCATAGTGCAGAGCAGTGCTCGGTGCCTTGGTTTCCCAAGAGAACCTGTGAAAATATAATTTGAATGGAAAAAGTGGTGCTGAATGGCAGTGCCTGCTTCTGTGAAGCCCAGAAGATGCCAGCTGATGCTCCAGGCAGTGTGTCTGAAACAAACTCCCAATTATGCAGGGAAGGAGGAGCAAGGGGGTGTGTGTGGATGGATGGGAGATTTCTAATCTCATCTCCTCCACAATCTGTTTAACCTCAGCAGAATGGGGCCTGCTGGTCCCAGAAGCCCTGATCCTCTCCCTATTTCCCTCATTCATGTTTCTGACTTACACAGCATGAAGGAAAGAGAGGCTGAGAGCCCAGGCCTGGAAAGTTTGTGCATGGGAGTTCTCCTTATCCATGTGAGCACTCACTGGCAGTTGCCACTGAGTGACGTTTGCTGCAGTTAGCGAGCTGTTGCTGGATAAAGGGCAGTAACATGAGTATAGCCTTTATTATGGTCTTGGTGTAAATTGGAAAAAAATTATATTGGAGCTGATAAAATTATATGGTTGTAAATGCAGTGCCATGGGAGCAGAGTCAGATGTTGGATTAATATAGCTTCTGAACTATTAGTTCTCATAGGAATCTCATATTATGGAAAATAATTTCTTTTGCATTCAACACAATACAGCTCCACCATCCTAGTGGTGATGGTGACAAAGCCAGGCTTCAAAGTCCAGCCTGAGGCATCATGTCAGCAGTGCAAAAAGCATCAGCAACAAACAGGGCAAGAGGCAAAGGGCACAAACTGAAACACGGGAGGTTCTGTTTGAAATCAGGAAACACTTTTTCAAGTAAAGGTGACAGAGCACTGGCACAGGTTGCCCATGGAGGTCGGGGAGTCTCCATCCTTGGAGATATTCAAAAGCCATCTGCCCAGAGTGCTGGGCAGCTTTCTTTAGGTGACCCTGCTTGAGCAGAGGGTGGACCAGATGGCCTCCAGAGGTCCCTTCCAACCACAACCATCCTGTGATTCTGTGAACTCCTTTGCTTTTGAAGTTTGTACTGTTTGTTGCTGCCTGAAAGTGCCAAACCTGCCCCTGTACTAACAGCGGTGGCTTCTTTGGGGTGATGTTCTCTGTGACTGTGGCCTGCCATCTCATTTGTGGCAGCACTAATTCAAACTGTAGTGCTGAGTTGGTGCAATCATCTAAGTTAATTTAAACTGTATATGAATTCAAGATGAGGACAGCCTAATACAGAACATAATCTTTACTGTCTTTGACAAAACTATAATAAACCTAGACGAGAAGCTCAAGAAAGAGATGGAGCAACCAGCTAGCATTGCAAATATGTCAGAGGGTTCTTGGGACCCCCAGCCTGAAACTTTTGTGTGTTATTGCTGAGCGCTGTGGCCATCAATTGAACCCAAATGGTCACAAGAGTTTGACAGCGTTCTGTGGTTTGCGCTGCCACAGCCTTATTGGGACTGGGAAGATCGTGCATTCGCATTGATGGAATCCTTGTCACTAGTTTCACACGGATTGTACCCAAGTTCAAACACATATTTCATCATAGGAAAAGGAAAACAGAAGGCTTTACTGGCATAGCTGGGTTTAAAGAATCATTTCATACTCCCAGCATGTACATGGGAGGAATAATACTGTGGCATCATTTTTAATTTTAAGAAAGCATCTTAAAGAAAGAAAGTATAGTCCTGTGAACGCTGTCCCCTCTCAGCAGTCACTGCAGAGCCTTGGTGCCCGTGTAAGGCCTGTGCAGTGAGAAATGAGCTCCCACTCCGAGCCCGCTGCCTGTCAGCCTCTGCCTGAGCTGAATTCCTGACTCCTGTCCTTTCATCACTCCGGGCCCAACTGAAGGAGTACTTGCAAGCTACCAAATATAGAATGCAGCCTATTTCACAACTGGAACTTGCAAATGCTGGAGTGGATTTCATGGACTGAAGCCCCCCAGGGAGGGAGCATTACAGTAAATAATGTTGGTGCATTTGTTTAATCCCTGGGGATTGTGGAACGTAGGATTAAAGTGGGCTAAGGGGATTTCCCCATTGACAGCTGCTCCTCTGTGCACAAACACACACACAATTTTTTTATATGTAACTTGTTCAGCCCCAAAGAATTTAAACTGCATATGGCACTGTGCATAACGTGGCCGTTGTTTCCACATCTGGTTACACATATCTGTCTCCCCTAGTAATTGTCTTTAATAGACACAATTGGGGATGAGGTAGTTGTACTAAGAAGAGACATAGCTCTGTGTTTGCACAGGAAGCCATTATTTCTGAGCTTAATCATAGCTTGTTAGTCCTGTGATTTTTCTCCTCTCTCCCATATACACATAGGCACACATGCTTTAAATATGAAGGCCCCATTTGTGGTGGGGCATTCATCTTGTATTGACAATTTTCCAGAGGTCCTTTAGACAGGCAGAGCCTTGGCCAGTGAGCAGAGAACTAGACCATCTCTGGGAGGTGGCTGGAGGCTGGAGCTCACTGGCATTACCTGGGTTTCTCACAGCTGAACAACTGGGTTGCAGCAAGGATCACAGAAGGACTGCAGTTTCTATAAATCCTTAATGGACTTGGCTGCTTGGTGGTCCTGCAGAGGTACATGGGGTCAGGCCAGCTCCCTGCAGTACATCATATTTGTACATTTCAGGACTTCTAATTGTAAACTTTCTATTCCTATTGTTGTGTTAAGAAAAAAAAAAAAGAAAAAAGAAGGATCTGGATGTCCAGCATGAATTCGTATTTTCAGGTGAAAAACGGCATATTTCATCCCGTGCCAGCAGTGGAGTTTCAGTTCTTTCTCTCACAACATTGTCTTTAAGTTTAACTTCTTTGACAATCCAGTCTCTTTGTCAACAAGGCCTGATGCTGAAATACCAAGCTGTTGGCTACAAGCCACACTTGCTTACATGCTGCTTAGTACCACGTGCTGGAAAGTTAACAAATCAATGTATCTACTTGTGGAGAAAGGTATTGTGTAAGTATAGGCAGGATCAAGAAAGAAAAAGGTCAGATTAATGCACACATTCACCTACAGCAAACTGCGTCCACAGGGTCTAAGTGTGTCCCAGTCAGCAACGTGCAGTCCAGTCTCCCACTCACAGGAGTTCCCTCCTCACTTCAGAGGTATGACACCAGTCTTCAACCTTGTGAAGCCTTTGTGGAGACCTATAAAGACACTACTACATCTGGCTCATGGCTCTTGTAAAAATGTTTTCTTTTTTCCAAACAGGGCTATTTTCAGAAGTGATAGAATCTATTGTTCCATAGTTATTGTTCTGGGCTATTGTTGGTCTAATGTTATTAATATATTAGCCCTTTGGCTGCCAAACGGCTTGAAACAAACTGCTTATGTTTATTTTTAGAATTGTGAAAGTTGTGATGCTTTACAACTTGATATGCTTGTGATTACATCTGAACTGAATGCAGAGCTAATCCTCTTCCCAGCTCCCATCCAGACAGGAGCTGTAATCATGTGTTCACAGCACGTGGCTTCTGCACACCATGGAGAGCAGCCAGCAGGTATTCCTGAGAGGAGATGGAGTCCAAAGACCTGACCTTCTCAGGTACGGAAGTACTTCCTGCCAAGAGAAGACTTGCCTGAAATGTGCCTTATCCAGTTACCGATGCCGTCAGTGGAAGCAGGAGCAGGCTGCCAGCAGCTGAGCACGTCTCATGGGACTGGGCTCCCTGCAGAAAAGCTCCTGCTGGGCAAAAACGTGTGAAACTCTTGCTCTGCTTTCATGGAAATTAAGAGGAGCTTCACATCAGTACCAGTGGGGGCAAGATGAAGACAAGAGGCAACATGTATGAGGCTCTGCTGAAAATAGCAAATTAAACAGTTGGTCAGGACATCAGCTAAGCAGTATGCCATCAGCTTAATTAGAAAAAAACTTCTCAGCGTTGGTCTGTGTTGTTATGAGCAGCTCTTTGATACAGCCAAAGAGCAAGAACAGTATTTAAAAAAAAAAAAAGGAAAAAGAGAATGAGAATAAGAGGTTGGCGGAGGTAACTTGCAATGTAAGAGTAACAATCTCTTAATTTCTAAAAACTGTTGAGGCCATGTCTCATTCAACCCAAATGATTTCTACAACATTCATGCCCTTCACCACAGAAAAGGTTAGTGTTTTTCACACAGTTTTGGAAGTCTTCATTTCTGCCAGTACTCACAGGGCATCATCACTGCAGAAAAACTTCTGAGGTGTCACCATTCCAGATGGTCAAGAAATTCTTAATTTCTGTACCTTCCACCAGTACGTCTTATTTCCAAAATGCTCATACAACTTTGTCCCTCTTTCAAACCTTTTTGCCCATGGTCCATGATTCACTTTGCATTCTACTATTGATTTTAAACAACATGTTCCTTGGCTCTAAATATTCATCAGGCTTCTAGCCAAGGAACATGTTCTTCTGTGTAGAGGATGGCTTTGCAGTGTTGATGGAGAGGAGCAGTTACATGACAGATCAGTTCAAGTTGTCTCTGCCTCATTCTAGCCACGCCGGGTTGAGTCACCATTTGTAATGATGCTGGTATCATAAAGCTCTGAGCACATAAGGGCTTCTAGTGCAACTCGTATACACGTGGCTGTCTTATATGGCTGCTGGGTAGACAAAGGGGGGAAAAAGTCCAGTGTAGAAAGCAGGGATGTGCGTTTGTGTCCTGCTGAACCCAGATATTTAAAAGAGGAATCCTCTGGATGCCGGCTTTGATTTTGTTAGCATTAGCTCCTAAAGCCCAGTTTGGAGCCTCTTGCTCAGCTCAGGTTTTCCTGTCAGGCACAGAGATATGATGGAGACATTCCCATGCATTGGTAATCCTGTCCCATCAATGTGAGCTCTTTCTTATCTGTGTCTCTTGTGGGTCTCCTGTTCAGCTCAATGGAGCTGTGTTTGTGCTGTGATCTTCAGTGAACTTCACCTTGATTGCTGACATTTTGCAGGAACAGTGAGTGATCTTCTCTCCCCTACGTTTCTGGTGGCTTCAGTGTGCTGCTCGACTGGTCACTACTTTGCAGTCATAGTCGAGGAAGCTGTCCAGGGGTATGGTCATGCAAAGAACCAAAGCTCTCTGTGGTTTGTGTGTGTTTTGTCCCCTTTTCCACAGTTTGGTGTTCAGGGCACCTGCAGCAAATATTAAAGGGAGGTGCAGTAACTGTCCAACCCCCCTATAACCAGTGGGCAGGGCCTGCACATGCTGAGTTGGTATCCAAAGCATATTAAAATATAATTCCAAAAAGTCCGAAAGCTCAAAAGCATGAGGCAGGTGAGGATGTGCAGAGGAATAATATAAGAGCAAAAATCAGGAAGAAAGTAAATTTTCGTGGCATTTCAGCTGTCCCTTCTGACTTGACCTCACATTACTGAGGGCCTTGTGGTATTTTCGTAAAACACTTTTTAAATTGAGTGTGTATATAAATGAGTTAATCTTTCCAAAACCTTTATAAATTGCATACATCATCTAGCTGTACTTTGTGCAGGTTTTCCCGGTCATACAGATTCACCCAGCCTTACTGGGTATGTAAATACTATAATCACAGAATGGTTCAGGTTGGAAGGGACCTTAAACCTCATCCAGTTCCAACCCCCCTGCCCTGGGCAGGGACACCTCCCACCAGACCAGGTTGCTCAAAGCCCCCTCCAACCTGGCCTTGAACCCCTCCAGGGATGGGGCATCCACAGCTTCCCTGGGCAACCTGGGCCAGGCTCTCACCACCCTCACAGCAAGGAATTTCTTCCTGAGATCTCATCCTAATCTTCCTGTTCCATTTCAAATGGTCACCCCTTGTCCTATCTCTACACCCTGATAAAGAATCCCTCCCCATCTTTCCTGTCACCCCTTTAGGTACTGGAAGGGGCTATAGGGTCTCTCCGGAGCCTCCTTTTAACGCTGGACAGACAGGAGGGTAGCAAATGTCCTCTGGCATCCTTGCAGCAGAGACAAGGTATCTCCATGGCAGCTCTGAGGCGTGCGGGAGGAGACTGGACGTACGGGGACACGTCTGGGGAGATGTGCGGGGAGTTGCTGGCTGTGAGCAGATACGGAGCCTTGCGGACGGGGGTGCCGGGGCCATCCCCGGGGCGGTCCCCGAGGCCTTCGGTGCGTCCGAGGGTCCCCCAGCCTGTGTACAACCGCGGGGAAAGGGAGACACCGGCAGCTCCCGCACCGCAGCCGCGGCTTCGCCGGAGCGGCCGGCCGAGCGCTCCGCCGCGCATCCCCCGGTCCCGGCGCCGTG
>NW_015090778.1:2153889-2154923 GCF_001431845.1 Calidris pugnax | reverse complement strand
GGGGGGGGGGAGACAGCGCGGCAAAGCCTTCGGATCCGCCGAGCCGGGTGGCGGCGGGAGCTGCCCGGCTCAGGGGTGGGGACTGGCCGCTTCCTTAAACGGCGGGGGAGCGGCGGAGCGGGCCCGCACCGCCCCGGTGCGCGGGGCCACCCCGACCCTCTCGGGACGCGGCCGCAACACGTGGAGCAAACTTTCGAGGGATGTGAGTGTGTGTCTGCCGCCGGACAGAAACTCCGCCGCATCGGGATTGCGCCGTAGTGTTGCACGGAGCAGCTCGCCTCTGCCTGGTTTGATGGTTTTTGGGTGTTGGTTTTTGGCTTTTTCTTTTTTAATTGCTGCTTTTGGGCGTTTTGGTTGTTTTTGGTTTTGCTTATTTATTTTTCTTTTTTCTCTTTTCCCTACTTCTCCTCTGCTGCTTGTTGGGTCGGGACTTTTTAAGCTCGCTGGGGCAAACGCAGCGTTCGAAAAGTCGAGAGAAATGTTGCAATGTCTCTTGTGGCAACGAATCTTTTTATGTATTTTTTTCTTTTCTTTTTTTTTTTTTTTTTAATTTTGCCTTTTGCAAGGGCAAAGAGGAAGGGTGGAAAAAAATCCCAACGTGATCAATACCAGCTTAAATACCGCCTGCGAGCAACTGGGCTGCGGGAGAGGGGCAGCGCGGTCGCCCACTGTTGCTCCCCGGTTGCAGTTCAGCCCGAGCCCTTCCCGGGCGGAATCCCGGGGACCTGCGGGTCTGGGGAGGGGCGGCAGCCGCAGAGTCCCCCCGGGATCCCTTTCCCGTGCTCCCTTCTCCCTCTGAGCAGGTAACGGAGGGGCTCCGGCTTTTTTTGGCCGTTTCCTCCCTAAAGGGGTGTTTTCTCTCCCTCCCACTCCCCGCGTACGAAGTTCCCGCAGGAGCGGGATCGGGCCCCGCGGTGCCGAGTCACGATGCGCGGCGGGGCCAGGCCCGGGGGCTGCGGGCCCGGCCCGAGGTGCGGGGCTGGCTCCGGGGGCGTCTGCGGCTCCGGGACACGGGTCCGGCCGCCTCGCCCCGC
>NW_015090778.1:2026571-2153735 GCF_001431845.1 Calidris pugnax | reverse complement strand
TGCCGGGGCGCCCCTTGCCGGGACCGGGACGGACACTGGGGCCGGCGGGTGCCGTAGGGAGAGGACGGAGCTGGTTCTCCGCGAACCGTAAGTGCATTTTATTTTCTTCCACCTCTGAAAGGGCCTTAAGCGTTCCCGGCGCTGACGGCCATCCCCGCAGCTTCCCGGCGGGCCCCGACGTGCCCGGCGCGCAGGAGGCTGTGCCCGGGCCCTGCCTTAGCGCGGAAAGTGCCCGGGTTTCGCTCCTGCAAGGCCATGTGCATCCTTCCCACCGCTTTCACTTTCAGAAAACACATCTGTTTTCTTTTCTTTTTTTTTTTTTTTTTTTTTTTTTTTTTTTTTAAATAAATCTGGTCACATCCGTACCGAGTCGCTCGGCTCCCGGTAATTTTCTTCTTTTTTATTCACCTCAGTGCTTTTACCCTCCACCCTTCCTATGTTCCTAATTACTCGCCTTCGATTTCGAGTCGGCACACCACTTCTGGAGACATTGGTTTGTGCTCCTTCTTTGGGCACTGTATATATACAGCTCTGTGTTGTATATTACTGTTTGCTCATATAGCTTCATGTTTATAACTTATGCGCCCTTCTTTGTTATGTTACGTTACTTTTTAAGTTCTTAGACTAGAATTATTTTGAGGGTCCTCATATTTTTTCGTTTATGTAGAGATGTTTTTACTTCTTTCTTGTGCAAGTCAATGATATTGACCTAGAATAAGGAGAAAGGCCAAGTGGCAACAGTATTCTCATGGCTAAAGTCTGTAAAAGCAAATGGAAAATTAAAATCTTCCTATGTGGTTTTTTTATCCACTTAGAATTTAATTCTCTCTCTGATGTAGCATTGCAGGAGTCTACATTCTGCATGTGTGTACACAGACATTTACACACTCCATACAATTTTTATGCTCCGGCCCCATGAGATTTTTGCAAACAAACCCCGTTTTCAGTGCTATATTCTGTAGCATTTGCCCATAAAAATAACAATATTTACATAGTCTTTCACAGTTAGGAAAAATTTGCAAATGGCCTTACAGACCTCTGCACACTCTTTTCTTCTTCAGCCCTCTATGTTCAAACACCCGTGTGCAGCATACTAAAACATATATTAATAGCTGTTGCTCTGCCATGTGTCGGAGCGTACAGACCTTGGGGTATCAGAATTATTTCCCATGTGCAGTCCCTGGGTTGCCTGTTTGACTTTGGGGACAGTAGGCGCAGTCAGGTCTGCCTTGGGCCTGTTCTCCTTACAAACCTATTCATAAGTACTGGTTGGGAGCTCTCTTTGAAAGCAAAATTTAAAGGAAATTTT
Organism: Calidris pugnax; assembly: GCF_001431845.1. Classification (NCBI taxonomy): domain Eukaryota; kingdom Metazoa; phylum Chordata; class Aves; order Charadriiformes; family Scolopacidae; genus Calidris; species Calidris pugnax. The sequence continues at coordinate 2,152,426 of NW_015090778.1, read as the reverse complement.
TTTTGCATGTTTCTTTTCCCCGCATGCCCGTTTTTCCAAAGAACTCTGTCTAGCGGCCACAAAAAGGAAAAGTATGTGAAAGTAAGGAGTAAAGGCAAAATACTGTTACCCTTTTTGGAGAGAACGCTGTTAGAGACCGTTCTGCTGGCCTATTTGCAGCCCTCTTCTCCCTGCAGATCTCTAGCTCTTAACGAAATTAATCTGCAGTGAAATCACAGAAATCTGATTCTAATCATCCGCCCGGGAACAAGACGGAGCTACAAGAGGACGAGCATAGTGTAAAAATACTTCAGGCACGCGGAGCCGTATCATTAACATTAAAACCTGATGGTGTGAAAGGGGGGAACGGGGAGTAGATTTCTGTGCCTCCTTAGCGTGTTCCTTCCAACTTCTTGTACAACTTCTTAGGTATCACTGGCAAGCAGCGATTTTTGTTGAGGTTGTTTGTGTTGCTGTTTACGCTCTTGGACTAGCTGGTAGGATAAACTGAAGTTTTCCCTTTCGTAGGAGATTTTCTTAATTGTGGTTTGCTTTGTAAAGCTGGGTAAACTGCTGGGTTTAGCTTTTGCCAGGTTTAACATAATCTGGAATATTTTTTTTTTCCAGCAATAATTGGTTTCTTCCTGCCTTTAAGTAACTCGGGCAAGTTTTGTCCCCCCAAAATGTATTTTGGAGCTCTGTATAGCATAATTTGAGTTACTATCTTTTGATTTGAGTGCATCATTCAAGATTCAGTCGAAACCTGGCTTCCGTAGGGAGTGAGCACTCAGCATTTATGGTCATCAGGACTTGTTAAATGCGTTCATTTGAGCTTCCAATTCCCTAGTAACTTTTAGAATATTTTTTTTTTTATCTGATGAATTTGTTTATCTGTTTGAACTAGTGTGATGTAGTTGCTTATAGCTGCTAGAACTCTTTTGAAAGATTTGCTGATACTAGGAAAGTATTTTTTTCTCCATTCATCTACATTATTAGTGATTATTTAGATCGTAGCAGCACACACTGCATTGACAGGCACTTTCCAACTTCTGTTTGTGCCCCAAAGAACATACAGGGCAATGCAAATGTATTCTCAGCATCTGTTTTACACTGTTGAGTTTAAACATTCTCTCTGAATTAAAGTTCAGGCTGGAAGGGAACATTCCCTCATGCCCCAAATGACTTTTTGTGGGTCAAATTACAAAGTAAAAATATTTTATTTTATTTTTAAATAATATTGCTCTGAAGGCTGGGTTGGGGGTAGGCCACGGTTTAGCACTTTCCAAATGCTAAAGAAGATGGTTCAAGCTTCTGCTGCAAGTTGTGGACAAGCTCTTAAATTACTGTTTTAGCTCTGAAGCTTTCATAATGTCCTTTGCTCTCTGGGATGCAGACTCAATTATTCCCCCCCTGCCCAGTTAATAATGGGGCTTTGTTTTATTTTCACTTCTAAACTTTGTGCCTCTCTTGCTAATCTTTCTGTGTGTACAAATATGCTTTCTTCATCAGTCAGACTTGGCAATACTCGGGCCACACTAAACTAGTTCTGGGCAGTCTCTATTTATCAGGGCCTTTCCGGGGAAGTTTATTACACTGTAGGAGTGACATTTTCAGCCTTCTGAAAGAGTTGGTAAATATTTGGCAGGTTCTACTCCTTCAACAAAAAAAGGGCCATATTTTATCTGTGATAAGGCCTGAAAGAAAACTATCTAGACATTAAGAGCTTGAGTTGTTGGGCAGGAGGGTGGGGTTTGTGCAGGATATTCTTTGAATTGCACTGGGTGAAGTCAAATGTTTGCCTGCAATTTAGGAACCGCTGTTCCTCTATGTTTGCAAATAGAGACCTTTAAGCCAGGGTTGTATTTTAAGTTGCAGTAGGGCGCAGCACAGCAAATCTGTGGTGTCTGGGTTACAGATAGATGTGATCGGGGGCAGGTTAGATTCAGACCATGCCTGATGTTCAGCCCTGTTGTTCAGCACAGACCTTTCACAGAAGTCTGGATGTGCTTGTGTTAGAGCCTCGGACCCTTAGTGAGGGCTAAATTTCGTAAGAGTGAAGCATCCAGCATGCACCCTGCTCGCAGACGCTTTCCCCTCCGCCCTTGGCCCCATCCGCAGATGGCAAACCCCGAGCTCGGGGCGTGCTCTGTGCCAGCTCTGCTGCAGGCCAGCTCTTAAGCACACAGAGGCAAACCAGACGTGGAAGAGAATGTGCTTTTCCCTTCCCACTGCTGGCCTGCTTGAGAAAATCCTTCCAACTCCTGCTGATCTCATCACTTCCCTTCCTGGGGACCCAAAAGTGACAGATCCCAGAGAGGAGGAGGAGGGCAGGAGAGCCTAGAGGAGGCTGCAGGGCAGCTTGTGCTGGCTTGTAGAAGGGGACACCCGTCTGAGGCCTCAGTTCCTTCCTGCAGTCCAAGTGACATCCCTGTAAAATGAGAAAGATTGGTGGCATCGGCCTGGCTTTCACAAGGCACAGGGCAGTCTCCCTTTGCTGGGTATTACTTTGCTTGGTAGAAGGCTTCCTGCTTCCTGCTTGGGTTCGATTGCTTTGGGGGAGCAAGTGAGAAGGGGGTGTGTGTGGTGGTGCTAATAGGGGGATTACAACTTCTAGGAACCCAAAGAGGGCAGTGTCTGATGCCGGGGTAGGGAAACCCTTCCTTGCTGAGGTCTTTCACATCCCATAGCCAGTCTGCACATCCGCGTGGACGTTGGTGTGAGCCAGCAACGGCGTGGAAAAGAAATCATGTGGCTGCCGACGGAGGGAAATGAGCCAGGGGTGATGCTGCTCTGGAGACGGCTTCCTCTTCCCCGTCTCACTGGTGAACTGTGGATTCATGGCGTATTTCTTTAGCACAGAACAATCAAAATATTTCCAAGACATTGCTTGGTAGATTTGGTTTCATACAGACTTCTTGGATTTTATTTAGATCTTAGTGGCCTATTGGTTTAGGAGGATTAGGCTGCTGTTTTCTTCCCTTTTGTGGCATCAGGCAACGGGCCTTTGTTCTTCGCCGCTGTTGGCAGAAAGTCCTTCACGGTGTCCTGGATGTCCACGTGGGTGGATGATGTGCCCACATTCCATGGCATCATGAAGGATTTGAGTATTTTCCCAATACAGATTTGCTAAGGACACCATTTATAGGTCCAGGACTGGAGTCTTGACTCCTAGATCGTGCCTGCTAGTGTTGTCATTCATTATTATTATTATTGTTATTTTAATTACAAAGTGTCACACCTGACTAAGGCTTTGGAGCCTTGCTCAGACACTTACAGTGCAGTGCTCAGACAGTTGCGGTGCAGATGACAGACCATGGAGGAATGTGCACTGCTTTGGGTGTTATTTTGAGGAGCAAATGTTCCCCTGAACTGTCCGATCTGGTGAAAGGGTCAGTCCTGAACAACTGGAGGTGGGGCAGGGACTCTTCCCGTCCTTTTCCTGGTGAAATCTTGATTAAACGAAATAGAGACATACCAGTTCTTACAGCTGTTTTGAATCTCTATAAATGCACTTTACTATTTTTTTTCAGTTCTAAGTATGGAATTTCCTCAAACTATAAAATTTGAAAGCAGATTTCATTTAGCAAGATCTCTTTGCATGATAAAAAAAAAAACATGGCGAGGAACACAATTTAAAACACTTAAATTCAATCAGCAGCCTGTAGGAACTAATCTACAAGTGGCCAAAGGCCTGCTAAAATTAGTCATGGTTTTATGTTCTTGGAAAAAAACTCTTTAGGAGTGGCTCTGTTGTGTTACAAAGAACAGGGCTTTTGATGCGATGCTGTCAATAGGGTTAAATTCAAGTATGCAAGTGCAGTACTTTAAGGAATAAATTCCAGAAGCTGTTTAATGCTCAGCTTCGTTACAGAGTGACGATCAGGTTGGGTTAGGCAGAATTGCCTTATGCTGAAACATCTGGAATAATATCACATTTCCCCAAAATGGAATTTTCTTTAAGGGCAGCAGCAATTGCTGATATTTGAGAGGGTGGAGCTAGCAGGAACCTAAAAATGCTGGAAAATGAATTAAGAATTTATAGAGTGAAATAGTGAGACTCTGTCAGGAATCGTGATTTTGATTATGATCTCTTGTTTTAAACATCAGCTAATTCTGAGAACTGGGACTTTCCAGGCTGCAGTGATTGGTAGGACACTTTATGCTGGGGCCAGGAGCTCGGCTGTTGGCACTTGGCTTTTTAGTCTTTTGATGAATTCCAGTGAAACAAGTTGTGGCAAACTGATTTGGAGCTTTGGAGCCAGAATATGCATGAAAAATCTTGTATGAAAAGAGAGATTGTTTCATAAAGAAGAATTTGAATGTAGTTCAGTTAAAATATGCTTGGTTTAAAACTGTAAATGCTATTTTGATAGTTTATGAAAGATAAAAGTTTCCTCAATTCTAGCATTATGGGTGTATTTTGCACCTGAAGGATACTATAAAAGTAGACTCAGTTGCACGTAAAATGTTTTTTATTACAAAATCTGCTTTGACTACAAAGATATTTTGTATACTTGTGACTTCATCTGTTAATTTTTAAGGAAATATTTCTGGAGGAGGAAAACATTCGCATGCAAATGTAACAGTTGTACTGAACAAGAAACAGAAAGGTGCTTAATTGCAAACAAGCTTGCCCATTTTAATTTACCTTGGACCATAAAACAAACAATGTAATTTGTGGAAAAAAACCTTAATCGGATATTTACAGTATCCATTTTTTTTCAGTGTTTGGATAATTCAACAATACAGTTAACGGTGGTTTACATATTGCTTTCAATATATTAAGAGTGTCTGTTTCACATGAGCTATTGTATGCCCCCAAAAAAACAGCTTCAATCCACATTTTAAAAAGAACTTACTTTTTTTTTTAAACCAAGTGCACTGAACAACAAAATTCAACTGCGTAACACAAGCTGAATTTCTTAAATCTGAGTTAGTAAAGAGCTTCTAAAACTTCATTCAAAATAGATTGTAACAAAGGAGCAGAACTTCACTGAATCATTTCACAATGTTTGTTAGCTGCGGCTCGAAGTGCTACTCTGAGATTAGAATTATGTTACTCCAAGTCCCAGCCTAAATTTAGCTCCAGGATTCACATACTGCACTCACTTCATTGGAAGAGTTTGGTTTGTATGTAGCATATTTGAGCTGGTTTTGCACCTCCTTGGGGAATAAATTATAGCCTGAATGAGAATATTCACACACATTTATGACATTAATGCTATATGCAGTCGGAGATTCTGCATGCATCCAGCCTTTAAAACTAATACTATCTTTAGCCTCCTTCCAGGACTTTATTTAATTTCTGTATCAGTGGCCATTAAGGGCAGGGAGACACAATGAAACAACATTTTTTTCTGACTGTTTCTTTGCAGACATCTTTGCAAACATGGTAATAAGCTTCTCACTGTAGAATTTCCACTGGAGTCAATTTTCTTCCCCCAACCCAGCCTCATGTGAGTAACTGCACTTGTATAGCAAGTTGTTTCACATGCCCCAAATAAAAATGTAATAAATCCAGAGTAAGAAAAATGCTTATGAGCCAGTTTAAGGTGTTATGTAATACTAGTTACATAAAGTTTTGGATGTCTTTATACTTTTAAGATATTATTGCCTTCAAAAAGAACACAAACCGTAGTTTCACTTCAAAACATCTGATAGGAATTTAATCTTAAAATATAAATTGGGTTTGTAGATTGTCTGCATCACAGAATGAATTTACAGCTCTCCAAAGAAACAGCAGGTGTGCCCATTGCTAAATAAAACATCTCCTGGAAGCCAGTGGAGATACCCTGATCTGCTGCAGCTCAGGATTTATCCTCCACTCTAATTTTGGTGACTGGTAAATGTTTTTGGATGAACAGCCATGAGCACTTCTGTCATTTTAGAGCAGTATGTTGGTAAACATTTGGAAATAGTGTAACTTACAAGCCTTTTTAACTTTGAAGTGCATTTTCCAAATGGAAATATTTTATAACTAGCTAGCTACCAGTGTTACATTGATTCTGAATGATGGTCAGTTGCTTTCAGGCAGCAAACACAGGTTTAAGTGCTTAAAAATACATAGAATGAGGCTGTTACAAAGCTCAGTGGGCTGTGCTGTAAGTTGGTGTAAATGGGCAGGAGTGGTGGCTGCAGTGGAGTTGCAGTGATTTATCCCCCCTGAAGTCCTGACCTAATGGGCCACAAACATAAGCAGTGGTTTGTAGAGACCCAGCTTGTTAGTCAGGATCTCACCGAGGAGGCAGGATTTGTCTGAGTGGTACCTGTGCCTCCCTTGCCTGTGGCCTGGGCAGAGCACAGGAGATGAATGGGAGGGATGTGGTGACTGAGCTCTTCCTCTCGTCTCCTTTCCTGCTTGAGTAAATCCGCATCCAGAAGGAAACACTCCAGTCCAGGTGAAAGAAATGCAGTATGTCCCAATACAGCTTCCAGAAATAGTATCACCAGAGTGATTTCCACATTAACTAAAGATATGGACCGTTATTCCAGGCATGATTTTGGTTCTAAGTGCTGAACCTGACAGCCAGGAAGGAAAAAAGCCAAAAATAAGTGTGAAACTGAGTACATTGATTATGGTGGCTGACCTGAAGTCAAATGAAAAAGAGCACCAGGCAGCAGGGAGCCGGCAGAAAAGACACAGGTTTCCATACTCAGTGTATTCTCACCAGCCAGTTCTGGTGTCTGCTGCTTACAATCTGTCATGTCCCGAAGTCTCTTTGAGCCAAAGGGAAAAATACCTGTGTATGCCCAAAGAAAGTACGCTGAGTCTAGCTCTGATGAACTGAAATCTTACTGACCACAGCAAGGGTTGGAGCAAGGCCTCTTATTCATTAATAGTATTGTTAAAGGGACAGATTTTCCCTGTTTCCCATGTGCACCTATGCAGTATTGAATAGTGATCATAAACCTGGACACTGGTGGAGCTTTAACTGACAATGTCTCGTTCTCATCAAAGTGTCTAGTTAAAAGTATCTGGCAAAATGGTTTCTAAGTCACCTAAGATGGAGTTCAGTTAACTTCATCTGTCTAAAAAGTGGGTCCTTGGTCTGGGCTGTCTTGAGGTGAAGGGAGATGGCTGCAGGGTCTCGCTTGGGCCAGTTTGATACTGAAGGGGGGAGGTTGCACCCTCTGAAGTGCTGCTCTTATCCCGCTAATCAGAGCAAGTTTGTACAATCAGCTCTTAGTCACAGATGCTAAGACTTACGGCTCACCACATAATTTATGCAAATGGAAGGGCCTTTAACCACATATTTCACGTAACTCTTAGATGTGCTGATGGCTTTGGTGTCAGATGTCTGAAACTTGTAGGCACGAAGCTGCTCCTGTCACAAGGCACTGGTGGTCAGGTACTGAATGCTAGTAGCCACCAGCACGTCTACACAATGGCAAGTGAATTGGGCTTCTCTGACATATTCTTGTGGCTTTAAAACGTGAGGAATTTTAAGGACACTAAGTCAACTGCATGTTGTCAAAGCCTGTCTAGTTTAATTAATGACATTCAGTAAATGAGGGGGGGTGGTTCTGTGACTTTTACTACTGTAATGAGCTTCTGGATATATAGGGTTGGCCCCAAACCATTGGGCATTGCCAGTGGTTACTGAACCTGCATCAGGCACTCTGGTCCCTTCAGAAAAACATTTCCAAGTTACCATTGTGAAGTAACACTGAAATGAGAGAAAAAGTCATGTAAATTCTCCCAAACTTACAGCATTAAGGCTAGGTTTCTTAGAATATAGATTTCACTTTTCTGTGAAAGATTTTACTGGGGGAAAAAAAAAAAAGCTGTAAACTTACAACAAGAGCACCATCTTAAGCTGAGAACAACACAGTTTAAAAGCTTGTATTATGTATTAGTGTTGTGAGAAGAGTGAGGGCACCCAGGCTCGGCCAGCCTGGGGACCGTGTTTTCTCCTCTTCTCTGGCATGCCCTGGTAGCCAAAGCAGGCGCTTTTCATGGATGTACTGGCAATAAACAACATGTGATGGGATTAGTTAGGAGGAGCAGCCAAAACGTTTATCATTATTTTATCTGTTTTCGTCCTCAAAGAAGGCTTCCTTCAGAGACACGTGCCTTCTGCCTTGTAATCAAATCCTGTGTGCTCTCCCTTGGTTGTTGAAAATTGATTGAAGTCTCTTGGCTTGTCAATATTGAATGATTTTACTGGGTGACCGTGGAGCATGGGTGTTTCCCGTGGACGTGATGCCCCAGCTGGCAGCACACACAGGTCACACGCCTGCCTCCAGAAGCGGCTCTTGTCCAGTCCATCCAGCCTCCCTGAACGGGGATTTCCTTAGTCATAAAAGAGGCAGTTGATTATAAAAAAAAAATAGAGCTTTCAGGTCCCGATGCCTTGCTCCTCCCTAGGGAATTGATACAATTTGACCTTCCTGAAATGCTGATGAACTATGAATACAACTTTGCTGGAGAGCTGGAAAAGTGCAGGGAAAAAAAACCCCAGGATCATGTACGCTGTGGCTAATGAAATGTGAATTTACGTGACCACCCATAGCTGATGCGTATTTTATGCTTGAGTTCTTCCATGTGATGAGTCCACTGCTAGCAGGGGCAATAGTTTTAATGATATGCTTCATAATTTTTTAGGACTTTGTACACTGCTGAGACATAAGGGAACTAATCCCCAAAATGTGCAAATGAAATGAATCTAAGTTCTTACCTGAAGCTCTATTCAAGCAAAGTAAAAACTAAGCTCACAGCTTTTTAAAAGCTTGTGAATTACAATAATTAGCTCATGTTTTAATGCTAATAAATTCTGAAAATATACATACTGTTGTAATACCCATAATCAGTATTGGTGGGAACACAGGGAGAATAGGTACAAAAGTTGTAATTGGAAAAAAAAAGAACTCAGAAACGAGACTTTGTGTGAATTCTTTGGAGTGTATGACCACAGGAATAGTCTTGTATTCTTTCCACTTACTGAGCTTCAAAGAACTGGAAAATGGGGAGGACCAGAATACCTGATAGATCCACTTAAAGCTCCAGGTCAGTAGCATGCTTAAGCACATGCTTAACTTTAAGCGTATGATTAATCACATCCCTGGTCCACGGAGTAATTAAACATGTGCTTATGTACTTTTGTACAGCACAGTACCAGCCTGCAGGCGTTCTCTAAATACTGGTGTGCCTGAGAAAGTGGTGAATCAGAAAGTGATTTTTGGCTGGAGTTTGGAAATGAGCTTAAAAGAGTTAGTTAGGCATCCAGGTCTCATTATATTTGAATAGCTATGGAAAAGCTGGTCTTGTTAGCAGAACCACGTAAGTAGCAAGGTGTGGCCATTTACTTTATGGTAATGCCTTAGTTTTGTTTAAAGTGAAATGATTTGAAAATCCCTTTTGCTTGGCAATTTCCTGCTGCTCTCTTATAACTCTGCTTCCCTCACTGCTGGCCAGGCCAGATTCTGTTCCAGCAAAGCCCAAGCTGGGCAACCTCTGGCTGGCAGCTTCTCTCTGAACAAGCTGGTCAAAGTCTAGGTAGATTCAGGGTGGGAGGCAGCAGTGGCAGGGTGATTCCAGTTCTGCTGCACCAGGGGCTGTACCGTTGGCCTACAGCTGTACTAGTCACCCAGCAGCTGATGGCTGTGTCCGGAGCCTGGTCCTGGCCAGAGCTTTGGCCTGGGACTCTTCCAGCCAGTCCTGGATATGGTTTGAAAGTCAGCATGGGCCAGGGACCATTATCAATAGGCTGTTTGGATGTGACCCTCCCTTCTTTTTGTGGCTAAAAAACTTTAATAGGGCAGCTGTAGCCAGACTGGTCTGGTTGGCCATGCCCTGGTCAATTTACTAGCAATTATATAGTTTCTTCTAGCCAGAGCTTCTCCCCTGGGGATTTTCTCCTAGCGTTCTCCATTCCTGTCCCTTTCCTTGTGCCAACTGGTTTAATCCATTGGCCCTCACACCAGCAGCTCCCTTCTGAGTTGCTCTGGGTGTGTTTTGCCAACATGCTCATTTGGCCGTGTGATTTGACCAGGCAGCACTGCCATCCTCTTCTTCACCAGCCTGAGCCGGATAATGGTCTCTTGCCACTCAAGGTGGGTGTAACGCGGCAGCCTCTAGAAGACTTTTTGATGACTAATTGTTTCATTTTATATACTTAAAGTCAGTTAGCTGCTTTAATTTCCTTGTTCTCTGAGGGCTCTGCATATAAATGGTAGTGAGGTCACCACAATGAGGCAAGTCAGCGCAGCATCAAACGTTACTGTTCGAACTATTGGCCTCTACGTTGCTGAATGGTGGGAGGCTCGTTTTCAAAGCGGCCTCCATGGAAAGTCTGTGTAATGTGTTTGATTAGCCAACCTTGTCATTTTCAACGGGACCCAGTCAAGATTAACAGGGCCTAAATGTAGCATCCCCTAAAAATAACTCTGGCTTTCCAGCTCCTCTGCTGATGTTGGGGGTGGGAGGGGAAGGGAAGTGACGCTCCAAGGAAGGAAGTGAAATGTGAAATGCACGTGGCCAGACCCACCTGAGGATGGGTGCTCATCCATTAGTGCTCAGGTGTTTGTTCACTTTGGGGTCCTGAGTCAGTGCACCCTCCTATGCTTTGGGTCTTCCAGGGGACTCTGCTGGAGCCCTGGGGACAGGGAGCTCAGCTCTCCACACAGCGACTGGGCAGCTCTTGCTGCTGGAGACAGCGGCAACGGGGAGATTGTCTGTTCCTTAGCAAAGTGAGAGACTTTCTGAATTTTCCTAACGTTTGTATTTGTGTTTTCTCGTGGGTGAGGGAGACTAATGAACCCAGCTAACATCATCACTTCTGGAGCACGCTTGGGCCTGCACAAAGGCCAGCCCGATGAGAGTCATGGTTTGTGCTGGCAGGACCCAAAGCCAGTAACTGCTGCTCTCAGTAACTTGTTCACGGCTGATGGCATTTCCCAAACACTGGGTGCACCCGTGCTGTGCCGCAGTCTCTCTCGGGGCAGGACTGGCTGGGATGGATCGCAATTAGTCATGCATTTGGTCTCCTGCACTGCACAGTTAATATTTTCTTGGGGACCTCTCATGTCATTTTCAAGACAGTGATCAGCCTGGTCTTGGTTTTGAGAGAAAAATCTGAGACAAACCCCTTTTCAGAAAGTAAATCCCACATGTAAGTGGTTTCTGGAAGCCTGCTTTGCCGGCATTTCTCCAAAGCAGCTCATTAATTTCAGGGCCACATTGGTATCAGTTATTCTCTTGCTGTTGTGTCCGCTGGCTCATGCACCTGGAGTCAGCTCCAGGTTTGGGAACTGTACATTGCACGGAGTCCTTGGAGCCCTGGTGTGTTTCCAGCTGTTCTGAAGGCAGCCCCTCCATCTTTTTCAAGCTACCTAGAGCCAGCGCTGCTACCGACTTAAACCAGAGGCTGCAGCTCTTGTCGTGGCAGAGCAGGATCAGCAGCTGTTGTTAAAAAGGCCAATCTCTCCTGTGAGCGGGTGTTACTCATTTGGTAATACCAGTCCATTCCAGCTGAGGATCTGTCCCTTTGTTTTGTGTATAGGACAATTTGTTTTTGATTTTTGTTTCTGAAAGGAAACTGTCAAAAGAAAATTCACACTTAAAAAAATTAAGGGAAACAGCCCTTTGTCCGTTTCTAACAATCCTTTTCAATGACTAAAGCTAGAAGAATTCTAGAAACTGAAATAATTTTTTACCTTTGGTTTGGTTTTGTGCTGTTTTTGTGTTTTATGAGTCTCAAATCCAACACACCAAAAAGACTTCAGTCCCCAAAACCCCATCAGTGTAATCTAGACATCTGTGCTTTGATGATTAAAATCTGCTTGTGCCTTATCTAGAAATGGAAGGGGGGTGGCAGGGAGCTGAGAGCAGCTTGGGCAGTATTCCCCTCTTAGCACACACAGCCTCGTGCTCTGCACAGCCAAGAAGGAACACATAAAGCCTTGGCCGAGAGGTTTCCCTGGAGCAACACACATCCATCCTCACTGGAATCTGCCAACAACCCGATACAAGTAAAACAGTATCAGGGGTGAGAGAGCCTGCCCAGGCTGAAATCTGCAAAGACTCCGTTACCTGCTTTTTGGTACCCGGGGTGTGCTCTGTCTGTGTGGTGGGGTCTTGGCTGCTGGGGAGGTTGAGGTCTCCCTGGGGCAGGAGCTCATCAGATTTTCTTCCATGTCAGTACAACAGCAAGTGCTGCAGGGACCTGGTCCTTCCTTAGGGCTCCTTCCAACTACAGATAGTTGTTTATTGTCAATCCAAGAAAAAAGAAAAAAAAAGAGCTTTTTAAAATAATAACAGCATGCATCTCATTTTAGTTTTAGTCCTAAAAACTACTTGATGCTCATTACAAAGGAATTGATTCCTTAAATGAATGAAGGAGCCGTGAGTGCTGCTTTCAGTGTGGGGCTGCTGACGCTCTGACTCATACTTTGCTTCTTGTAGGCTTGGGCTTTTATGCTTCATTTAGGACACCAACGTCATTAGCATTCAGAGGGCTGCTGCTTTTTTTTTTTTAATTATTATTATACTGCTGTTGTAATTTTTTCAAAGATGCAAATAATATTTGGATTGGAGTCGTGGCTCATGTTTTATTACCAAATCAGGGCATAAAGCTTGCTTTCATTTGACTTGCAAGCCTTAGAAGAAGTTCTAAATGAAAATAAGGTGTGGTTTTGTAGAGTAATGAGAGGGTCTGGGGGTTTTCTTGTGGATGTCATGTTGCCTGCTTCTGCCGAGTGTCATCCCTTGTGAGGACGGGTGAGGATATTTGTTGTGCGTTGCACATGGCTGGGATCGCTGTGGCTGCCCCAGGCCTCGGCATTTCTATGGCCTGCAGAGCAGCCACACCAGCCTGCCCTGCGTGTCCCTGGAGATGGCATGTTTGAACTGCAGCAGCTCCAAACAAGATGCCGCTCTCTGTGGCTGAATGTGGCAACTCTTTGTTTTGGAGCCAAGTGTTAACTCACCGGTTGGGGCCAGAAAGCACTCGGACCCAGGCAGGGAGAGGGGCAGCTGCGCTCTGCGAGATGGCTCTGCTGCCGCTTGCGTCTCACCTTGCAGGTTTGCACAGACACTCAACCACTCCTGTCCCTTCCAGCCTGTAACTGAGACTGGGAAAAGGGTGTTTGCTCAGGGACGCGATGTCTTTACTGCAAGAAAAAAGGAAAAAAGTGGAAAAGAAAAGCCCTGAGAGTCCTCAGGGATTCCCTGTTCTGCCACAAACTCTCAAGGGTGACAGCTCACAGGGACACTTGCTGCACCGCTGGGATGGGGCCTGTCCCAGTACCCTACAGAGAGTTAATGGGGAAACAAAGGAGCAGAATTGTGGGAATCTGTCTATGGTTTCTGTTGAGTCCACCTCCATCGAAATTCAAATCACTGATGAATTAAAAGGAAAATGTTGGTCCTTGCCCTAAGGACATGCTGGGCTGGAATTTCTTGGAGAACTTGCGAGTGAGGGCTGAAAATTCCCAGCCAACTACTTGGCACCTTTCTAGTAGGAAACCTATAGATCTCTTTCAGATATTACTTAAGCTGAAAATTGTTGAGAAATCAGTAGTAATTCCCTAATTAAATCCCCAGCTTTATTAATAAATTAAAAGCAACTGCTTCTGCAGTAGGGCGAGTGGGTGTGGGAGCTGGGAGCTGGGGCTGGGCAGGTCTGAGCACCCTGGGGACCACAGGTTGGGGTGCAAGATGTGAGGTGCTGCCTGTGTGGGTGGCTGGTCAGCCCTGGGGTCACCACGTCTCCTGGACAAAGCACCAGTGCTCATCTGATGGCCAGCACCGCGCGGATTTGCAGGACAGCGTGCTATTTCCTTTTGCCCAATGGTTTGGGGGATTTGAGGGCTGCTTGCAGCTCGCCGTGCCAGGCTTTGTTTGGTGGCATTTCTGCCGAGTGACAGACGAGCCATCTGGCGTTACGCTGACGCGCAGCGCGGCGTTTGCTCAGGAAGGAGCCCGCAGGGATGACAAAGCAGTTCCACACCTTCCGCCGGGCGTATCAGCGAAGCCGAGTGTGCACAGCCACGCTGGGAGAGAAAGGACTGTCAGACTTCTGCCCTCCTAGGGACGGACTGAGCGGCAGCAAGAAAAATGAGGGACTTTCAGGGGCAGCTGTGTTTTACTAACCCAGTCATAATGCCCCTAAAAATCCTTATTGTTCTTGCAATGGTCAACTGTGACCTCCGGCACGGGGAGGCCTGAAAGGAAGGCAGTAGCACCTGGGGCAGGGCAGGGCTGCCGTGGGGAAGGCTGGCTGGGGAGTCGGAGGGTGCTCCAGGCTGGGGAAAGCGTTTCCGCTGGCGTGGGGCTGAAAAGATGCGTTGTTGTGAATTGTGGTACGGAGCCTGTGCTCTGTATGAAGCTCAGGGCATGACAACCGGAACACAAAGTGGGGGAAATGAAACAAACCAAGTACTTTCCCTCCTTGTCGTGCGTTTCCCCCCATCAGAGTGAAATGCAGCCAGAGACGCACACAACCCAACCCCGGAGAAAGAGCCCTGCTCCAAACCCCCCCAGTCCCCGCTTTACTCTCCCTGCTAACTGCTCTAAGTCATTGCAGGTCTCTGATTATCTGTAGCACCTTTCTCTGAGCTCTATTTCTATTCACATGTTTCAGATCAGCCCAGGATGTAGTAATTGCATGCAAAGAAACAATTTGTTAAACAGAACCATAATACTCAATTATTTGCCATCTTTATGCATTCTAATACTTCATTTGCATTGCTGAGAGCTTCTGTATGCTGAGTAAAAGTTTTATTTTCATTGAACTCTGCAACTATGTTCAAAGCTTTTATCCTTTAATAACTCTACCTAGGGGCATGGATAGTCAAATTAATCTGGCCCCACAGCAGCAACAGTCCCTTTCACACTGTCTGGTTGGATTACTCATTACCTTTTTGAAAAGGTTTTGTTTAAGGTTTTTATAATGTTGATCAATTAATTGATATGTTTATCAATTAATTCTGCTTTTACACCTATGCCAATAGATGAGAAATGCATGCTTTTTTTTTTTTTTTTTACACTGACTACATATACTTGCTTTACACGTTCAGCTACCTATTTTTAATTGGGTTGTATGGCTCTAGAGCAAGATTTACTCATTTGTTATTTGTTATTCTCAGGAGCATTTCAACTGTTTTTCTTAAAGCTGAATTCTTTGTAAACGAGAAGTGACTAGAAACCCTGAACTGAGTCCCAGGTCTTGCTTAACTTTGTAAGGCATGCTGACACCCCGATGCTGCACCAGTTAAGGTATGGTATGAATCAGGAGCTGCCCCAGCCACTGTGGAATGAGTGTGGTCACATGCAGTCACCCTGCTGCAGCTATTGCAGAATCATCACCTTCGCTGTGTAAGCAAGCCCTAAAAGACAATCCTTGTCTCTATGACTGTGTGACTAGATAAGACGAGACAATGGGCACAAGGAAGGCACCTCACTATCAGTTAAGGATGGGTGCTGTTCAACCAGCTGGGAACAAAGAAACCTGGGCTGCTCTGGGCCCCACGGGACTGTCCAGGAGTTCCTTCCCTGTGGGCTGATTCCAGGAACGTGCCACTTTGGAACTGTTTGTTTCTGGACTTCCTGCTTTGACACCTTTGATCTCTGAGACTGCCCCATCATAGGAAGCCCCAGACCCTCTTCTCCTCTCCGTGAGGATTTCTTCCTCTGCCAACTCTCATGTCTTCATCTGATATTGACACGAGATGGAAGGGCTTGAACGTTTCCTTGGCAGGATGCGTGGATGGAATTAGTTTATTCTATTCTGATATCTGCGAAGCCAACTGGATCCAATCACCTCAGCTGCTAACAGGCTGCAGAGCAACGACCTACTACAGTGGAATATTCTTTGTGCTGAAAACAGGAAGATCAGGAATGAGGGTTTGTAACTTTTTTGGATGTGTTTCTGTGTTATAGTTTTTGTCTTTAGTATTACCACCTTACTCAATATAAGAATATTTATATGTTAAAATAAACACATTTTTGCTCTGAAATACTGGAATACGCCTTCCCAGCTTCTTCCTGCCTCAGCTCTGCCACTAGGAAGAGAATGCACTCATGGATTTTAAAGTCAGAGGGATGAGTTTGAACCTCTAACAGAGAATGCGCACAGAGCAATTCCTGCAGTCATCCTGAAGCCAGGGTCCTGACAAATGGATCTTTTTCTTATATGCTCTGGAAACTCTGCCTTTATGAATGTCTGGCAAGCTGTTCTTGTCCTTTATAACTTTGTATCTCGTACCTTATGGCAAGCTGCAGTTTCTCCCTTACGCATCTTGTATGGCCTCTGCGGACAAAACCCTTCGTGTATGTGACTGCGTGTGGTGAAAAGGAGAGCACGGAGGTTTGGTGCTATTTTTATCCTATCTGTTCCCCAAAACAGCTTTCCCAGTCATGCAGGTCACAGAACATCCCCTCCAGTTGCCACACTGCCTGTCAGAGCAGAGGTGAGGTGCAGCAGAGGTCTGTAGGGACACTTGGGACATGGCCAGGGGGGCTTCTATGCAGAATTCCTCGTGCATATCCTGCGGGTGGGATCCCACCCTTCTGGGCCCTCCTCAACACTGCAGGATGTTCTCAGCAGACCTGTGAGTCCATTTCTCTGTGCCCAGGCTAGGCCACTGAGATTTCAAGGACAAATTTGGCTGGGTTTTCTTTTTGAAAGTTCCGTGTCATTTAGCACCTCCAATTTGGCTTGGAAAAATGCAGAAATACCTAAAATAAAGGTGATGTGAAAAGTACACACAGGCAATCATTGGTTTTTTTCAGGCTCAGTCCCAGGTGATGCCATCAGCCTCTACTGCAGTTAAGCATTGCCCCAGACTTCCTTGAAGTCGCCAGCCCTAGTGTGCACCAAGTAGTATGAACATTAAAATAGACTCCACCGAAATAAAACACCCTGGTACTTGTGTGTACACAATTCTTTCCTGGAAAATGGGCAACAGCGGATGAACTAAACTTGAACCATTATTCACACACACACACCGTCTAGATCAGTAATAGTGTTACAACAGCCCACGAAGAATAGAACCCAAGCAGCAAAGAGCAAAGGTTGCAGGGTGAGATCCCAACAGGGAAAAGAAAAAAATCGTATTACTCTTCAAGTACAAGCAATTCTATTAATGTCTTTCAAGCACCAGCGTTCCAGGCTGCAAAGAGTCTTTCACTGCAGGGGATACTTTCTGAGCTGCCCTGTAATATTATCAGCTGCTTTCAGTGCACAACTCCTGTCCAGAATAGTTTAATGTGGTACATTCAATCAAACAGAAATTGTATGTCAGCCACATGAACAGAATTCAACCAGTGCAGGAAATACATTTTGCAGGCTAATTTGTTGCTTTCTTTTACTGAAGCCCTTTGGTACCTCGTGGTAATTTCTCATGAATAGCTGCTTCACGGAGGAAATACGGTTATTTTGGCAAACTTGTGTCACAATTTAAAAATTTAATTTTCAGCAAGACCGGAGAAACCCAACAGTATTCCAGGTAAATAACGCTGTAAAGTGTAATGAGTTTAATCCTACATTGTAATTGTCAGTAGTCCTCTTGAGTATTTGTCATGGTGCCCATGAGCTGACACAGGGTGACAAACACTGAAGGGATCCTTGATGACTGGTACACTTGCAAAACTTTCCCTATCTTTTTAAGTTCATATTCCTGTAAACTTCCCTTATTCTCTCTGTATGCAAACTCAGACTAGTTCTTCAAGCTCAACAGCAGCATGTTCAGATACAAAGAATGCAAACAGAGAAATTCAGAGTTGTAGCAATCCACTTTATAAATTAGGGTACTGGTGAGACTATGGAGATGGGTACGATGCATTTATTTATTAGTCTGCAATGAAGGGAAGGTAATGAAGTTTCCTCTGCAGATCCCTCAGGCTGCTCATCACCTCATGAGAGAAGCTGAGAAGTAAAAAGATTCACTGCGCTCCTGAATCTGTGGATGAGCAATTTGTTTTCTCCTTAAACTTCCTGTGACTTTTCAGCGTTTTTAAAGGAAAAATTAAAGAAAGACTTACTGGTTTCTACAGCCTACAGTTTACAAATATACTGCTAGTTCATCCACTTCTGATGATTCATTCACTTTTCCCACAACAGACTGACATCCCCTAATTAGTGCCAGCATATAGAAGAGGCATTTCTAATCATTACATAATAAAGTGGAACAGAGAAGGACTAATGATACAGTGGGGTCCAATGACATTTCCAGTGCTCCATTACATAGGACAGGTTTTGGCCAGCAGCCTGTAGGCACACCATGTTCGTACCCCGCTACCGGTTACGATATACTCTGATAGTTGTGTTTGGTGGCACAGGGCTTATGCTACATGTAGTAGCAAGTTTTTTTTTGCTTTATGACAGATGAGAAGCAAAGCTATGGATTCCAGAGTGTGTACTTCCAAGTAGTTATGGCTTGCTCTTAATTGGGGAAAAGGAAGCCAAAGGAAATCATGTGCATTGGAGTCAAATACCATTTTTAGGAGTGGGAACTGCATGTGTATTTCAACAGTGATTAAAATAGCCAGGCACCAAGGCACACTAATGATTAATGGTCTCTTTCTGTGAGCTGAGGACATGTCCTACAGAATCTGGCCCTCCTGAGAGACAGTCATGAAGTACAGTTTGGCCAAGCACATTTTAAGGGCACGAGCAGGAACTGGTTGGTTAGGCTTTATTTTCCTTTATGTTGTGGATCAACTATGTCATGTAGCAAGACTTGTTAGCTCCTGTTTCTGAAGTGTGTGTGTGATGTATATTAATAGCTCTGACCCAACCTGAACCAGAGAGCAGTGGTGTATCCCACGGGGCAGGCTGGGGACCTTACAGTCAGCTCGTGCATGCGCGTGCTCAGCCTGATGCTGCAGTTGGAACAAGACCAGCCAAATAATTATTTTAAAGCCGCTCAGTTTTTCCGACTCTGGTCTTGGTCACACTTTGTGAACACTGCTACTTCCTAAACATCTGCCTGTCCCTCTGGCCAGTGGCTAGCTGTACCACTGAGCAGTGCTTTTCCTTGACAGGAGCAGGCAATCTCCTCATGGAAAATCCTGCAGGATATAAATAAGTGAGTGTGGAGGCCCTGACTCTCCCCCTCCCCATTTCAGCACAGACCCGGGCCCTGGAGGAATAACCCCATTAGTGAGTCCCCTCTGGCCAGTCTCAGCTGGGTAAGACTGGCCACCAGAGCACTGCAGCACGGCTGGCACGCTCTGGCCACCTGATTATTTGAGGATGCCAGAGAGAAATCTCCACAGGGTCTTCAGAGCTCCAGCAGCAGCAGCGTGGGGAGGGCCCGGTGTGTCAGGGCTGCACTGAAGGTGCTGGGGAGGGCTGAACCCCAGGCAGGGGGTGAGCTGGGGCCTGCGCCGCGCTCCACCCTGGCTCGCTGTGTGGCAAAAAGTACGGGCTTAACCTCTGTGTGGCTCCCACCCTGCTGAACCAGAGACAGGAACCTCTGTCTGTCTCAGTGGGTTTCTGCAGTACTTAATTGATTTGTGCTGCTAAACAGCCTCACAATAAATGAGTACAAGGTGTTAAAGAAGGATGCACTAGTGGGAAAGATCCAGCTGAAACAAAGCTTAGATAGAAAACATGTGCGTGCTGAGAGAGAGTGCACCCTCTCCCCGTTCCCACCCCTGGCCCCGCACAGGGTGATTAATGCTTTACAGAAATGCTGGCTTGTTTTCAGGCCTCTTTCTTGTCTTTGAGCATCTCTATGGCCTGACCATCCAGCGGGGTTTTCTGCTGCAGGACGGAGGCCAACCAAGAATTTGTGGCACCAATTAATGCAGCCGCCCTATTCCAGCATCGTGCTGACACCACGGATTTGCCCATTGAGGATGTCTTTTCCTGCACAGAGACAACAGCATTACTCTAAGAGAACTGGAAGAGGACAGAAGTGAGGCTTTTCTGGGAATTCCTCAGGTTTTGCCAGCTGCAGAGAAGGGTGAAAACTGTCAGCTGTAAAAATACTGTAGTTGATGCTGTTAAACAAATCATAATTTGTCAACAGGTAGCTGTATTATATCCAATTCCCCTGGCAGAGCTAGAATTGATTTTTTTCCCCCAATACTATTGTATAGTAACAGCTGGCAGAAAACTGGCAACCAAAGCTGTGCTGGGCTGACAAATAACCCAATGAGCCTCGGAGCAGAAGACACGGTATCTCACGGAGCGACTGCAGCTCATGCTGGAATGTGTTGAACAAACGCTTGTTAACAATCTATGCACAGGCAGAGAATTGCTTGATGAAAAGGTACTAGAAAAATGTTACTTAAATAAGACACAGATTTCCTAGGGCTATCAAAAGAACAAACCAGGTTTTAGATCTAGGAATACTAAACCACAGCAGTGAACCAGCAAATGTTAGCATTTCTCACTCACAGAAACTGAGAGTCTGGTAATAATGAGTGAAATGTCCCAACCAGTTCTAAGATGTGAAAGGCAAGCCAGAAAACCAACAGAGAGAAATATTTTTATATTTGCTTCACAGCTCCCAAATTCTGCTGGAAATTTTTCCACTCTTGCAGATGTTTTCTGAGGGGGAGAGAGACATACTCTGATTTCAAATGCTGTGTTGCATCTAAGCCCATCAGACCACACTGTACCATCTGGGTGAAGGCAAGGTAACGAGTGACAACGCCCCATCAGGAGATGTTTCTTCAGGCTGGAGCTCAATGCCCTGTACAGCAGCATATACTGCCCTGTGTTCTGTACTTCACACTGCTCTGGTTTTGTCTCTCCTTTGCAGGCATTTTATTTTTATCATCGGTAGGAGCAGGAATGTGTGTGTCTCTGTGAGAGAATGAGCACGGGGCTGCAAGCTTCATCTCAGTGCAAATAATATTTTGGCAGGAAACCTGCAGGAGATTAAATTAGGGGCCTAACAACCGAATATTAAAACATTTCAAACTTTGAGTTCCTTTAAATAAGCAGCTACAAAACAAGGAAGCAGTCTGACAAAATTAGCAGGTCCAAAGCGCTAAAGGAATCCACTATGGGGCACTTGTTTATTGATGCAGATTTAAAAGGACCTTTTTTATTATTTTTATTAGTAGCTGTATATGTCAACATGCTATTTCCTCAATGCATTTTGAGTCCAGATTAGCTAAAGTTTTAGGTGTTGGCAGACTTGCTACAATGGAAGGGAAATGCCAATGGAATAACTTTAAACATGATCCAATCCCTGATGATTCATTGGATGTGTTAAAATTTCCTTTGAGACCATGTAAGTAATGCAGGGACTGGAGTGCAGAGTGGCTGTGACTCAGCTCTCTGCGAGGCAACAGGAGGATGTCAGAATTACTCACTGGGACAGGAGGAATCTCATTTATCTATTTATAGGCAAGGCTGAGATGAGCTTGTACCATTAAAGAGCTGAGTTTGCCAGTTCCCATAAGGGGAGGAGGAGGGAAGGACCTCACTTTAGCTGTTGAAATAAAAGCTTCAGTATCAGCCTCTTTTTCTCCCCCATTTCCAAGCCTGAGGACAGGCCAGTTACATTTTCTCTCACTCGCAGTGCAGGCTCCTACCCCCAGGCTCCTTGGCCACTGTCTGTCACTGCCAGCCCTCCCGAGGGGCTCACGGCATCACCCGGTTCAGTGCCCCAAGGTCAGGGGACCTCCTGCTGCTGTAGGGGCATTACTGTGGCATGTATCCGTCTGCCAGCACAGCACTGCATGAAAATGTTGTTTCAACCATGTAGACTCAGGCTTGGGAGGTGAAAGATGGCGACGTTTTGGGGTAAAAAGCAAGAGCTCAAACCCACAGTTAAATTAGTGGCACTGTTTCTATAATGCAACTAGCACTTCACAGCACACACTTTGCTGTAGCTTTCTTAGTAAGAAAGAGGTCATTACCTGGTAGGGGCAATTCAGTCAGTTACTGCACTGCTTCATCGCTGGGAACACATCTGTGGTGTTGGTCCAGGCCGTTCCTTTCAATTCCTTGTGTGTAACCATCACCATGGCCGACTCTACCCGTAAAGAAGTTATCTAGGAACACAAGGCTCCTGATTACTGATCCAGTCTCCCACTATTACAGTCAATTACATCATACCACGTTTTTTGGCAGGCTCTTCCAGCACTTCATTTTAAATTTCCAGCCTTAATATCATTTGTTCTTGTGCCAGCATCGTAATTTAGTTTAAACAATTCTCTTTTTTCTCTGATCTTTACCTATCAGATGTATTTACTGAAAACAATCCTATCTCCTCTAGTCTTTGTTTTGAGAAACTAAACAAATGAAGCTCTTCTAGTCTCCTCTTGTTCTAAACCCTCTGATCATCCTCAATGCCCTTCTCTGTACCTGCTAATCTTCCTTGAACATGAGTGAACCTGTATCTTCTAGGATTGTGTTTGCCTTTCCATATCAGATCGGTGGCTCACAGTTATCCCTCCAAGCAAGTAATTCTCTATGTTTTTTTCCACCACCCTGCTTTTGTCATTCTCAAGTGAGTAATGTGATATTCTAGTTATTAATTTCTAACTGCATGTCTTTATACTTCGTCTATTTTATCTCAGATAAATTCTGTCATTCAGTTATTGCTGATTGATGTTCTGATCCTCCTCTGTATTAACACAGCCTGTGTCCTCAGCAGATTTCTTTACTACATTCCTACTGCTGTGCCAGAGTCATTAACGAAACACGTAAGACTGGGCTCAGGACTGACCCTTGAGGAGTTCCACTTATTAACTGCCTCTGTCCGGCGTTTCTCCCTTCCACAGAGCTCCTTGTCATTTGCTTTAGCAGCTCTGCATTTGCCATCCACACTAATCCCCATCTTCTCAACTTCAACTAGTAATTTCCCATGTGGTATAATATCAGATTCTTCACTCAAGTCTGGATAGAGTAAATCACCTGTATTTCATTTGTCTAAGAAAAAAAAAAATCAGTCATCAGAGAGAAATATGAGGTTAAGCTGAGCTCCTTTAATGTGCCAGTTCTTTCCAAATCCTGGGATGGAAATCTGCCAGTGCACCTTGATCCGAGCACACTGAAGTCTTTAAGCTTTTCCTTCCATCTTACATGTGATAATTTTCATTCCCTTATGTATGTTCCTACCAGAAATCCTGTCTTTGCCCTGCTGTTCATAAGATCATCTCTACTGAAAATGTACACAAAGCATTTTTAATTCATTTTTAGACCATATGTGGACTGGTCTAATCTCAACCCCATTCTCACTACATAATGACCACATTTCTCCTCTTTTTCTCTTTTGTATTTATCGAGCTGAAACCTTCTGCCATCTGTTTAATTTCCTTTTCAAAGTCTAATTCACAACTTGACTTCTGACTTTTCTCATTCTACCTCTACATTTCCTGACCTCAGCAAATTAAAATTGGGTGACTGAAGCAAATCCTGCCTCCAGTCTTCTGCCCCACCTTCTCTGATGCCGCCCTTGTGGCAAAGATGAGAGAATGGCTTAAAAAGCAGGTCCAGAACTGCTGGACTCAACACGTCACTGGCACAATGGCTGTTCAGAACCTGCTGCAGAAGCTGCTTAGTCAGCCCTGTGGCAATGGTGACGGGCTCCATCAAAGAGCAAGGCAGGTGGTCATTCCCTGCAGCGGTTTCCCTCCAGACATGTGATTTCAATCCCTGGCTGTGTGTGAACTGAACACCCTCTTGTGCATCAGACCTTCTGCCCATTCCTTGCCTGCTCTCACTTAACTCCCTCCATGTGTTTGGGACTGGTTATTTAGCCCACCAGGCTTGGAGTGTTTCTCTTCAGGGTTCATCCTCCTGCGTGTTCCAGCTGGTTTTGGAATCCAGTTTCCATCACATTCAATTCCTCAGCTCTTCAGTGCAGTTGATGCCACTAATTAGTTCCCTTAATTTCTCAACATTTGCCCTTTTTGAGTTGAATATGTTTGGTGTGTGACTACAGACAGTGCTGGAGATTCAGCCTTAATGAGGTACATTTAAAAGCTCCTGTTTCTTAAAGAGAGCCTTCAGAGGCTCTGGATGACTCACAGCTTGGTGCTTTAGAGACAGTAAAAAAACTGCACTTGCCTTTCTGTGTGTGTGAGACTCCGTATCACCATAACACTTCTCAGTTTTAACTAGCATTTCCATTTATGGACGCCTGAAACAAAGATCACATTTCAGAAGATGCTGCATTGTATGAGGAATTAGTTAAGCACCTAAGGTGAAGTACAAAGCTTCCTAACCCCACCAAGATCAATGCTGCAGTCTAACCTTGCTCGCTTGAAAACTAGGAGTCTTTGCTAAGCTATTTGCTTGGAATTCTGTCTAGTTCTTGAAGAAAACAAAGCATATCCAGCCTCCACATCGACCTGTCCCAGACACACAGCCAAGACGGGGAGCAAAGGCCTAGCTGAGACTGGCTGTGCAAAGCCAGCAGCAGAAAGGAACACACTTTGGATAAAGGTAGAAGTCATCTAAGCCCCTTTAAAAATCCAGGCCTTACTGTCCCTTAGGGTATCCCTATTGAAAAGTGGGATTTGAACCTTAGCAGGGGGCCATCCACTCATGAGTCCCTGCCCGTGACACGTGTCCTTGCTTTAGCTGCTTCCTCAGCTGCAGAACGGCAGCAGCACTGCCCTGGCTTCCCGAGACAGCGAGAGAGTGAGGCTACCACAGCACTAAGGCCATGTTGCCATCCCAGACAGATGGAAGCTGTCTTCCACTGGCAAACTGATGCATGGTCAGACTCTGTGGAAAGCGATGAAATGGCTGAGCAAAGCTAATTTCTCTCCTTTCCACACCTCTCTGCTAATATACTCGAAAATACTTTGGTGTGGGAGAAAAATGTGCTCCTCTCCCAAAGCATGTCTGCCTTGAATGCCCACTGCTCTACTGGGCACCTACTGACCTTGGCAGTGTCACAGGGCTCATGTTTTTCTAAAAGAGTAACCTCCTTATGAACAGGCTCTTTGCTTTGGGGAACACAAAGCAGTCTTGTCTTCCAAGTGTCCGAGCCTTCTTTTCACGTCTGTTTATTCCTTCACTAGCATTTATTTTTGGCCCTGAAAGAAAAACACAACTCCACATTAAAGGGATGGTGTCCAGTTGAAACCCACAGGCTGCACCACCCCTTCGCTCCCCCTCAGCAGGGGAAGGCAGTGGAGGAGACCAACCAAAAAAAACTGAGAAAAAATCTATTGCCTGTTGGGCACAAAACTGCTTTTGCTTTCTAGTGAAAAGGCAGCAGAGCATCCTCAGAAGCACATGGATGCCTGAGGCTTGTTGGTAATCGTAATAACAAATCCAGGGGCCACATTTCCATTTGTCCTGGAAAGCTTTTCCAGCGGGGATTGCTCAGGGGAGTGAGACACCGATGTTCCACAGTGTCATATTCAGTTTGTGCTGTGTCTAATTCTTTGGCAATCCCAGCCTTTCCAGCACAGCCTATCAATGATACCAAATCAGAAAGACAGCCTTTTATGACTCTTCACACTGCCTCCACAGCCCTTGTGGCTACGGACAGCCAGCACATCAGGACAAGGCTTCTTATGCTGCGTGAAAGGGCTTCGGAGGGGCTGCAGGCGATCACCACCTCCTGAGACCAGTGCCAGCCACACACACACTGCTGCCCTGCTCAAGGCTACTGCTAAACCAAACGAGAGCACTCAGGCTGCCAGAGAAGTATGCTCACCTGTTGGACTTTGCAGAAGAGAAGAATTCACAGATTCAGTGCCAGCTCTGTGCCTGTCACCTCCCAGCAGAGACTTGTGACCGTGGGTGGCCTGACGCAGCTACAGAAGGGCCATCTTAAGGGCTCACAAAGCTGAAGTCTGAGACACAGAGTTCATGGCAGAGGTCCTGGATGGACAGTGTGTGTGGTCAAGTCCTGCACTCCTCTGGGGAGAGGCAGAGGAGGAGAGCAGGGCGGCATCATGAGCTCTTCGGACTGGATTTGCAAGAGGAAATAAGCTCACTCTGTCAACAATTATGTTTTGGGCCACCCACTGGCATCCCTCGTCAGGTACCTGTGCTCCCTTCCTGCAGTGCAGTGACTGAGTTGGGCACCTGAGATCGAGGTTATTAAAGCTCTTGGCTCTCAAGACCTACGTGACAGGGACCATAACCTTGTTCACTGAGATCAATGAGACTGATTAATCTCCCTGCTACATCAGTATTTTATCTTTTAGGTCCATTGACTTTTATGAAATTAGAGCTGTCAGGCTCCACATGTCCAGGAGGGTGTGGTTGGGCCAAAAGATATGGGGGGAGCAACACAAAAGACATGATAGAAATTGAAACCTCAGGAAAGACTGTGTCAGCCTTGCACGCTTAGCAAGTTAGCAGAATATTAATGATCCATCGCTCAGAGTAAGTGCTTCTGGATGCTTGGCTGACTTTGGCAAGGGGCACTTTGAGAAGGATAAAACTACATTTTCATTGCTGAGAATCTTCCTCCAGTAATAAGATGAGCCCCATGGGATGCTAGTAACATACTGATATTGTCTGCAGAGAGTAGACAGGGGCCAGGGTCTCACATTGCTGAGCCAAATACAGAAAATGCTTACCCCTGAATGTCACATTAGTCCAGATCCAGGATTTACAAACACAGAGAGAGCCACAGGTGGGCTGTCCTCCAATTAGTCCATGAATCTAGAAAGAAAAAAAAAAATAAGTAATTTTGTATTCTTTCCTTTGCATATAAAACATCATTAAAATAATTAGAAAAATGGAGACATTGTATCAGTAACTGACAAATTAAGAATTCGGTCACAGTTGTTCAGGAACCCACAGCCTCCCTGCAATACCAATAATGATTATTTATAGCCTACTATGCAAGGAAATTAGTCCAGAAAAACTTAATGATCATAATGTAATACTGTCATCCCAAGGGAGAAGGCTAGTGTGAGGTGAAGGCAGTCAATATCTCACACCATTTTATTGTCTTGAGTTACAAACTTTATTGTAAGTACCGCTTGTGTGTTTTGTACAGAATGTCTCAGTTCCTCTATAACAAAGACCCATTTTATTCCTCCTGAATTTCATTGAAGTTACCCCTGATTTATACTTAAGAGCAGAGTCAGATCCCTATTACTGCTTTACATATAAATCTCTTAGTGCCTATTCACAGAGATGTGCAGCTTGGCAAAGGAATGAGTTGAGAGAATGAGCTGGGTGGCAGAGTAGCTATTAGTTTTGATGATATTACCATAGCATCTGGAGAAGTTACATGCAGCACTAGCACAAGGTATAAGAAATTCTCTGCTCTTGAAAAGAGCTAACAAAGGAAATATACAGAGGGTGGGAGGTAAGGAAGAGCCACAGAGAAGAGCAGTAGCTGTGCAATGTCACTTAGCAGGCAACTGAGAGGGGCAGGAGCAGATCCCTCGTCTCTCAGCCCTCTCCAGCTTCACACTGCCTGTTGGTCCTTTCTGCATAGGGATGTGATGCATCTTTAACTAGAAGCTCAATCCAGAAAAAGAAAATAGTTTTTTTTTTATTATTATTTGTCAAGAGAACTAACTTTCTGCTAGTTATGCAAACAAATTCTTTCCTGTGATTAACACCTGTCTCCTGTGCTAAAGATGTCAGTCTCTGCATGGATCAAATCCTAATAAAGCAAAGCTCTCTTCTTAGAAAAGAACATGTTTTCCATTCTTTCTGCTAACATTCCTCCTCACAATTGCCCTTGTTTAGCCCTATGATAATTTTATGATGCAGTCCCAACATAACTCACAGTACTTCCCATTATTGTGTGCCACAAGTGTTTACAGAGCCATTTTTGTGGTAGATACCAGCCTTTAGACATTCCACATTTCCTGTTTCACTGGAGCCAATCACACACTGTTCAGAACTGAAATGCAAGTCCCTCATTAATTTATACACAACGAAGTGCTTCAGTCATTGCAATGATAACAGAATGGAGAACAGCCCATTAGCAAAAACTGGCTGTCTAGCATGGACGAATTATTTTCTTTTCATGTTTCCATCAATATTAAGATCCATTAATCATCTTTTTAAAAAAACACCTTTCCACTAGTATTAAGAATGTCTGCATGGGATACCTGGGCCCATCTTCTCTCACAGCAAGGAAACTTCTCTGACACACTGAGAAGAACTGGATTTTCACCGCCACAGGGAGCTTCACAACTGGTTCAACTCCACTAATACTCTCTTTATAGAATCAGAACATAATAGCCCAGTTTTAACAAAAAGAAACCAAGATTAAATTCAATATATTCTGAAGGAGGGAGAATTCCTAGCAACAGCTGAAAGGGAAGTGGAATTCATAAATGCCTCTTTCATCTTTATCAAATTACTATTCAGTGCAGTTACATTTATTAATAACAACATCCCTTAAACCACATTGTAAAAATCCATTAGCAAGAAATGCTTTAAAATGTTCAACAGGCTGTAAGAGATGATTTATCAAAAGCTAAAACAATTAAATACTATAAGCAAAGTGGGCACTTTTACGGGCTACGGAGCTTGCCAGAGGGCCGTTATATATTCAGAAATGGACTGTTTGCATGGTGTAACTCAACTTTTTTCTTTAATTCAATCATCTACATTAGCAAGAAGTAATGTAAGCTGAAAGTATTCTTTGAGTTTTTCTTCATCTCAGTTCTGTATGTACTTGCTCCTGAAAATGCTGATGCTCATTTCAAAGTCTCTGCTGTGGTGTTGGCTACACGGGGAGGTACCAGGGTGCTGCTCTGAGCCAAGCTGGTGAGAGGGGACAGAGCAGATCACAGCTCACACAGCAATCACACTCTGACTTCTCTGTAAGGAACCCTAACAAGAAGAGCCCTTTAAGAAGTTAACTATCCCCAGGAGGGTCAGACTTACCAAGACTGGCCTGGGGGCAATCACCGCATTGTTTTCTCTCTCAGCACACCCTGCATTTGCCCTGGAAGTTCACATATTCCCCTCTTTCATTTCTTCACTTGGTTTTTTAAAACACAATTTAAATGTCGATTGCTGTCAAGTAATCTCCATGAAAACACTAGATACTGAGACCAAATTCAGGTGTGGGATTTTGTCATTACCTTCACACAACAAATAGCCAGTCTTGACTATTGTGCATGCCCTGTAACACCAAAGGTTCGGTCCGGTCCCAAGGGGGGTCGTTCCAGCAGGACCCACTTCGTGTCCTCCTCTCAGTGGCTTCCAGTTTGCAGCAGAGAACAATAATGGCACGGAGCGCTCGTTCCCTGGCCGTGACTGCATCTATCGCAGCCTCCCGCTGCATCAGCGTAAGGAGGGTTTTGAAGACATTTTTCTCTACTGCTGCAGAAGCCAAAGCCTAAATCAGGGATAACAGACATCGGTGAGGGGGAAGGGGCAGGAGACGCAATCGCAGCTGGGGAGGGAGGGAAACAGCAGCTCTGGGGTCTGGGTCCACTGCCGGGGCTGCACACAGGGTGGCCCTAGGCTGTATTAGGTTTTGCTCACTTGCTGACAGATCAGCCTGTGCAGGTTCTCCTTCCAGATTTGATCTTTCCCTAAATCTGTAAAAAGATGCCCGAGGCAGGGGTCAGATGGTTTCTGAGGCAGATACGCACAGTGCAGCCCAAAGGCAGCCCAATTCCCCCTGGAGTGAAAAGCTCTTTGCACCTTTAAGCTATGTGTTTAATTCATCCCAGGCCCACAGACAGAGCTGTAACACAGACGAGCTGCACTCCCAGTTCATTTGCTCCCCCAGCGCGTTCCACTTAGGAGGGCAAAACAGTGGCAGAACAAATTAGTGGCAGAATGTATTTTCTATAATCGCACACGAGCCAACCTGTTAGATTATCTTCTGTCCCAGCTGAGATCGTAGCTCTGTGTTTACTTTTGACTGAGCATAACTAGAAAACACATAATTACACAGGCCAAAGCACAGAGATCTGCAGCTACAGATGCCTGGTGCTTAGCTGGTAAAGTGCAGCACGTAGGGGAAAAAGGAAGTCAGAAATCAAGTCTGTACATTCCCAGCCCAGCACATCCCTGGCTGCAGAGCTTACAGCTTTCAGGTTTGGGCAGAGCGAAAGGCTAAAATTGCTCAGGTGTAATGACAGATTGTGTGGCACGAAACACTGAAAACTGTATGTCAGTGCTCGAGCTGGTGGGTTCAACTTGTCCAGCCAGATGAAAGCAGTCCAGACTAACGCTGGTGAGACAATACTTGGCATCTCGCAGGCACAATCATTCTTGGCCGTAACATCCCCCTCCTGGTTCACTTTCTGTTTTCTCTGTTGTTGACCTCCAGTGATGGAGGAAAGGGGCTGGACACGGGGAGGAAAAAGAGAAGGCAGTGGATGGTGCTGTGAGCGGGAGAGGGGCCTGTAGGAACGGGAAAGAGAGGGAACAGCTGTGGGGCTGGGAGGGAAATGGAGACAGGGGAATGAAACAGATACACTTCCCCTTTGGGAGGATGGGCTGAGCCAGTCTGAACAAAAAAGGCCTAAAATGAAAGGGAGGAAACCAGAGAAGAGAAGAAAGATGGAACAAGGGAGATCACAGAGAACAACAGGAAGCAGCGCTAAGAGGACAGAGATGAAGGCTAGGGGTTGCTGGGGAAAAACAAACAGAAAAAAAACTTCAGGAATACTGTGTCGTTCCCTGGCCGTGACTGCATCTATCGCAGCCTCCCGCTGCATCAGCGTAAGGAGGGTTTTGAAGACATTTTTCTCTACTGCTGCAGAAGCCAAAGCCTAAATCAGGGATAACAGACATCGGTGAGGGGGAAGGGGCAGGAGACGCAATCGCAGCTGGGGAGGGAGGGAAACAGCAGCTCTGGGGTCTGGGTCCACTGCCGGGGCTGCACACAGGGTGGCCCTAGGCTGTATTAGGTTTTGCTCACTTGCTGACAGATCAGCCTGTGCAGGTTCTCCTTCCAGATTTGATCTTTCCCTAAATCTGTAAAAAGATGCCCGAGGCAGGGGTCAGATGGTTTCTGAGGCAGATACGCACAGTGCAGCCCAAAGGCAGCCCAATTCCCCCTGGAGTGAAAAGCTCTTTGCACCTTTAAGCTATGTGTTTAATTCATCCCAGGCCCACAGACAGAGCTGTAACACAGACGAGCTGCACTCCCAGTTCATTTGCTCCCCCAGCGCGTTCCACTTAGGAGGGCAAAACAGTGGCAGAACAAATTAGTGGCAGAATGTATTTTCTATAATCGCACACGAGCCAACCTGTTAGATTATCTTCTGTCCCAGCTGAGATCGTAGCTCTGTGTTTACTTTTGACTGAGCATAACTAGAAAACACATAATTACACAGGCCAAAGCACAGAGATCTGCAGCTACAGATGCCTGGTGCTTAGCTGGTAAAGTGCAGCACGTAGGGGAAAAAGGAAGTCAGAAATCAAGTCTGTACATTCCCAGCCCAGCACATCCCTGGCTGCAGAGCTTACAGCTTTCAGGTTTGGGCAGAGCGAAAGGCTAAAATTGCTCAGGTGTAATGACAGATTGTGTGGCACGAAACACTGAAAACTGTATGTCAGTGCTCGAGCTGGTGGGTTCAACTTGTCCAGCCAGATGAAAGCAGTCCAGACTAACGCTGGTGAGACAATACTTGGCATCTCGCAGGCACAATCATTCTTGGCCGTAACATCCCCCTCCTGGTTCACTTTCTGTTTTCTCTGTTGTTGACCTCCAGTGATGGAGGAAAGGGGCTGGACACGGGGAGGAAAAAGAGAAGGCAGTGGATGGTGCTGTGAGCGGGAGAGGGGCCTGTAGGAACGGGAAAGAGAGGGAACAGCTGTGGGGCTGGGAGGGAAATGGAGACAGGGGAATGAAACAGATACACTTCCCCTTTGGGAGGATGGGCTGAGCCAGTCTGAACAAAAAAGGCCTAAAATGAAAGGGAGGAAACCAGAGAAGAGAAGAAAGATGGAACAAGGGAGATCACAGAGAACAACAGGAAGCAGCGCTAAGAGGACAGAGATGAAGGCTAGGGGTTGCTGGGGAAAAACAAACAGAAAAAAAACTTCAGGAATACTGTGCAAAAGACAGAGAGAATTAAAAAAAAAAAAGCCCTATAAAAGTGCCAGCTACCCAGCTGCTGTAAGTGAAACTCCAGTACACTTACGTCAACACCACACCACTGATCAGCACCAGGGGAGGAGGTTTGGGGTTGTTTTTTAATTGCATGGAAAGGCTTTCAGCGATGCAGAACATGAACTCCAGCTTCCACTGAAGTCAAAGGGGTTTGGAGGTGCTTACAGCCACAGAAAAACAAGACCCAGCTTGATAAAGCCCAGGAGACAAGATGCCACATTACAGCTTTGAGAACAACCAGCCTTTCACCTTGTCTGACTCCCACCTCAAGACCCAGGAGATAAGACCAGCACATGCAGGGAGGGGGCACACGGCAGCCTCTGCCCCCACACCAGGGACACGGCCCCAGCTCTGCCCTACCTGCTCCCCAGCAGCCAACCGCTTCCTTTTCCCTGATGAGCAGTGAGGTCCTTGATTTACATATCTAAGCCTGAGTAGGGGTAAGAGGCATCCGCTTTGCTGGTTGAAGTGAGATGTTTGGCTTATTGGCATGGCTTGTTTAATTTGGCTCTTAGTGCTCAGTCGGTGTTATTAGAGAAAGCAATAAAAAAGCATTAAATACTAGAAACTACATTAAAACAACATGAAGCATGCAATGCAAACCAGAAAAAGCAAGGGGGCTGAGTATGGAGACTGCCATTCCCTCCTTCAATCATCCTCTTCAGCATGAATATGGAGAGTGTTCCAGTGCCCTTTGGAGGGGTGGAGGGCCCTGTGGTCACAGCACGTCTGGGAAGTGTCAGATCTATATCTGAGGTTGGTTCCTTCCACCAATGCCAGGGTGGCTGCTGGGGTCAGAAATGGGGGCAGATATTCATCTCTGATGCAAGCTGCCAGTTCAGCAGTACTGAACTCCCAAAACTGAAGGTTCTGTGAGAGCTTTGCTCCAGTGCAATCTTCCCAGAGGCAACAAATGTCCATCTCAGCCTTATCTCCCTCCAATCTACATAAACCATCATTAAAGAGATGGCTGTGTTCCCCTGTGTACCTCAAGTGTTCTTCCTCTCCAGGTCTGCAGATCGTGTGCCGTCTGCTGCCAACCCCATGAACCGCAGCAGCTGCAGAGCAGGATGTTGAGCTGGGCACAAGGAGCAAACACCAGCAATGGAGGCTCCATCAGTCCAATGGCAGCAGCTGGGATTAGTGTCAGCCTTTCAGGCTGCAAATATTGACCAGATTCACACAGGTGTTAAACTTCATCGTCATCTACTCCTAATTCTCCTCAGCTGCTATGGCTCATGAGATGCATTTCAGCTCTTCCACTGCTTGCTCAGGGCTTCTTCTGCAAAAGGTTTTCTTCCATCTCTGCAGTCCTCTGCAGGACTTGAGGCCCATTTCACAGAAGCATCTTTCCTCAACTTGCAACTAGTCACACCCTAAGCAATTGTGTAGCAGCCCACCTGGCACCTTCACAGTCTTAAAGCATCTGGGTCCATCTCATGGCTCTGGAGGTAATGCCCAAGGTCCGCTTCTTCCCTAGGGATGGCTCCCCATATAAGTCAGGCAACAGTTAAGGCACAGTTTTGACTGTCTTTGGCCAACCACAGGCAGCCTCGCCATGCTTTCGATGGTGTCTACCAAAGATCACCAGCACCAGTGAGCTGTTGCACGCACAATGTAGAAGATGTCATCCCTTTTTTCCCTCCAGCTACTGGTTCTAGAAAGACTTTGAAATGCTGCAATCAGCTCTTACATGTCCTTGCTGAGCTCCTTCCAGACCAAATTCTTACACTTGCCATGTTTTGGCCAAGATATCATTTTCTTTTGACCACTTAATAAGCGGCAAATATCCCCCACCACAGGGAGCGACTGAGAGATGTCAGAACTGACCCCGTCTGTCATCTGCCCAGGCCAGTGCTCACTGCTCTCCCCCAGCTTTTGCAGCTCAGTTTGATTTCTTGGTTTCTGCTTTGGCCTTGAGATAGGACTCCTGGGACTCTGGGATCATTAATTTGCCCGTTTTGTTAACTGATTTGAGCCACAGCTGTATCCTTGCATTTCTTCTGCACCATGAAAACCACAACTCCACGTTACATCTGGGCAAATGGCGAGGTGATTATTGTAAATCCTGGATTTCCTAAGGAAACAAAGCTTTGCGTGTGATCAGTGTGTGTGTGTGAGAGAGAGCAGCTCCTGAACATGTCAGACAGTTTCAACAAGACAGAGAGGAGGATTTCTCAAAGCTCCGAAGCTCCCAGAGGTGCACTGGAGATGACAGATGGAGGATACAGACGCTATTAGTATCCCCCGAGGAAAAGGCAGCAGTGAGTGCTCCCTCCACATCAGACAGCAGAGACGCCACAAGGGTGAGTGCTGTTCATTAGACCTGCTGATCATGAAATTACTCGTTAATAATCTCAGTGTGCCTGATCACCTTCTCCTGCTACTCACTTCCCCTGCCGGTCTGGAGCTGGACCCTGCACAGCAGTTACAGTAAGGACTTTCCTCCTGGCCTGCCATCACCCCGAGGCCTCAGTCTCTGGCTGAGGGTACCTGTGCCACCACAGAACGGGTAACGGAGGGAAGAAGGAGAGGATCAAGACCCAAGATGACAGGAGCTGCATCGGGGACACAGCCATCCCTCAGCACATCCATTGTTCCTGTTCAGAGAAGCAGCTTTAAGAAAGTGGTGTGAATTACAGGAGCGGGATCACTGGCTTGAACAATGTCAGCACGTCCCTTCGAGGGCATTCACTCCCCCTACACCATGAAACGACAAGTTATTATTTAACAGCAGACCTCACACAGAGGAATGTTTTTCTGTATTCATGACCTCTAACAAGTATAGCGATTGTTTACTATACTCTGAGCAATCCAGCAGTAGCTATAATGTGATAATTATAGAGAAACCTTCCTAAAAATATATTTCTGATGCATCAGCAAAAACTCAGCAGGCCCCTCCAGCTGGCATTGAACATGTGAGTTAAGCCCAATTTGAGAATCAGATCGTGCACTACATGTTGTGCAGCTGTGCAAAGGCTCCGGCGAGGAGCTCTGGAGCAGGTGCCTTGCAGCGATGGAGGGAAGGGCAAGAAGTAGCCTCGAAGCAGACAGGGCAGGAGCCACAGGTTCTTTTCTCGATGGTTAATGACAATGGAAAACATCAGGGCCATTTTCAAAATGGATAAACTGAGGTTATGAAAATCAGAACACCAGGCTTTCCAATCTGGCTACTGACTTGTTGGTGTCTGGTTTTAGAGGTTCAGTCAGAGTCCAGACTGTGTTGGGATTTTTCATAGAGTGCGATGATTCATTGTTATTATTATTATTTTATTTCATCCCTACAGACAGGAATAGCATCTGGAGGTTCCCGCAAGAAGCAGCTCTTCTCTGGGCTCAGTGTTAGCAAACTTCAGCTCATGTTTTTTGAGGAAGAATCTACAAGAGCTTCAGACGCTGCTACCTTGTAAGTAGAGCCACCAAAAAGTCACTCTTCTGCCACTGCCATTCAGAGCCCCGAGGCTGACCTACCCCCAACACTGCTATTTTAGCCAATCAGACTGGGAAGGGGAATGCCAGGGCACAGGTGCTTGTTTTCTTCTTCCAACACTGCTGCAGTGCAGCACTTCCCTGGAGACAAGCTGGATCCTTCCAAGACTCTGACGGACCTTGGTAGCCCCTAAATGCTTCTGTGCCTCAATCTCCTCACCTGCAAAAAGGCCAAGATGAAAAACCCTAAACCTAGGGCTGTGTTCAGGTTTGGAAAACACTTTTAGCACCTTGAAAGAAGGTTTCTGTGGAAGCCCAAACTGTAATTTATTGCTTCAATTAAAAAAGTGTGTGTTTTACAATCCACAGCCTGTTTACACTTCTACTTCTTATAGCTATCTCTCTAAAAAGAACTCGGCTCTGGTAGCTCATGGATTTGGCACAGCTTGTCAAATAAGCAGGCTCACCAATCCTTCCACGACACACAGCGCTTCTGTGTAACTTTGCAGGCTGTGTTTGACTTGTCTGAACTTGAACAGTCACCACTGATTGATTGGCTTCTAAAAATATCCACCCGCCATGGTTCGAAGTCCAGAGAGCTCTTGTTGATTTAGATGGAGACCTTCTTGCCGGTCAGAGGCTAAGACAGACATCTGACACCCGGGTGCTGCTCTCTGGGCTCCGCTCTCTGCCTCCTGCCCGGGGAGACCCTGGTGCCGAGCTCTCACCAAGCCCTGCTCTGCCACGCTTGGCAGCTCCGGGTGCCCAGGAGCAGAGGGAATGGCAGGATGAAAGCAGCCCTACAGTCCCTTCCCTTCCTCCATGCCCATTTCCAGACTCCTCCTGCAGCTACTGGTGATAAGTGGGGTGAAGTGTGGCTACCAAGTGTCCCCACAGTGGTGGGAGAGCTCTGAGAGCCAGGTACGTGGCTGCTGCAAGAGGAAAGCATGGTGGCACGGCTGGGAGGGAGCTGCAGACACATGATTATTGCTATGGCAGCCACCAGGAGGAAAGCCAGGCTATGATCTCTATGGGAGGCAATGGAAGCCTTGTTGTTTTATAGACCTGTCACTACTGGCCATTAAGCACACTGTGCTGCAGCTCCTAGATCCCACCATCAAGCCAACCTTAGGAGAGAACTCCATCACAGGTTGTAGGGCGAGGGTTCTCCCCCCACTCAGGATTGTGGTGTTTGCACAGATTACTACAGCTGAATCCCCAAAATGCATTTTGGAAAGGGGAGGGTGATCAGGGGTGGGGGGAGCCACGGTTCGAGGGGAGAAGCCCAAGCAGCTGAAACCTTCCACAGAGGGAAACGGCAGGAAGGCAGACAGCACAGACACAGGCAACCAGGAGCAAAGCAGTGTCTGCTCACTCCAGCAGAGCTGCACCCATCCCGGGTGCAAGGTGCTGGTAAGGGGTGCACAGCACCAGGTCTGCAACAGATGTAAAACGGAGACAGACCCTCCACCCACACACCACCACAGGCAGGTCTCAGGCCACTCCGGGCACTTACCTGCTGACACAGAAGCCAACAGACAAAGTAAAGTGTCTGAGATACACACTGGATGTTGCCACGTTACCGAATGCATCTTAACACAGCAGGATCTTTTCTGAGTGATGTATTATAGCTGAGCTAAAACCTAAATAATAAAGCCTACTTTTGGCTCTCTGGAAGATCACAGCTAGACAGTTGCCTATGGAATACCAGGCTAATGGAAGAAATTAATGGTATTCTGGGAGCATGAGGGACTGGAGATGATCACTGCAGCCAGACTCCACTTTCACAGCTCCACATGCAATCCCTTTTGTGTATGGGTTATGCAATGGGACCCTGGCCCTGCCGGCTGTCCCGATGTAAGGTCTTGCAGAACCCGGTTGCTCTGAGGCCCAGAGCCCTCCTCGTTCCAGCTTAAGTGTATTCCATGACAGTTTATAATAATAATTATTAATAATAATTCTGTCGACCAAAGGTTTCCTTTCATTTAAACAATATTCTTCCTTCTTTGCACCTGCAGAAAGCAATGCCCTCACTTCGGCTCTGCTACACTGAATGACCCACGCTCCTTCGGTTACTCCTTGTAAGCACCAGTTGTTGTCCCAGTCACCTTCTAAGTTCCACTTTGGATTTATCCTTCCCAAAGATGGATGATGAGAACTGACCATGACTTTCCAGACGAAGGTTCAGCTGTTCCTTGTACAGTGGCAGGAGCGCTTCCTCATCTTTTCTGGAAAGATCCTGCCCGATAAACCCTATGATCTCATTTGGCTTTTGTGCTTAGTTTTAAAAGGGGTATAAAGAAGGCTCTCCAGTATTTCACTTCATTTTATTTTAGTGTTTGTTATCTGGAAAGAAGAGGGTAGTTAAACTGCCTTTTTAATTAAATTCCTTTAAATCTTTGGAAACAATAAAGAAAGAAAGATAGCAAACAAAGTAAGACAGAAGAATTACCATGTGTATGAGGAGAGGTATTTTTTCCCGTAACACATTTATATATAAATCTCTTTTCCAAAAACTTGCAACATTTCTCAGTTGCTCGGTCTGTCTCCTGGGCAACTTGACACCTCACAAGAGGAGCCTTGTGCCTCTGCTCTTTAGTGGGACATGAGTCTTGGGAACTCTATTGAAATTCTCCTCTAAATAAAAACTATTCCTAATTTCTTGAAGGTGAGAAGAGCTTTCAGTACTGCATCCTTCTCTCTTTGCTTTTCTCCATCTTCACACAGTTTATGAAAAGAAAAGGCTCTGAGCAGCAACAGCTTCATAAAACCAGGGGGTTTGAGCCGTGGTCCCTCCAGGCACACAGACTCTTTCTATAGGTCTGTGAAAAGCTCCTAAGAATTTACATGAGCAAGGAGATAGTAAATAGGCTTAGGTTTGCTGTAAAAGGGTTCAAACCTGCAGTGTCAAATGTTTAGAGCTCCATAAATTAAAAATAAGGTTGGAAAGCACTGCCTTAGCTAAAATAAACTGACAAAGGTCCTCTGCGATCAGCACAGCATCTACAGGATGAGATCTCACCGCTTACGCTGGATGTGGGAGAAAAGTGTGTTTGTCTGAAGTTTCAGACCCCATAATTCAATCAAATCCATGGAGCGATGGTTCTGACCATAACAAAGACATTTGAGCACAGAGCTGCATTCGGACCACACTCCGTATATCAGAGTGGTAGGAGCAAGAGACCAGGGGAGCTGGGAGCACCAAGCTTGTCATCTGCCACTGCCATGGCTGGGGACAAGTAGCATGGAGTGGGTGTAAAACACTGGAAGTTATTGGCACTTAGAACTCCCAGGTCACTTTAAAAATCACGGCATTAAGACTGGAACATGTTTCCTATTTTCACTGAAAGTGGGGAATCAGGAAGACATTGGTGGGCAAGTTGCTCTCAGCCCCAGGTGCTGCAGTGCTCTCTGATACGGTTTGTACAGCAGCAACAACTCAAAGCTCCCTCCAAACACAGCCCTTGGCGTAGCTGCTGCTGTACAAGCACAGAGCACTTTTAATGCACGTTCAGTTTATTTAAAGTACAGACTTCAGAAATGTGAGACCACTGGGGACTGAGGACCACTTCATGGTCTACCAAATGGCTCTCAAACATTGCCTGCTGCTGCCCTTTAGCAATATCTACTTTATCTTCTCTACAACTTGTCTAATTTCTTTTTTTTTATTATTGTTGGTTTATATATTTTTTTTAATAAGAAGACAATGCTTTCTGTGTCTTCTTCCTCAGACACCACCACTCTCCCAGGGACCTCTCAAAAACCAAGGCCAGAAACCAAGAACAGGAATTGTAGGTTGCAGTTAATCTAAAATTGGTGACTTGTCAATTTTAATAGTTTTAATTTCCCAACTGTCTGCTTGGGTTACATACATAGAACTTTTAAATAATATGCCTTCTCTCTCTCCTCACATAGAAAACCACTGTGTTTCCCTGTTCTCCTTACAGTATGTGACCTTTAGCTGCTCTCTCTTGCTTATCAAGTCAAGGAATTCATTCAGCTTCTCAGCGGCTCCAAACACTTACTCTCCATTCACATCCCTCTAAAGGCCCCACCAGCTTCTTGCTCAGTTTAGAAAGATTTATGGGTTTGTGCCCCTTCATATCCTTCCTCCTTAGGCTTTGATTTACCATCCTGGCTTCCTTATCACTCTATAGCACTTCCTACATGTTTGTCTTTATAGCCTCTCATTTTCCCTTTTTGAAATCACCAATGAGTTGTGTTTCCTTAATGGCAGTGGGAAAAATTCAGCCAGCAAAGAGGCCTGTGCAAGGAACTGTGCAAACCTGAGCTCCAGTGGAACGTAAATGGCATTTTGCTTCTGACGCTGGCCTTAAGCACAGGAAGGACTTTCAACCCATATCAAACTTTCTTGCGCAGTTCTCAGACCCTTGCCTGCTTTTACATTTCCTGTGCATTCATTAAAGGAAAGCTTTGTGCCTTCCAGAAGGCATGAGGAAATACGACCTTTTTCACCTATTTTCTGAGTGCCTCCCTCCACAAAGAGCTACTCCAACCCAGCACCACTTTCTCTAGCAGAGACAGTGCCACAGCTGCAAAACTTTGCTCTTCACTTGTTCCCCTCCTGGGGTTTGTGATCAATTCGTTACACAGTTTGTGTTACCCCATTAAAGAAATGGGACCAAAGGAAAAATGCAAGGTCGTGCTGGAGAGGGCTCTAGCTGGGGTGACCACCACCCGATGGATCCCCGTTAGGGTCTCCTGGAGACACAGATGCACCGACCTGGAGGAAAACCATGGATCAAAGAAAGCTGCAACCCCTGCTCTGCTCGGTGGCCGGACCTGAGGTTTGTGTATCTGATCTTTTAACTCAGCCTTTGAAGTTATTTTCACATCTATTCTCCTACTCCTAAATATTCCCCTCTACAGGGATTAAAGCTGGTAGTAAAATATCTCACAAATGTTTATGATCACAATTACACCTGTTCCTAGAAGAATTTCACAGTCAATTGAGTCACATTATTCTTTTCATATTGGCCTTTCCTGCCCTGGTATCCAGATTTGCCAAACATGTGTACCAAGTGAGAACCTTGTAGGTTATGATTTCAGAATATTCTTTAAAGTGTTTTAAACTCAAATCCTCCCCAAACACAGATGTGCAAGTCATGCAGATAACGAAATGGCTTTAGCTAGCTGAACTGCAAAAAAATGAGGGGAAAGATGTTGTCTATGAACATTGCCTCTGTAAAGGACTGGGATGCGTATGGTCAAGAAATCAGGCCAGCTGCTATAAATGTTACAGAATCCTGGATTAGATCAATTTTACCCAAATTAAGGCCTTCTTACTTTAGAATGCACAACTTTGATCCCTTGAGGGGGAATTTCAGTTACCAGTGTGAGTCAATAACGATCTGGGTATGACCAGTACTCAAGCATGCAAGATGTTGGGCAGAAAATCAGGGGAAAATTTTAAGCTTTCTTTGGCATTTATTCAGCCTGAATTTCCCAATAGAAAAACAAAAGATCGGCACTTATGGGTGAAATTCCCCCATGACACAATAAGGCTCGCCTATTAAATAGGAGTTAAGGCACGCACAGTCAGGCCATTTGGAAGTAGACTTTATAAAGTCTAGTTGAAGCAGGGATAGGAAATAAAGCCATATTCCTTCACAGGAGGCTGTTGAGAGTCCCCCACTCCCATCAAAATCACCTGGAAATCCCAGGTGCTGTAAGGAGATTTGTAAAATATTCCTGGGCAGAGTCCAATTTTATGTAAGATCACTGCCTATCAGCTTTCAACCCCTTTTCTCCTGTAACCTACTTCAGCTGTTAGCGCCAAGCAGCAATAAAACTATATCCATGCTCACTCAGAAATTGTCTCGAAATGCCTTCATGCAAAGGCAAATAGTTTCACATCCTGCACATCAGATTTCACATGGGAACATCTTTCAGATTTCCAGCGCAGAACAATTTTTCCAATAGGAAAAATCAAGTCATTTATTAAGGGCTAATCTAATCTAATATTTATGTTTGCAAGGATCCCCATCACCTTTGAATGCCCATGAAATAAATACAGCTGATAAAAGATTTTACAGTCCAACTGCATGAAAGAGCTGAGAGACAGCAAATGGCACTAAAACCCTTTGCCACAGAGACTGGGATACCACAGTTCTGTCCTTCTGTAGTTATATGGAAAACACAGCTTATCTCTTCCATTGGGATACAGTAACTTCCAGCAAAATGTTCAATAATTATAGCTCTGTCCTAAAAGTCTAATTGCACAATGCAGTAAAAATAGATGCAACACGAGCACTTACAAAAAAATGTACTGCAATGTCAAACACCACTGCCAAAAAAACACAATGGCAGGCCTTGGTCCTGCAAAGCCCCACATCCACTCACTCTGCTTTTTCACACATTTGGAATAGCTTTTCTAAAATCAGTGAAGCTGCCCGTAACAGGCAAGGGCCTTTTGCAAGATCAGGGGACTCCTTTACTTGCTTCACTGGTGGAAAATTAGATCGGCTCACTCCTATATAACCTCTTTCAAATAATATTGAGTTACCTACAGGTTACTAAAATTAGAATAACAAATAAATTACTGTGTAGCTGAGCTGATAAAATGTGACTGTTTACATATGATTTAATCCTAGAACTAAGATTAAAGACTACTTCAAACAAAGCCTTTGCCCAATATGTCATATAAAATTCTGTTTGGTTTCAGCAGAGC
Organism: Calidris pugnax; assembly: GCF_001431845.1. Taxonomy (NCBI): domain Eukaryota; kingdom Metazoa; phylum Chordata; class Aves; order Charadriiformes; family Scolopacidae; genus Calidris; species Calidris pugnax. The sequence goes on along the minus strand of NW_015090778.1, from coordinate 2,110,395 downwards.
TGAGAATGACTTTAACAACCTTGTTAATCACAGATTAAGAATGGAAAAGATCCTATTTGGCACCAGGTGTGCCATTAATAACAACTGGGGATGCAGGGGAGCTGCAGAAATGACCTAGCTCCAATGCCAAGGAGAAGCTCTGAGCGCTGGAGCTGTGCCATGTCCGAGCACAGCAGCCCAGACACGGCAGGACACGGGCAGAGCTGCCCACAGGGTCAGGAGCTCTGAGAGCTGCCTCATCACCCCTTCTTAGCTCATTCTGCCTGAATTCCTGTAAGCCCATGCTTGATCCATTTGAAAAGCCAGCAAATATACCTGGGAATCCAAAATTTCCTAAATATTTTCTGCCCCTAATGAAGTCCCCTCCCTTTTTGATGGTTTTTGTCCATGATGAAATACAGCATGAAGCCGATGTTCCTCATACTACCCTCCCCTCGGCAAGGGCATCACAAGCATTTCTTTAAGCACCCAGATAAGTCCTTGTCCACTTTTGGGCCACACTTAGCACCTGAGAGGTGCAGGTGGAGGCTGAGCAGGGCAGAGCTTCTCGTGCTGGCACAGCCAGTGGAGCTCCCAGCTCTCAAGCCCACGGGTGCCTACCCCTGCATTCCCCAAGGCCAGGCTCAGCACCAGGCACCTGGGCACTTCTCACGACAGCCACCGTCTGCCAGCATCTCACCTGGACATTTCCGTACCTTCTGCCCCACCTCTTTCCAAGGAACTCCTCTGCAGTGCTCCACAGTACTGGTATGGCCACATGCCACCCTCCACCTCTTCCTCCCAAAAGCATTTTTCTGCTGAGATGGGAAATCATCTGCTCTTGGTTTATTCAGCGGTCCATGAGAGACTTGCAGACATCACCAAACCAGATGTGATGTAGAAGTTTCCTGGAGTAGGAAGAAGGCCCGGGTCTGCAGGACCCTGAGCCATTGAGTGAAGCCCCACAAGGTCCTTTCCACTCATCCAAGGCAGCACCACAGGCTCTCCCAGCCCCACCAAACTGCACAGGGGCAGAAGAGAAAATCTTTTCCACATTAAATGTATCTAACAATCATTTTTAAGCACAACTGTAAAGGCTTTGCCTGAGCAGTCCTCCTCATCTTCACTTCCCATGCAGCCCCAAGGTCCCCCAAAATGGATCAGAGGGACAGTCTGGTTAAAACAGCCACCCCATGGATAAATACTGGTCAATGACAAGCTTTACCATCAGCAATGTGCTAGAGCAACCTTGCAAGCCCATAGCTCATTTCCACCAAGCACATGACACCGAAGCCAGCACAAGTAACCTGACCACTTAATGAGTGAATTATCTCCCGGTTGTTTGTTACAGGAAAGGCAGAAAAGACAGGGAGGATGGACATTTCTTTCTCTGTGATCTTTCTAAATGATGTTTGCCATAAATCTCTTAAAGGTAAAAAAAAAAAAAAAGAAAAGATCTGGAATCCTCCCGTCTGCTATGCAGAAGATAAGCTGTGATTCAGCATGAAAGTCCTTCTGAGTTTTTCCTAGTTCCCATTACCACAGTGTCCAAATATCCCATTGTGAAACAAAGTCTCCCCCAGTGAGGTGCAGAGCCAATGCACAAGAAACATCAGGGGGTTTACAAAAGAGAAGAGCAATCCTGGCGCCTGATATTCTGGAAACGCTGTGCAGCCGACCTTTGAAAAGCAATTCCGAAATCCCTCTCATCAAAACAGAGGCTCCTAAAATCACTTCTCATATTTTATAATGTTGGTCAGATCTCTGCCCTGACAGTTTTGCAGTGGAATTCAAGTTTATGGTCTGTACTCCATAGCCTTTAGCTGCTGCAATTTAATGCATGCTTAAGACCCGAGCAATTGCAGAGAGCATGCACAGAATTCTCTTCCTGCTTATATTGCATGTGTTTTACATTGTTTAGTTTTTATTGTATATTCCACGCTATTAATGTCTTGGGTTTCTATAGCATCTCCCAGGTGAAGGGCTCAATACACTTTAGAAATGTAAATGAGGCTGAAGGATACCACCAAGACTGGCACCCCCTGTTCTGTAACTACAGTGAGAACTTTAAGTTGTCCTGTAACTGCCGAGTGGTGCCTTTCTGCTCTTGCACGAAGCTCATGTTCTTCTGCAAAAGGCTGCCAAACTGGTGCAGGACCAGACTAGTTTATCCCTGTAGTTCCTCTGGCAGGTGCCGGGTAAGTGACTCTGAAGTTTCTACCTTTTTCTTAGTGTAGAGCCAGGGCCTCCATGTTCTGATTTCCTTGGGAAGTTCTGGAAAGGGGCAGAGTTGAAAAATCCACTGCTGTGCAGCCAGTCCTGGTCCAGCCCTTCTTCCCTTGGAAGTCCAGAGGTTTTACCAGCATGCTTCTGTCAGGACCACAAAAAAAGGGTATTCTCCTGAAGGTGCTGTGATATGGTAAGAGTCTGGGAGCCAGGACTGAGTGTGCTGACAATAGAGCTGCCATGTGGTCAGATTTTCCTGATACTACTTCATTTCTGGTACAAGTTGTGCCTGGCAGAAGTAGAGGACTTTATACATTTGCCTAGGATTCCTAATTATCCAGCAGCCAAGGTGGGAGTTGCTGGACTTCTGGCAATCCTTGATTTGTCACATTCACAGCGATCAACTCTACAACACACGTGGCCTCGCAGATTTGAGCCTGCTCTGTACTTCTACAATAATCCCAGTGCCTGGGATTACCGTGCATGTGCAGATCAACTGCACAGAACACACACATCGGACGCTTCCTGGAAATGAATTCACTGCGCCAATAAACAGATTTCTGCAAGACTAATTACCTCAACTTGACTTTTAGCAAGTCTTCCTGTGCCTCAATGTGTCAGTGGGATGCTGTCATAAATCTACAAAATTCTGTAAAAGCCTAAGACAGGTATCATTACAGTTGAATTAAAAAGGTCACCCAAGAGCAGCACAATAACACAACCAACTCAATCACACGAGGTATTTGTCACATCTTGTTCCCGTGTGTTGTTCTCAAATATGACTCTCTTTGGATTCTTACTGGGCTATCACGCTTCTAACCGTGCCCCCGGTACTCAGACATATGTTCAGCTCTAGTTAAATTTGACTACTTGTTGTGTTATACAACTGAGCTTTACTCAGTGTTATCTTTTGATTGACTCCTCCACTATTCCCCTCCCAATGCATTTATCTGAGGCCAATGACAGCCAGCAAATACTCACTAGAACTCTTGTCTTTGGCAGCACATTCTGGCAGTAAGTGTTTTCAGGCAGTTTGAGAAGTGGGTGTCACTTACATTAGCTCACTCTAAAATCTTGACTCACCCTTCATGCATATAATCCCTCCTGCAAATTCTAGGCCATGGATTTTAATAGAGTTTCCAAAGTAGGTGTGAGGGCCGCTGGCTGTGCTAATTTAGTTCCTATTGATTTATCTTGTCTCCTTTCACGGCAGCAAATTGTAACTGCTTCCTTTGCTTCACTCGGTGTTTGCTCCCTGCATGACAAGTCTCTAGCATTGATGGAATGTGTTAGTGAAAAGTGCCGTGATGTCTGTTTTCAATATCACGGAGACACAGCCATCATCTAGTGACAGTCCTGCTCTGGGAAAGCTGCCTCATTCAACCTCGGCTCAGAGAGGAAAGCTGGGCCCCGTGATGTGAAGGCTCCATAGTAAAAGACACAAACCCATCTCCACAAGAGGTGAAATAAGCCTGTCTTTAGGATTGGAGGTAAAATTAAACTACTGACCCATTGCAGCCTTTTACATCCCCCACAGCAGAGGCTAAAATGGTTACAACCATTAATTTCTTCCTTTGAAGTCAAAATCAGTTGTTGCAGGCTCCTTTTGGTCACCAGCAGCGAGAGTCCTGTTGCACACCTCAGTCCTCTATGGATTCTACTTTAAAATTGAAGATCCAATCTTACCACCAGTTAGAGATGGCTAAAAACTAGTAGCTCCTCTTTTGTCTCCAGTTGAGCTCCTATTTCTAAAACTGGAAAGGACATGCTCTTTTGAAGTTGGTGCAGTTTTAGAGGGGTGGAAGGAGAGCCTGACACTCAGGTCCACCCTGAGCCACCACGTTCCTCCAGGGCTTTGATCAAGACCTTCCAGGTAACAGTCCTGGTTAGCTGGTGGCAAGTCCTTATGTATTTATTCCCTGCAGACCTCTGGCAGCTGGAGACAACTCTGGGACTGTGCAAAAAGGAAGAAGTGGTACTCAGGAAAGTGTGTGCTGCGTTGTGTCCAGCAGCCAAGGTGGCCATGCAGAAGTTGAGGACTTCACAGCGGAACCCTGTGGCCCATCCACTGGTTTGAGTGACAGAGCTCGACGGGCAGGAATATGTGGCCAGAAGCTGGGAGGCAGATGGAAGAACAGGATCTCCCTCTTCCAGCAGCAGCAAACGATAATGCGGTTCTAACCACATCAAGAAGTCACGCTTGAATTCCTGTTCTCAAGAGTTATTTAGGCACCAACCTCCAAACCTGCTCAGGGGTTGAGAGGAGCCCAGGTGTCTAACTCACTCTCAGCACAGGGGCAAAGAAGTGGAAGTCCATGGTCTTCCATGGGACTTGGGTACTAATCACTAATTTTGCAAATATAGCATGAAGTATTCCCTCTAGAGCAAGAGATATTTAGATGGAGCGTGCAAAGATAATATATTTTCTCTTTGGTTATAATTATGCATTACATTAGTGTTGTTTTTTAATGAACAAAACAAGCAGCTTAATCTTTATAATTGCACATTTGGAAAAAAAAATAAATTGTTTTAGATGTCTTTTGCAGCATACTGCCTCTGCCTCCCTCACTGGGAATCCCAGCCTGTGCCTCTGAAACAGATACGCTGGGACTGGCATTTGCCAGACTCAAATCCACAAACTTCTGGTTGTGCCAGTTTGTGAATTACAGACCTGATGTCTGCAAATGACTGGTTTTCAAAGTGAAGGCAGCCATCATTTCAAAGGCTGAGAAATAAATATATCATAAATCAGCATATGTGGATTTTATTTATAAAGATCTAATTAAATTTTGTTCTGTAATTTCAATATGCAGCATACACACAGAGTGTATATTTTTTCTTTCTCATAAATAGAAGCAATATACCTTATAATTCTCTTCGCCGTAATGTGCCTGGTTTTTGTGCTGGTAAAGTAACATCTTAGCCTTTTGTAGTCTGTTACAGTGCACTATAGAATTTTTATTGTATGTTACAGTCTGGTTTGGATATCATCCAACAAAGTGATCTGCTTCCTTTTAAAAAATAACATAAAATACTGCATTTTTCATAACGTGTATAAAGCCATGCAGAAATCCAAGTCTGGAAAATAAACACAGTAGTGCCAACACCAGGCATTTAGCAGTCCTGTCCTAGGCCACAAAATCACGAGTTTGCCTTACAAATCTTGAGATTTCAAAGAAACGTAATTTTGGGTTTCCTCTATTTGCCCGTCTTCCTTTTAAAACTTTTCGGTTGTTTTCAAGCTATTCTGTACAGTCCCAAAAAGTTGACAATTTACCTTCAGTTTTAAGAACGCTGAAACTCTCACATAATTACAGGACCTGAGGAACTAGAGCTTTGAAAAACAACTGCAATAAAATTTGTGGTAAAATTGCAAAAGCTGGTGATGCTGGAGGCTGAAATCCACTACCTGGCATAGGGCTGACACATCCTCATCCCTATTAACCCTCACCGCTGAGATGTTCAGAGAAATAAGCAGGAGTCAAGACTGCCCTGAACACGTGCAGCCGTTTCTCGTCTCTACTTCCCTTTGAAAATTCCAACTTTTCAGCTTACTATTTGACAGGCTTTCTGCTACCAACCCAAACTCCATCCCCAGATGGAAAAGAGTATTTAAAAATAATAGGAAATATTTGCTTCAACCTAAAATGTAATTTCCTTTTGCAGAGTTTTGGATTTGGGTGTTTTTTCCAGGAAATACTGAAAAAAAGGCATCACTGATCAATCCTACCCAGGCACTACTGCCCCCCAGTTTTTCTGCACAGCTCTTTCTCTGAGTATTGCTGCTCTCACCGCTCTTTGGTGCTTCCAGTGCCTGACAGCAAGCCTCACCATGTGGATCCAGGTGCTGGTTCAGCTCTCATGGACAAAGATGTCCATGCACTTGCTTAAAAGGAAGGCAATGGCCTGATGTCCCTGAATGCTCAACGGAGCCACGCTGCGTGGGTGGGACTCACCATGAGATTGAAGCTGCACAAGGGGATTTTGAGCTGTTGTGGTTTTGTGTACAAGAGTCACACGGAGTTACCACACCTCTACAGAAGACTTCTAAGTGATTGTGTTTGTTAAAGGGTAGAAAGGGGCAACATACCGTCTGCAGTGGCACTGCACTAGTTCCAGCAGGGACGGCAGCTTGTGGAGCACTGGGCTGGATTCCCATCCATCATCTGCGTCCAGATCCTTAAAGTTCACAGGATGGGCCTGCGTATGAAATGCTCGGGCTTCCCTGGTAAAACAAAAGCATTTCATTGTAGTCAACAGGGCCAGAAAAACAAGCATGAAATGATGGATCATCTATCTTCTTCAGCCCAACCTCAGGCAGGACTGAAAGGCAACGCACTAACAAACCCGACTGCCAAGTACCTCGCCTTGGCTCTGCCCGAGGTGTGTGGAGCCAGTTCTCACAGGCGCTAAAAGAAACACTAAATCCCGTGCAGAGCAGGGCACATGGCTCACCACTCCAGGCAAGCCTGTTCTCGGTTTTCTGAGGCACTCATGAATTCATTTTAACACCAAGATTTGAGCATGAGATCTTTTTTCCCTTCTCTCTCCCATGATTTACCAGGGATAGGAAATGCCCTCTGGTCCGTCTCACCCTCTCGTCACTTCCGGGGACAACACAAAGGAAAGGGACAGGGAGACCCAAACCTTGTTCTTGCACCCTTCAATGCTGGGATCACGGGAAGGTTTCTGGAGAGGGAAGGGAAGGCAGGACTGTACATTTACTCTAATTCAGACAGAAGGACCTCCTCTGAATTCACTTCCAGCCTCTCTATCCCGTTAACTTAAGTTTGCTGCTGCTGTTGGTTTTCCTGCTGTGCACAGGGATGAAGCCAGGGGTGCAACCTTCACATGGCCTGGCATGTCCATCATGGCAGCCATACCTGTCCCCAGCCAGGTACCTCACACAAGAGGGTGTCAGATCACACCCAAGCACAGCCCGTGTCACTCTGCAGCCCATTTCTGCTCGGAAGCAGCTTCAGTGTGCAAGGCAGCGGTGTCTTCACCAAAGCATCCGCATCTGGAAACCAATTTTACCATCCAGTGTCAAATGCTCAAGACCCAGGGGTGCAAACAATGCACATGGGGAGCCCTTCCTCACACAAGCAGCCCTACAGCACACGCAAAAGCACCTGGGTCCAAGCACAGACCCATTTTCAGATGACTTGTTAAGAAGTACATTAATTAAAGGGCATCTTTCACTGCAGCATTCATTGCCAGTAGATGGACTGCGTGCAGCAGAGATATGCTTTCAGTGTTGACATGTAAGGGTAGCATCGCTTCGGCAGTGATAGCAAGGTGTTGATAGGATAAAGCCCACCCTCCCAGTAACTCCACCTCTGTAACCGTAGCAGGCCATGAGCCAGCCAAGCAGTTGGTTTTCTCTGTTCCACTGTCCCAGCATTAACACTAAGCAATTGCCTAAAGACCCCACAGGGATTGCAAAGACCTCACTTTGTGCTTGGTGCTGTACATAAGGTAAAAGGCAAACCTGACGGGCAAGCTAACCAACAAAAGTTAGGGAAAGAGATGCAAATCACCTGGAGTTTGAAGGATGCACTTTCACCTGCAAACTTGGGGCCTCAATGTCTTTATGGAGCTGCTCACTCTGACCTCCCTGAGATCACACAGTGGGGTGCAGCAAAGCAGGGCAAATCAGGCCTGCTTCCTCTCCCTCTTCATCAAATTACACTGGTGTGAGCTGGACAGGTTCAGCTTGGCAAGTCAGAAGCAGCGGGTAGAGCGTTTCAGCAGTTAACGGCACAGATCCTGTGTCCACAGCCATCACAAGGGACCCCGCTGGTCCCACAGGGCGCTGTGCCCTGTTCCCACCAGCTGACAAAGCTTTTGCTCCAGGAGACAAAAAAAAAAGCAGTATGGTTCCCTGTGAATTTCAGTTGTTCCTTAAATATTCCCTTCCATCTACATCAGGTCACACCGTGAGTCAGTTTGACACATAAAAGGGCTGTTTCGCAAGGCAGCGTTATGTGCCACACAGATGTGATCAATCACACAAAGCAAATAACCAGCTCCAACAAGTACCCGGTTCCAGCAAGGGCAAATGCCACCCCTGTGCCAGCGGCGAGCCCATGAGCCTTCCCACTCACATGGGACAGGGTCTTCAAAGCAGATCACAGGATCCTGTGAGAGGTGGGTCTTGTGAACGTGGTCCTAACGCCACGTCCCCAAATAGTGAGTGTTCTACACAAGAATAATTTTTAGCCTGAAAAAACATGGCAAGTTCTGCCCAACTTCTAGGCAAAAGCAGGTCAGCCAAACTGCAAGGCTCCCAAAGCTGTCCTAATATTTACCTGCACTCATGAAGCACTCACAAAGTCATGACGTTCGTTTGTACCTGGTGGCTAAAGACCTGAAGAAGGCAGCAGCTCCCCTGGCACAGTCAAGCTCTCATGCCATAGCATGCAGAGTGTAAAGGGAACAGTTTGGGGCCAATATGAAGTTCAGGAACATCTCACTGAAATAGCCCCTGAACTGTATGAAGATTTTGGGAGCAGCACTGTAAATAGACTTCTACTAGGCTTTAGCCCCCAGTTCGTAAGGGCAAACCCACAATTAAAACAGACTGCAAAAACAGGGAAAATAGCAACACAAAGTGCCTCAAACCTCCTGAGAGGAGAAATTCTTCATTCTGTGTCTGGGCAAAGACTGAATGCAGATGTAACGGCAGAGGCTTCTGCAGCCTCTTCTGCAAGGTTCCCCACTGTGTCCCCCTGTGGCAGGAGGGCAGCCCTCTGCGGGAGCCTGTCCTGTGGTGCCTGGGGCTGGAGACAGTGGCAGGGCAGGCTGGGGACAGCCTCTGGATCTGCCCTGGGGACAGCCAGGGAGGGGCCTTCCAGACCAAGGCTTGTTTCTGCAAACTCCTCCTGTGCTGCGTGGGCCGTGTCCAGGTCCCAGCATGACGGGTGTCTCAGGCCAGGGCTCGGATCTGATCTGACACAAACCTCTGAAGGTATTTCCAGCATTCCACCAGCCAGCACTCGCCTTTCTCTCCCAACATGTGAGAGGTTCAACTTGTATCCTCATAACCTCTGCTCTAAACAAAGCGGCAAAACCATTAAGTAAGACAAAAGCAAATAAAAAAATCTGGATGGTGAAAGAGCTTATGTGTGAGGAAAACACACTGTTGACCCAATAGGGCAGGGAGCAAAAATTTCAGTTAAATTTGTAGCTTGGGACAGCGTGGATCGACCTGGCCCATGGCAACACTTTTAGACTCCTGTGCCACAAAAGCTCCTTTTTCCGGCAGGGCACCGCAGAGCAATACGTGCAGTGAGATGTCCAGCAATACCCAGTGTGAGGATGGCAAGGGTAAATCCTCTCTGGGGAGGAGCCAAATGCTCCAGAAGCACTCAGCCATGGTAGAAATAGAGCTATGGCACTCTCCACAAAGAGCTCTCTTGCTAATTGAGCAAGCGAAGGCTTTTTGGAAGAAAAACAAATATATTTGCAGACAGGCTAAAACAATAAGGGAAAATTTAAAAGGCTGAACAAAGGGACCGGAAAGTCAGTGACAGAAGTTAAAATCTCAGAAGCAGCTGCCTGCAAGCGGGCAGTGCAGGCTGCGAGAACTCGCTGCCTCCGTCCTCCTGGCCAAGGCCCTTCACCTGCCCCACTGAGGGGAGAGGAGCTGCAGCAAGAGGCTGCAAAATCAAAAAAGATGTTTCAAATAGCAGGAAATTATCAGAGCCAGTATCTGCATCTGGGATTTAAAGGAAATGTTGAAGGTACGCACTCTCCTTGGGGAGGAGCCAAACGCCACAGAAAGCCAAAGCTGTCGGGGTCTGAGCCATGAAGAGAGGTCCGAGGGGGTGCTGGGGACAGGAGGTGGCCATGAAAGCACCTGCAAGCATGGCTGGGGGCTTGAGCCCCTGCCTGTCCCTGCCTTTGGGAGCAGGGAAGAATATGCAGCTTCATAGAATCATAGAAGGTTGGATGGGGCCTTTAAAATCATTGAGTCCAACCATCAACCTAACACTGCCAAAACCACCACTTAACTACGTTCCTCAGCACATCTGCCCATCTTTTAAATACCTCCAGGGATGGTGACTCCACCACTTCCCTGGGCAGCCTGTTCCAATGCTTGATAACCCTTTCAGTGAAGAAATTTTTCCTAATATCCAATCTGAACCTGCCCTGGCGCAACTTGAGGCCATTTCCTCTTGTCCTATTATCTGTGACTTGGGAGAAGAGACCACCCCCCGCCTCTCTACAACCTCCTCTCAGGGAGTTGTAGAGAGCGATAAGGTCTCTCCTCAGCCTCTTTCTCTCCAGCCTGAACAACCCCAGTTCCCTCAGATGCTCTTCACAAGATTGTGCTCTAGAGCCCTCACCAGCTTCGTTGCCCTTCTCATAGACCTTCATCACAGACCTCTTCCACACAGAAGAATGCAAAATTTATTCTTCCTGTGGTTTAACCATCTCAAGCAGTTTTAAATTCGCGGAGCTACAGTGTGGGGATGTAAAACCCTGAGCCCCTCAGAAGATCTTGTGACACTGCAAGGTGATGGCTGGTGACTGGAGCACTGAAGACAGCCAGTCAGTGGTGAAGATGCCAGCACTCTGTTATCCATGGATATCCAAACTTGGATAATGTGGGAATTAGTCACCAAGATTAAGCCACAGCAAATCACCTGTCTCCAGAAGAGACCTGTCTACAAGTTGGTCATTTTCTCCAACACAAACCAGAAGCCTTTGACAGACACTTTAAGGAGGATTATATTGAGATCCTCAGCTTCAAGGAAAATTAAGAGGTGCTTAAAGCCATTTATGCTGCCCATGTTTAACCATAAGTGTAGGGTGGTGCTTACAGCCCTGCATTTCCTGTGATGTCAAAAGAAGAGATGGGCTCCTTATGACATTCATGGACACAACCCTCAAAAGCACCATTAATGGAGCTGCTTTCCCCTGGCTGTAGAGGAGCTGGAGGGAGATGAGCGCCTGGCCTCGCCGGCCAAGTGGAGCAGAGTGAGCACCCCAAACTTCCCAGCCCCTGGAAGCAATTACTTAATGCAGGAACCCACCTAGATCCTGGTCTAACTGCTAAATTAGATGCTAATTATTCCCTTGATGTTCTGTTCTTCCTGACGCTGCAGTGAGAATTGCTGCCCCTTGCATTACTGCGGTGCTGCTGAAGATACTTCAGTTGAGGGAGTGGTTTGGTCTGATTAACTCAGACCATCTCTTTTCACACACTGTGGGCCAGATTTGCATGGTAAAATCCAGAGTCGTTACTTTGAAATGACACATTTCATAAGTATTACTGAAAACTGCTGGCTTATTTCGACATGGTTTTTCTGGATTTACAGCAATGAAACTAAAAGTTAGGATTTGCCTATCCTTGACAATTAATTAGGAGTGATACAGGGTGTGAATTTAAAGCACAATAGTTATTACTGAATTGCTCCTCAGAATACAGCTGAATTATAACAAAGATACTCTTCGTTCTAGCATAAAATGGTAGGATTTAGGCATAAGTACTCCAGAGTAGTATCTTCTCGTTATTTCGTAACTCTGGAATAACAAGTATAGCAATGAAGATTTAGCAAGATGGTCATTTTACACTCTACCTTCCGGGCATCAGAGAAACTACCCTCCACCCTATTTTTTTTCAAACTCAGCTGACTCTCCTGAACAGAGTTTCTGTTCATAAATACAGAGTGAAATTCTACAGGGCTCACCTGCACCATTTCCTTTCAGCATTAGCTTTTATTGCTAAACTCCTGATTTACTTAAAATGGAAAAAAAAAATCACACAGAAAAGAAAAACAAGCATTTGTAGGAGTATGGCAACGTTTTCCATACATGCTTTCCCCATGAGTCAGGGTCCATCCTGTGAACTGACGCATCCTGCAGACTTGCACTAACTTGTGGGGCAGAGCCGTAGGTGTGCACAGCCCAGTCCCACGGAAGACACCCAGAGAAACCAGAGAGAAAACTATGCATCCCAGAAACTACCATGGAGGACACGCTTTCCCAGCATTTTTTTTCCAAGGATACCAGCATGCTGCTCATTTTGCTTCTCTCTACAAAAACTACGCATGTACTAGAAAGCAGCTCCTTGGTGTTGTACTCAGTCATTTTGGAGGAGCTCTGATGTCTCTGGAGAAGCTGCAATTATAATAACCATAATCAACGTTGCTCTATGTGACTTGCAGAGCTTCTGCTGAGCCTGGGAAACGCAGGCTTGTCTAAGCCTGAGACGTGATTCAAACTAAGAGGCTGTATTCAAAGCACAATGGCTCTTCCTACAGAACGCCACACCTGGACACATTTATTCTGGAATAAATTGTGACTTGATACTATCTACTTTATCCCTTTGGACAGTTTAGATGCGTTGGCTTTAAAAGCCGATTAGGCTAACACAGAACAACGCTCTATTTATTCCACAATGAGTTGTGCAGGAATATAGATGATGGAATGAGTCCATCCCTAAAATTAAACCCAGAAAAGCACACATTGAATTGCATACATTAATAACCAGCGTATATCATTTCAGTGCTCAGAAGACCAAATGGCCCTCCTGATTAGGAGAACTTGAGTGACTATCTGTCAGCAAGATTTCCACCCCCAAAATATCATTATCTAATCTGAAAGCTAGGCAGTTATTTTTCAGTGTCCTGGACTATGATTTATAGGATGGTGTATCAGCCCAAACCTCCTGAATGATCTTAATTAAACTCTGAGGGTGAAAAATTAATCACCATACTTACTTTATTATGCATGACCGGTAAAAAAATTAGTTCAAATTTACATAATGTCTAACTGAAAATTATTTAGTAGTCACATTGAGACTCAAGATTATTATTAATTATTTAACTTGTCCTTTTATCATCAGGGAGGAACAGGCGATATTTCGCACCAAGTTTCTGTAGGAGGAAAGGGAAGGGGCTGCTCTGGTGTATTTCTGCCTTTTCCCACAGGTGGCCAGGCTCCATACCTGCTCTGTTACACTGCGATAATGCCAAATGTCTGCTCCTCTCCCCAGAAATAGCTCTTTATCACCATTCTGTCTCCAAAAATACTTTTACCGTTAATATATAACATACACTGTATGCCACTAATTAATCTCCAAGCCAGCTCCGTCTGGAAACAAGTGTTCTCCGCGCTGGCCAGGATTATGTGCAGGTTTCTCAAACAGGCAAGAGAACATGATGGAACAGGAGCTTCCCTGCAGATACCTGCCCTGCAGGTGCTTCTGAAAGAGTGTCCCAGGACACAGCTTTACCATCAGCACCCGCTCACTTCAGAATGTCTCTGACACCTGCCTTGACCCTGTAGGGGACACCACAAGCCCTATGCAGGGCTTCTGGGATGAAGCTGTTTCCACTCCTTGGGGCCCCTCAAGGCACCTGAGTAACAAACTGAGCCTTGAAGGAGCAGGTTGGTGCCAGCCAAGCAGGTTGGTGCTGCTGGGGTGAAATAACCCCTCTTTGCTCTCTGTATATTGTCTTCTCCCTGAGGGAAACTCATCCAGGACATCCTCATGGATCTCTGTGACCTCCTCAACCCATTACAGCATCTGACTTAGTGAAGAAACAGGCTCTCCCTCTGAGGAGTTGAATAAACTCCTTCCTGAGCAACTACCAGAGCCTCAGAGGAGCCAGGGAGAGACACGGCCACCTCCCCCAGTCTTTTCTCCATGTCCCATCCCCAGCTTTTTCCCAAGACACACCCTGGATGCCTCTGCCAAGTGCACACAGTGTGCGGGGGCCGGCAGCCTGCGCGAGGTGGGGACCATAAATCATAGTGCGGGACGTGCCGCAGCACTTGCTGAGAACAAAGAGGAGCATATTGACAGGTCTGTCCACGTATCAATACATCAACCCAGAAGAGATCCCCCAAGGTAAAGACAACAACCTGCTTTATCAAATTATCCCCTTAATGAGCCAAGATTGCAAATAGGAGCCAATTGTGTGGGCTAATGCCTTGGTAAGAAACCAGATAAAACAGAATGTAGACTGGCATGATCTCTGCAAAACACAGTAAGCTATTTGTACTGATTTTCCTTAAGAATACCAATAAGAAATGTTGACATTAAGAAAGTAGCCCAAAAATTAGCCTCATAAGGAAGTCAAGGAGCACCTGGTAAACAATTACCTGCTGCATTGCATTTGAAAGCTAATATGGAAAGTTATTGCACCATGAGAGTCCTTACTACTAGTTTCATCATCTGCAAGAAATCATTGGCCCATGATAATATCAGCCAGAGATTGGCCTGAATGCTCCTTTCTAGCCCAAATGAAACGGCTTCCAGCCATACATCACATGGTGTAACATTGCTCTTCGCTGCTGTTGTCACCACAACAAGAAGCCACAGTGATGGACTCGGAGCTACCGTGCTGCTCTGGGCTCCATAGACACAGGCAAAAGGCACTGCCAGCCATCACCTGCATCTACTGGCTCCAGTGATTCTCAATAATATAATAATATAATAGTAATATTCATTGGGAAACAGGTGCTTTTGTAATTGCTGTGCCTGCCCCAGCCTATACTCAGTTTTCTCTCTTGGTTTAAATACTACACCAACGGGGCAAAAGGTAGTCCTCTGTGCTTCTGCCACAACTTTTTTTCACAGTTGACTCAGCATTTCCTTATTACAAAAGGGCAATTTTTTAATCTCATATATATTGCAAAACCTTTGCTTATTGAAAACCAGATTTCATTAATCAAAACCATTCAATCACCACCTTCATAACAGTTGGTAAAATGGACAGTGTTTTTAAAAACTAGAATAAAGGGTAAAATGTATCCTTTCAGGACTTTCTAAGGAAAATAGGCTTTCCATTGAGTTGTCTTCTTAGATATGGTAATGTCTATTCTTCAAATTTTGAGAAGAAAACCAACACTTAACCCAGAGCTCTTCTTTACAGGACTCAAAAGAGGGGGGAATGCTCTCAAGTCTCAGATTAGGAAACTGAGGCAGCGATCGATTTACAGAAGAGGTTGGAGATCACGTACAGGGATGGCAGCTTGGAGATTCCAGATTTTCTGGCCATCTCCTACATTACCAACAGCATCACCACACAGAGGAGATTTCATTTATAAGCACTCCTTCCTTCTGGTCTGTGAGTCACCAAGGTGACAGCATGCACAGGGGCTGTGTCCTGGCATTGTCAGGGCCACCCCTGCCAACCTCCCCTGCCACTGCAGGACCAGTGGCATCTCTGAGCTTTTCTAAGTAGAACAGTACATGGGAACGTAACACCCTAAAGTAACTTACACGTAATTAAATCCCCTCATTTGATAGCCCCAAAAGCTAAGCCCCACCTCATAACACGCTACGTGCCTATGCCGAAGTGCTACTGGACCAAGGCTCAAAAAGCACAATAAAGATCTGGAGGCTAAGACTTCCTTGGACCCATAACAGGGAAGAGACGTTGTTAGTCAGCCCAGTATATATTTATATATCAGTCTTCAGAGAACAGCTATGCTCAGTTGTCCTCATATGTTTGTATGTCTGGGGAGAGGTTTCCAGTTACACAAATTTATTGCAGGGTGACACTAACAGATCTGATTTCTTGAGAGAGATAATGAAGTCCGGGACTTTCTGGCAAGGAGCAGAAATGTCAGTATGACAAGCTGATCGCTTACTATATCATAACTTAATACATCCTGTGCGTGTTTGGGAGGATGTTTTTGATGAACTAGCAACCCAAATTAGCAAGGAATTTTTAGCATGTGCCTGGTCTTCTCATACGTCAGGTATCAGGATTCACCTTGAACGGGGAGATCATTCCCTAAGCATGACTCCATTTGCTCTGGCGTCGCGATTTATGATTCCAAGGTGCTTGGAGGGATGAGTGGAGAGGTGGGAATGTCCACAATTATTCAGGGAAAGCAGATGCTATCAGACAAGACCGCACCATCACTTTCCAGATCACACAGCTCTCTTCTAAACAGGACAGCACAAACAGCCGCCAGCACTGGCTGCCTCCCGATGACCAGGATAAAAAAGTTTTAAGAAGAACAGTAATATCATATTCTCCAAAATGCAGAGGACAGTTTTGGAGTGGAGTGCTGTCTGATCCCAGACACCGAAGTCCTGCTTTTGTAAACCGCTGCAAGAGTAGGAGGCAAGGTTGGTGACTTTTTGCTTCTAGCAAAGCAAAGGACTCTGCAGGGGCAAGTTAAACATTGCAATGGTGGAATTAAATATTGCAATAGTGGACTTAAAACATTGAAATGGTAGAATTAAACATTGCAATGGTGGATCACAGAGGGATGAAACAGAGTGGTTGATGGGATTGTTGACAGTTTATAACTCAAATGGCAAAAGTAGAGGATAGGTTTCGGACTACCGATTTGTTATCTTATGATAGGCAGATCCTGTTTACAAGACTGATGAACACAACAGCTAGAGAAGTGAAACTGTTTACTTGTAGTAAACTGCTGATGCTCACAGCTTTTGCTCCATGTGCCTCTCACGTTGCTTTCTCATCCTTCCAAATATAGTCTTCTGTGACAGCCAAGATCTGGAAGGCTTTTAAGCAGGAGTCTCTTCCCAAAGGGCACTGTGCAGTGGGGTTTGGCCTTTGCATATCACTGGCACCCAGGATAAAGAAAGAAATAATCTTTGTGCAGATTAGACAGGAATCTGTACCAACTCAGAAACAGGGAGATTAACTGCTGGAAATAATATCACCAAACCTGTATACCATGTGAAGTGCATGCTTGTGCAAAGTACTTACATATGCATACGTGTGTATCTTTACATAGTAGGCTTGGTGGGTGTATGTACATAGAATCTACCCAGAATTTCACAACTTAACTGGGTGGAGGGCAAAGAAGGCTGTGTGGAGGGATCAGAAGGATGCACCTATTTCTTCTACGAATCAGATGATTTGTTAATCTAGTGAATTCTCACTGACCTACTGGCCCAACGTGAGTGCTGGCCTACTGACCCAACCCACAAATTCCACTCCTGATCCTCTTTCATAACCATGGGAAGGTCCATAAACATCCTTTCTCCTTCCTTTTCCCTACATTACATAGTTTCAGACCTAAAGCTACTATAGAGAAGGACACAAAATCATTTCCAAGAGCCAGGGAGAAACAGCAGTGATATGATGACAGAAAAGAAAGTGACAGATGTGACAGAAAGACCAACCTGCAATTTATCAGCACAGAAAAGGTACCTCAGGTACTGCCAGGGACCATGAGGCTGCTTTGAGAAAAGCAGCTGAACAAGCAGATATTAAGGTGACAATAAAATACATGCTCCTCACCTGCAGCACTAAGTGAAATGCTGGTCCACTGAAGTCCATGAGAGTTTTGCCATTGATGTTACTGGGGGCCATAGTTCCACCCTGGTCCTTTATTTCTTCTGTTGACAACATTGTAAACAGCCTCACTAAGTTATAAAGTGGAAACATGCCCAAGGCACTGCTAGTGCTACATTGCTGTAGGTGGTAACTAAACTGTAAATAAAGCTGTAACTCTTTGGACTTTGCCCACAACGTTCTTTCCTGACTGGAAATTCAGGCTTGATACAGAGCAGGGAGAACACACTGACTTTTAAAACTTCCCAGGGCAGACTGACATGGAAGACCAGGCTGATGCCAGAAACACAAGTAACTGACCCTCCATCTTAGAAAATGTTATTTGTGCTCTGCAAAGCTCCAGTGTATAAAATGTACATGAGCAGATCTGAAAAAAAATACAAGGAAAATCTCTGACATCAGCTGAAAAAAAAGAACCTCAGATAACTACTCCCTCAGCCTAGGGTTTTTTATTCCATTCCACATAGATCTTGCTGGAGATGAGCTGACTTGGTTTTGGAGTCAGCTCCTGAGCCCAGACCTCCCAAATCACTGGACTCTCCAGGAACTTTCCAAACACCCAAGCACCTTTACAGAGAAGGCACCAAATCTCTCGTTTTGCAAGGGAAAGCTGGGGATAATCAGACTGATAAAGTTGGATCTACCTTCCTGCTCTTGCTCACAATCTGGGCTTTCCTTGTGAGAAATTCTTGTTTTATTTCCCAAAGTAGTATTGTTGGTGCACCCAGCACCTAGGTGAAGCCAAGCCTGGGTGTTGACTTGGGGAAGGAACGGTGAAAGTCATAGCTGCACTTAGAAGTCAGGTTATAGAAAGGGGAGAAGAACGGATCCAGCATATCTATTTAGGAAAGAACTTGGTTTCAAGTTTTAAACAACAGCAACGTTAGTAAGGACGTTGTTTGGACATTTCTAAAAGCTAGCAGAAACCCCTGCAGAATAATGAAGTTTGATATGGTGATCCCTGAAATGAGTCTGTCTTCTCTGGTCCATACTGCAAATCCATGTATTTCTAGCCCACGTCACTCAGAAGAGCAGTATGGTTTCATGAGACAAGTTTACCAGATGTCATACTGACCACAAATACTCCTCGACCTATGTGAGCAAACCCCTCAGCACAATGCCAGCAGTACACAAACCTACACCTGAAAGACATACAGGTGTTTAGATCTCCTAATCTGAGCTCCAGATCTCACTCAGAGCCATCTTTGGTTCCTCGTGCATCTTTTGATCTAATCCTTGTCCTGACTTGTATTGGTGATATTGCCACTGGCAACAGGCAAAGTCAGGAATGTAAGAACAAAGAAACATAGAACAGAGAGAGACCATCCAGGCCATAAAGCCCAACTTCATGAAAAACTCATAAGCCTGGAAACTTATCTGCTGCTTCTATCCATTTCTTCTACTTTGTCAAGTAAAAGTTTTTACATCACTTTGTAAACAGACTGGTGCAGACATTTTCAATTTGTTCAATGAAAGTTCATTTGGGTTTCCTTTTCAGTCAAAAAAATTTTCACATCAACTTAATTTGAAAATTAATTCGAGCATTTTCATCTTTCAGATTAACAGAAAACTAAGTTATTGTTAAAAAAATTACTTACTAGGTTGATGGTGACTTAAGTTAGCAAGTGCCAGAGTAGTTGGCATCTCAAAGCCAAGCTTGAAATTATCTATTATGCCCAGAAGAGCTCCACTGATTTCCCTGGCCTTGCACAACCGCCCAGCTCCTGCGGATCAGTCACGCACTGGACATTACAAGGGGAGAGAGAGCACTTCACTATCCTGCACATGTCTGCTCCTCAAGGCAACAGACAATGGAAATACTAACACCAACTCTCCAAAGGAAGATGAAATAAGAAAGGATATACTCTCTCAATACCACAAGACTCAAGATATTATAGAAACAGATGCCCGTAAAACAGACAGAAAAAGCAACATCTATTATTATTTACTGGAAACGCTGTATTTTCTGTAGCATCACACATAAAATGCCTGCTCCTGTTCCCATCAAAGTTAAGAGCAGAATTCCCACTGGCTGGCCTAAGGATCAGGCCCACTATATATTTTAAAAAGTTAGATCAGCAGCTTTCAAAGTCTCCAGAGGGTTTTTATGATGCTGCCTAATTAATTCAGAAGCAAATAGATTATTTCTCAGGAGGTGAAAAGCAGGAATTATTTAAAAGCTGCCTTTAGGCAAACTACAAGGGAATAAGAAAAATGTAACTACTGGTTATGTCAGATTTCATTTTCCAGATCAAAATTCATTTTGTCAGCTCCTTTTCTTTGTTGTGATTCTTTAAAGATGTAACGAGAATCCTGAGTGTGTGGGAAAAGAAAATGCTGCTTTGCAGAGCAATGCAGCTCCAGATACTCGAGATCTACACTTTACCGTACTTTTCCCCACCTAATAAATATCTTCTAAATAGGACTATGTGGGGGAGGGCATGGCAGTCAAGGAAACAGAAGACAGAGGTGCTTTCCCCTCATCTCCAAGTTGCCTCTGCATGGGACAGGAAAGCTTTTCACACACTCAATTGTGCAATGCAAATTATATTACCGGTCAATTATTTAAGTGGTACATGGCTGTAAATAACTACAGGCTGTAGACTAACTTCTGCATAAAAGAATACTAAAGGAATCCTTATCCAGAGATCTTGTCTCTAAATATGTAAAGATAGGGTTGAGCAGAGAGCAGAGCTGAGATAGAGTCCCATAGTAGGTCAGAGACAGAACTAGAGTTAGCCAAAGGCCTCTGCTTTTACCTGCTGACACAGGCTGCCTCTGGATTTGCCATCGCTGTAGTTCGGCACAGACCTGAAACTGAAACTACCCCCGTCTACACCAGTTCTGGTTTTGGTCTGGGAGGGTGGCAAATGTTTTTAGAAATTATGGCTGGAACATCAGAAGTCCAAGAAAGGCACTGAACACCCAAATCCTAGTGGAAGTCAATAAACCCAACTTCCATTGTATCCCCTGAAACAACCCAGCTGAGATGGAGAGTGATAGGAGAACTCTCATCTTAATACATCACATATTGGTAATTTAGAAAAGCTTACTTAGTATTAGCTCTGTGTGTAAGAGGTTTGTGCCTCTTAATCCCATCTAAGCCTTCTAAGACACTGCTTTTTAATTCAAGGTTTTACAAGGGAGAGTGTTAAGCCCTGTCCTGCACAAAGAAGCAAATGACGCAGGGCTGGAGAGCAAAGGGCCCCATGAAAAGCACATCAAGTCCAGCACGCAGCAAAACTCAGCTTTGTGGCAGCCCACAAGGATTTGACCAAAAGCCTTTTACACTTGGCGATATTTTTTCTAATTTGCTGCAGTTCTGCTGCAGAGGCTCGTCAAAACTGCTTTGCCTGAAGGACGTGGGAATCATTTCTATGCAACAGGACTAGCAAAGGCCTCTGCATTATTCAGTCCCACTACACTGTCAGCCTTGTTGGTTCTCTCCACGCACACTATGAATATCACCCACAGCAATAAAAGCCCAGCTTCTGGAAACCACTAGGCTGGAATAATAGTGTGTCTTTGCAGCGGCTGCTGGCTCCCAGCGCCGTCGAGGCGATGGCTGCCGCTCCCCGGCCACAGTCTAGATTTACAGGGGAGCTGGTTTTTCTTTTGGGGTGGGGGCTGTTACATGGGAATTTTGAAGACCTTTAAATATTCAAACTTGGGCTTAACCAGTGAGATTCAGAAAGCACAGCATTTGAGAGGGCTGGCTCAACCTCCTGTTTTTCTGGGATGCCCTCCAGGTACCTGAGGACTGTAAAGCAGAGAAAAGGGGAGAGTCAATAATTCACGCTTTTACAGGACAAAATTCAGATAAGCTTGAGCAAACCAAGCCAGCCATGCACTCTGCTAGGGCTTAGCTGCTTCAGTCCTTAAATATTTTTGGCCGACGGCTCCTTTGAATTCTAAAGGAAAATTAAGAAGCTTGGTGTTTTAAGAGGTTTTGCAAATCTCCTTCCTTTAATTCTCCTCATGTACTCTGTCTGGGTGTGTTCTCATTACAACTAGGAAAGACCTGAAGATCTTGTTTCCAGGCTCTTCAGTGTGGGGCAGATTTGAATTCAAGTCATAAGAATGTGAAAACAAAAGAGCTAAGGTTGAAGAATTTCCTTACTCACCAGCTTTCCCTGGTCTTGACTTAGATCTTGGTGACTCTACTAATTTCTGTATCTTTTCACAACTACAGAGCCAAAACTGTATTTGATGTTAATGTGCTGAAGGCAAGATATTTACGACATTTCTTCATAGAATTGTCTATATTTGAATATATTTGCTGCCTGAGCCTGAGATAGCCATGAAGAAAAAGGGATGACCTAATACCTCTGGAGTCAATAGGAATAATTTTTTACTACAGTGGATTTTAGATCTCAAGTCTAATACAGTGTCTATATTAGTATTACTAAGTCTATACAGTGAAGCAGGTAATGTGGCAGTAAAAGGGGGAGTAGTGACTTCAGTCAGAGACAGCCAAAGGACTAAACCCCTCGGTGCAATTCACTGAGCACTCAAGAATATCTAAGAGATGCAAAACTCTTTTGAAAATATCACACAGGTGAAGCACTGTGCTGAACATGGAGTTGTGCACAGTCACTTTTCATCCCACTCCCAGGAAGTCTGGGGTGGGATGGGGAGACGGGGGGACAGGGAACACCACTGCACCAGGCAGCTTCCAGTTCTCTTTCCAAAAAAGACAGAGAAAAAAGAAGAATAAAGGAGAAAAAAAAAACCAACCAAAACAAAACTGCCTGCTGAGAGCAGATCCTCATTTAGTCATTATTATAGAAGCCTTGGAGTAGTATAAAGGCGATTCAGACAAGGACATCTACTTATGATTATTTTATAGCCTTCATAATGTTCACAGCAAACTGATGCAAGCAAGGACTCATTTCTGTTACATTCAAGAAAGTGTTTACGTTGGCAGAAAACGTATCTCTTCAAAGCCTATTAATGCACATTACAAAAGACAGAAAAGTTACTCAAACTGGAGATCAAACCTGTTTACTTTGATGAAAGAAATGGTTAAGGGCAACAAGGGGTGCAGCAACATCTGACAGGCCAATATGCTGAACCCAGTCCTGCAAATGCTTCCTCTTCTGACAAGGCCAAAAATCGGAATAACACAAATGATACAAATACGCACAGCAGCTCTGTTATTTCTAGCTGTAGTTAGGAGCAAAATCCATCAGGCCATTTGTCAAGGTGCAGCCATGCAAAACACAATGGCATTATCTTAAATTACACGTAAATAAATAACATTTCCTTTAAGTTTTTTGATTGCTTTAGCCACATATTGGCAGTCACACTTGCTAAGCAGAAAATGGTTGTTTTTTAATAGGCTCTCCCAGGAGTGCTGGACAGCAGGGACACTTCAAGACAGTTTATGACTATTTTCTCCCTCTGTCTCCCTTGGGTGGCTTCTGGATTAGCCATGCCAGGACAGAGACACTTGGGCTGCCTCCAAGCAGGACAGCTTGCTCCAGGAGAACCTCTGGGTTTGTGTGAATGTGACCGCGCTGCTCTCAGCAGGCAGCCGGAGCGTCTCTGTCCCACATTCCTGACACCGGGACACCACTCCCATGCCGGGATGTGCAGGACACAGACATCCAGGCACGTTGTGCGGAGCCAGCCTGAATAGGAATCGCTGGTGCTGAGCCAGAGCTAATGAGGCTGGTGAGACCTGAGCTGACTCCTGAGCACAGGGAGCCAGGTCAGGTCCAGCGCGGCTCCATGGCATTGCCCTTGGCCAGGAGCACTGGGAAACATGGCACAGAGAGTAGCTCAGATCCAGCAGGGTTTTCTAGCACCAGCTACATTTCTGTCATACAGACCAGCCGGATATTTTATAATCCTCTTCCTAATACTCATATTATCTAGTTTCTTTCCTTACCTGAACTATCCTGGCCTCTAACATGTAACAGTGAGTTGACCACGTTTGAAATCAATTTATAACAAAATTAAAATACTCTCACGAGTTACAGCCAATCTGCAGTGCAATAGTTTTGGGCCAGATGGTTAGGCTATCACAACCATCTAGTCTGATCTCCTGATTAACATGGGTCACAGAATCTCCTACAGCCGGATGGTAGGATTACCTCTGAGAGCAATTTGTCAACAAAGCACTGGGCCAGCGTGGTTCTCCATCACCTACATGGTGGCTTGAGCAGTGCGGTCAAGCAGGATGGGTCTTTTTGCCTAGAAGACAGCATCACTGTCATGCAAGACTCAGAGAGGCACAGAGGGCTTCAGCACAGTCTGCGGGGAGCTGTCGGAGGCAGCTCCCATTGGCAGGGGGCTAAATCACAAAGTCCTGCCCCTGTTTGTAATGAAATCAAGTGGAGTTTTGCTTAAGTAAGGGCTGAGTCAGTCATGAGTCAGGATTCATGGACTTGGCCCAAAACACACATACATTTAAAAATAATTGCCTTGAGTGCTTGGGTAGCTTTTCAGCAACACTGGGGAGATGTGAATAATTTTGGTCCAGTAGGAAGATCAAAGAATGCTGGAAACATCCATGTTCCCCAGCTTCATGGGCACTGTCCAGCCCAACCACAGGAGCTGTTTGCTTCCCATGGTGAGAACCTCAACCCATGGGTGTCAAAGAGTGAAATCATAGCTACTCTTTGATGTATTTATATGGGTGGAGATTCCAGGTCATGCAATGAAATGGAATTACTCACACCCTTTTGTTCCCAAGGATTAAAGCCTTTATCTTCACATTCTCAGCAGGAATATCATAATAGTTTGGGAAAGAAACCCTAAGATCTATACCAGTTATACGCTACTGTTCTTTTAAATATATATGATATGTGGTTAGCCTTCAGGATAGAATACAGAGGCATAAGAGCAAGCAAATGAATTAACAGTAAAGGATGGCGCATGACTCTGAGCAACTGAGTACAGCCTATCGGTACGGGCCCAATCTCTTTTTTTTCCTCACTCCCACGGAGCACTCATCACTTGTAATCATATGGGAAAACTGCACCAGCAAAGTAAAGTATTGTTAATATTCCTATGTTGATTCTTTTCTGCCTGTGATATCTTGCCCTAGCTTGAACAGCCCCAGGCACATCTATTACACTCACCCAATAGAGACAGCTCCTTACGGTCTGAAGGTAGTAAGGAGATCCATGAATGTGTTTGCCTGCTTGGTACCAAGTTTAATTCTTAAACGATGAGCATGACCCCAACATATAAAGTAACTTTAGGAACAAGAATAATAACTCGAGTTAACAGGTATCAGCTACTCTGTAATAACTACCTTTGTGCTTGCTCTCCCCCTTCGGCAAATACAAAGTAAGCCAAAGTAGTTTTCCCCTTCCACAAAAAAGGGGATAGCTGCATTGCCGTTACTGGGGTGAAAGCACGAACAAGGCAATTGTGGTGAAGAACCTGACATGCAGGAGCTTGTAACGCTGTGGTAACTCGCCTGTACGTCAGAGCCCTTAGCACAAGCAAGACTCAGAACCAGTGCAGATCATAAGCTGGGAATGGAGATACGTAATATCAGGCAGGCAAAGCTACAGAACCTCAGCACTTCTGTCATGGATCATACAGGCAAACCCTCAAGCTATGTACTGCAATCGTGCTAAGCCATTTGGCACTGTGGTAATTATTTGCTTTGGTGACATCTCCTTGTGACCTGTCTTGGCTAGCTAGAAGAGGCGTGAAATGGAGCAGCTATTAGGAATAATTATCATTATATGCCTTCAGCAGGTGCTGAGAACCACACCGCATAGTAGGTGCTGCACAAGACACAGCAAGGAACAGCTGTGCCACAAAGAATATGCAACTGAATCGAGCAGTATGTGTCAATTCATAGTTTTAAAACATGTCTTATGGTATCTATGTGGTTCTCAGTCATTTAGCAAATCAGACCTTAATCAGTTTCTGTAAGACTTTACTACATACCAATAACAAGAATACATAATTTTATTTTCATTCCTCAAGCCGAGCCATTAGGTGAGCAGCCTGTATCTACTGCAAAAGAACATGATGCCTAGTGCTCATGGTTGCAAGGCAAAGTGTGAGTATCTTGAGCACACCCTAAAGCAGAGACAGCAAACCCCAACCAAAGACTTAAATTTAAAAAACTGTCTCATGACTTTATGATGCTAGCTTTGGATTTTGGGATTTTTTTGTGTTTTGGTTTGGTTTCTTAGCATTTGAGCAAGATGGAAACTTGGTAAAACTCAGAACAAGTTAGAGAAAACAGCCGACGAGACAGAGAAGTAACTGTGCGTGTTGTGCTGTCCTCAACACGCAGCAGCTGTGCCACAGGCGCTTTACTCACTACTCAGCATTTTACAGACATATCTAAGAGGACCTTAATAGCGGATTTCATGCTCTATTCCTTCATTGGACAACCACAAATTGCACTCATCTGCCATAAGAGCAGACCACTGACCATAGGCTCAGACAAATGCTTTCACAGAAATCCCAGTGAGAGCCTCTTCCCCATCCTGCCATTACTCGGGTAATCAGCGTGACCCAGTTGTGACTGTGAGAGGGCCAAGGACTTGCGAAAGACTTAAGCACATGCTTAAGACTGAGCACAAGAACAGCTTTAGTGAAGTTAAGCACATTTATGAGCGATTTCAAAGAGTCGGGCTGAACTCTGCAACTGCTCAACATTTTTGCTGATTGCATCTGCATCAATAAAAGGATTGTTTCAAGAACAAGTATCAGCTGGGTGTTACATGGAAGGGAAAGGTGAAGAGAAGAGAAATCAAGGAGGAAAGTTGGTTGCTAAGGGAAAATCAGGGTATGAAGAAAGACTTTTTGGCTCTTCCAGCAATTACAAAACCTCCCCAGCTCCCAGAAGGGAGAGCTCAAGTGAGCT
Organism: Calidris pugnax; assembly: GCF_001431845.1. NCBI lineage: Eukaryota > Metazoa > Chordata > Aves > Charadriiformes > Scolopacidae > Calidris > Calidris pugnax. Next base: position 2,084,046 of record NW_015090778.1, on the reverse strand, counting down.
GCCTGTCATAGTTGTGACTCTAGTGTTCATAAAGGTCAGCCTGGCCACAGGAAAACACAGGCACAGCCAAATGCCAGGCATTTGTTTGGCTTTAAGAGTCACTTACTGCTTTAAAAACTGCAAATGAAACTCAGCATGAAGTTGGAGCACACCAGGACTTGAGCTTTCTCCAGCAGCAGGGAGCACGTGGGAGGCTGCCCATGTGCCAGCAGTGCTTGTGGCCTGGAGGTAAGGCCAGGTGTGGGTCTGGGCTCCTCACCTCCTCCCAAGCCATCACCCAGCATCGCCGCATCCTGCAGTGCCCTGGGAACACCAGTGAAGACTCAGGGACTCGACAGAGGTTCATCTGTGGTAGAGGAGAGAGGACAGGACAAATTACTGGTCTGAGATGTGGCACTGGGACTTGATGAGCAGAGCCAGGACTCACAGGACCTGGTTTTAATTCCTGGCCTGCAGGATGACCGTGGATAAAAGCTCGATTCCTCAGTTTCCCCCTCTGTAAAATGGGGTTAATGGTACTGACCTTTTGTAAAGCACTGTCAGACAGAGATACTCTCATATTTCAGAAGAGAGGTAACAGTGCTATGCCTGGCATTTATTTACACGCTTTAGGGCACGAATGGCTTCTCCTGTGTGTGTGTGGTGCACTGTATCACGGGGCTGCTGTCTCTGCAGAGCACCGCTCGCACAGACATCACCAGCTAAATGAATAAACACTGTGTGTGTTCGCATCTCAACTATTGCCTTTGGTCAGTTATTGGAAGGATGACCAGACTGCAACAGAAATTTCTTCTTCTTTGAGGGCGGGCAGCCAAAAGATCAGCATTTACCAAACTATGCACAGACAGGGCATCCCAGGCATTCCTCACGGGAAGGGTAAGCCTCTGCTCAGGCCCGTCTGTGTGTGTGTGTGCGTGTGTGCGTGTGTGTGTGTGTGTGTGTGTGTGCTGGGGCGGGCACGGCCCCACGCAGGGTGTGAGCAGCCAGGATGGGCCCACGCAGGTCACCCAGAGACACCGAGTCGTGGGAATTGTGCTTGAATCACTGAGCCCAGGATTTGGCCCCCTTCCCTGTGAGGGTGTCCAGGGCATCTGCAAGTGGATGAAGGCTCGGAGCAGGTCCCCAGCTGGGCAGCTCAGCCCTCCACACACAGGCACTGTACCAATGATCTGAACAACTTCTTCTCTTTTGATAGTTTAAAAAACTTATTTTTCAGTAATTTTTTTTTCATTAAATCTTCACTAACTGCTGTGACCCTTCAGTCCTTTCATCCCCTTCCTTTAATTTTCTAAGTCCCAGGGGTCAGGTCCTGCAAGCCCACAAAGCTGGACCATGGGCCTCCTCTGGAAGGCCAAGTGACCAGAGTGCTGAGGGCAAGCTCTGCTCCGTGGGGATCCCGGGAGCGGGGAGGAGACGACTCCCCGGCTTTCTCCAGCAACGCAGCTATTCCCGACAGCAGCACCGTGCAAGAACTGGGGTTAAAATGATCACGCTCGAGACGATGGGCTATATTTAAATCTGCTGTAGCTGGCCCAGGACCAGCTTGCAGGACCAGATCCACACCTTGGACCTGGGGAGGGATCCCCAAAAGTGAGTGGGACTGGCCACGGCCTTGCATGGCCCTGCAGCCAGCCCTCAACTGCCCACTTCCACGGACACTCGCCGGGTGGGATAAGCCACCCCCTGCTCTGGAACAGACCAAACCGGGGCTGTGGTTTGCCACAAGAGGGAGCAAAGCTGCCGGCTGGGTACGGCGGGGAGAGCTCAGCCCCCGGGCTGGGGACCCCCGGGCTGGGGACCCCCCGCCAGTCCCCAGCCTCTTGTCACACCTCGAGAAGGTCACAGCAACGCACGGCACTTCCAGCAGGCAACACGATTCCTACCCAAAGAAAAGGTCACACAGATACAAAACTGGCAGAGGAATGAGCCATGAAAATCAATCAAGCAATGATCAGCATCTCCAGGTTTCACAACTATGTGTGCGTGTGTGTGTACGTATAAACATACATATATATAAACATATACACGTCTATATAAAATCTTCCATTATCCCTTAAGGCATTTTATTGTTTTGTTAATTCCCAGGATGTAATCTGTTTTGCATTAAGTGGGATGTTAAGCATCTAATTGTCAAGTGCTGATAAGCCATGGGAAATTTTATTACAAGATAGGCATCAGCTGAATGGAGATAAAACACGTCAGATGTTAAGGTGTGATTTCCAGGTGAGATCAGTGTACGTACTTGGGAATACCAGAACCCGGGGCGTGCCAGGCGTGAGCTGCAGAAGTGACACAGGTGGAAATGGATAAATGGAGGAGTTTTAGATCAAAATCGGCTATTTCCAACTGCTCCACGTTCCCAACTGTGCATGGAACTGGCAGTTTGCACCTGGGCTGATGTCGTCATTTGGAAAAGGCCCCAATCTTCATGCATTTCATGTAAAACCTGTCATTTACACCTACAAGTACCACAGAATCTAAAAATACCGTCAAGTACCCATAAGTACCAGAGCAGAGACTGTAAACATGTTTTTCTGCCCCCTTTTATCTCGTCAAATGAGACAGAATTTGCAGCTCAGCCCCAGCCTGCCGGCTGCCATCCGGGAGCCAGTCCCTCGCCAGCCAGCTCCGCCGTGTGTAGTTCATGCCCATGTAAGTGAAGATCAGAGACATTTTTGCAATTCAAACCGAGCTTATTGTCAGCCCAAGTAATTGCTTGATCTTATGATTGCCAGCGTTACCTTCCGCTTCCTCCTGCCTGTGAACATCGTGCCATCTCACCATCTCCTACGGCAGGCAGCGAGGTCTCCGAGCAGAGACTCCCTTCTCCTGTCTGCCATAGGGGTCCCAAGGCTGCGTGACTCACAGCATGTGCTACCACCCCCTAGTATCAATATCCAACAGTGTCACAGGCTACTCCGGGTCCTGCTCCATTGGGTTTACTATTAAAATTCTTTAATTGTCAGTAGGCCATTGAGCAACTTCGTCTGGAGAGGCCCAAACTGAAGGAAAAGGGAAGCATGTCCCCTTGGCGCTGGTGCTTGGGTAACAGCTCCTCCACCAGACGCGGCATTGCGTCAGCCAGGTCCTACTTATCTCCGTGACCTCCTGACACTTGCTGCTCTCTGTCATGATTTTGGAACGGCAGAAGCAAGATGCAGAGATTGGGTTTTTTGATACTAACACGCTTCGAGCTTTTTAACCTCAAGTACTATTTGTTTTGCTTGGCACTTCCTCTACGACCGACCACGCAGGGGCTGGTCCTGGGAGCTGCCCTGCGGTTAGAGCTTCTGACCAGAGGCTGGAAGTGACTGTGAGCCTGTCCCTAACCCACCTCACTGCGAGATCTCTGGCTCCTGTCTGGGGAAACTCAGCAGGTAAAAGAAAGGCCTAAAAAGTGCTGTGAATTGTTTTGGCTGAAAGATTCCCCAAAAGCTTTAACAGGGATAAGGAGAAAACACTGCAAACCCCTGACTTAGGGAAGAGTCAGGAATTTAAGTCATTGAAACAAACAAAACTTGAAATTCTATGCTGCCGTTCACCCTGTGCTATCACCTAACCCTGGCAAAAACAATTCTGGTTTCTTAATGTTTCACACCCCCTTGCCCACCCAGGAATAGCCACAAGTACCACACAGGAGCATTTCAGGCCCCTGGTTATTTTGGTGCCACCTGCATTAGCATTTATTACTCTCCTGAGGCAGAAACCGCTGTTGATGGCCTCACAAACAGCCCTTCCAGGGCATCCAGCTACTCCAAAACAAGCACTTAGCACATCCCGCCGTTATTTTCAATCACAGCAGCACAGAGGAGAGATTCACATCCCGGTTTCATGTGCTCCTGGGCGGCTGAAACGGAGGTCTCCTCAGGAGCTCCTGCCCTCTCCAGAAGTTTTGCAACAAATGAGTCTCCATGTAGTGAATGGCTCAGCTGAAATCATCTTTTCCTTCTCTCTGGGCTGCCCTGACAATTTTCTCATATTCTCTAGGGACTGGTTGGAACGTCTTTCCTATGCACAATTATTTTCTTTTCATTTATTGCATGTAAAATACGACCATTTTCAGGTTCCTGAAATGTCCTGATTATATACTGTTAGAAAGCAACTGGCAATAAGTACACTTCTAGTTCTTAAGATGCTGCTTTTTTTCCTTTACTTTCTTTTCCCATTTTTGCCTTAGAAGGTGGGAGAGGAAGCCACGGAGGAAACATTGTAAAATTCCTACATATTTTAGGGACAAAAAGCAGTTGTCATTTCAGAAGGTATTTTTAAGAAACATTCACTTCATCAGTTGTCAAGCAATTCTGTTATGCACAGTGCTGCTGCAGGCAAGGTAACGACACAAACCAGTATTATATTGTACATAAAAATAAGCTTGTATTCCCAGCTGAATCCGAGCTGCCTTCAAACTAGGGCTCTGACAGTCCTGACTGGCACTCGGGGCTGGTGACTCAGCAGCCGCTGGTGACTCAGCACCCACGGAAATCGATGGAAGCGCCTCCAGCATTTTTTATAAGAGCTGAATCAGGCCCTAATTGCATTTTAGCCTGGTAAGTGAAACGCGCTTCTGACAACTTCGCTTTGTAGCTTCAAGTCATTTTTTGTATCTGCTCAGAACTAGCTTCAACCGTCTTTTGACAAAGACAGCATTTCCCCACTGGCTTCTTGACCTGAAATGGGTTGAATTTCAACACTTGGAGCTATTTGAGCTCGGATCTTGTATGTGTTGCTTGCAATCACTGTAGGGATCTGAGAGACTTTTGACATGAAATCCTTTGGCTTCAAATCAGCATTTAGGAGCACAAAACCTTTATTTCCTCTCTCTCTTCTGTCTCTTTTCTTTTAGCCTCAAGGTGGACTGTACGTTCTCTGGGTCAGAAAAAGCAATCTACTCATTAGGACTTCTAATACACTGTTACTAAATCATTTAACATATGATCAGGCACTGCCAAGGCAAGTTTAGCATGACATGTTTACCGATTTGAAGCAGAATGCACAGGCTGATGGGTCACTCCACGGGCCATTCCCTGGCCAATAATCCCCATTCTCCCCTTTTACACAAGCCCTCTGCTATCTTAGATGAATTTTTTACTGGCAAATAAAATATCTTAGAAATACCTAAAGGCCTGCCAAGCTGTAGCTATTGAAAAGCGCCGTTGCTGCATTAACTAATACGTTAGAAAGACTTAATAAATTCAGATGACAAGGCAATTTCTTGCTGGCCTTCCTTTCAGACTAAGTCCTCTCCCAGTTCCTTTCCTGGTTGGTGGAGATGTACGTCTGCCTCTCAGACATTTGCAAATTTTATCTAGGATGAAATTCTTAGTGGTAAAAGGAGCCTGGTAAAAAATGTGAGGGGGAGGGAGGAAAAATATTCCGTTGCTTTGTAAATAATTTTGCTCTGCTTTATTGCTCCTGATGTTTCTGGCTGCCTGACTATAGTCCAGCTCTGTATCTCTTCCCCATGTACCACCACAGGAAAAATGAGTGATGGCTCAATGCTGAGTTACCCTGAGCCAGTTATGGTGACCCCGCAGCTCTAGGATGAAGTCCTACCACACTTGAAAGCCACGTATGATAACTGAAGCCATCCTGAAGAAACATATACTCCTGAGTTACTGAGCACCTTTGGGTCCGAATGGAGATCACTGCAAACCTAATATCAGTTTTTGCACTGCCAGGGAGGGGCAGCAGCAGCCTGGAGGCAGGGATGCCACCTCTTCTGGCATTTAAACCAGCAAGGGCCAGCCTGTGTGTGCTGGGCAGCCCCTCATGTGGATGCCAGCCCGGCTGCTCTGTGCCAACACTAGCCACTCAGCATGCATGTGGGAAAAACACAGCACTCCCACACTCAGAGTCACAGGCTCCAGTCCCAGCTGAGTCAACTCAGCCCCTTATTTTTGCAGAGGAGATATGCAGGATCTGATGGAGCTTATCACGTGTGTACGGGGCAGGGAGCGGCTCCTTGGCTTCAAAGAGAAGATAAGGGCATCAAAGCGATTGCCATCTTTGAACACTGCCTACTCACTCACTAGACCTGATCACCGCGTGAATTCAGACTCAAAGCCTCTCACTTCAGTAACCACGTGGATGCGTTTATTGCTTGCTGCTCCTGTGAACTCACGGAGTCAGTGCAGCCCTGGGGAGAAGAGAGTCATTCCTTGCTTTCTGCTTATGCATCAGCAACATTTCAGTTAGACGTTTTTGCCCTGAGATGCAACTGCTGTACCTACATGATGTAATACATGGAGCTTGGGGAGCAGGAGCCTGGGGAGGGAGTGACTCCCCTTCTGTTCCCCAGAAACATTGCATGGATACATCTGGAAAGTAAAGGAGTTGTGGTAGGACACACCATGGATCTAGGCAGTGAAGACGGCCACCTGGGAAGGAGAGGAGTCTTGTTTCATCTCAGGGGCCCATTCCAATGACATAAGTGGAAAGAAAAAGCAGGCAGGCAAGATGAAAAATTCCCCACACTGGTGAGAACAGAAGATGGGAGGCACCACCCTTGGAGGCAGATGGGATGCCAGAGGGGAGGCAGAAGCGGATGAAAACAAAGAGAACCTTCTCAGTTGACTCAGGGGCAGGAATAGGGACAAGACAATCTTCTGCCAAAGGCTCTGCTTCACCCAGCACCACCTCAGGAGGACTCAGATGGAAAGAATTTCACTCGCGGGCAGGAGGGCAAGTCAGATACAGTATCTCAGCACACTACCCCACCCTTCCCTAGGCTTGTCCTGGGTTTTGATACGCAGTGTGCAAATCTGGAATGCATTCATAAATAAATGTCAAATTCTCAGATGTATTGTCAGCCTTAAAGAAAACGAGCAGACTTAATTAAAAATCCCACTGTTTCTTTGACTCATGACCTGAGTCACATCTCCAGCCTTGCTGCTTTTTATATAATTAATCCACATGTACAGAAATACAATCAATACTTTTCCACTTCAGGAAGCCAGCAAGATGATACTCCAGTGTTTGAGAAAGTCATCTGTAAGCTGTAGCAACAAGAGGTTCAAGATCTCTGAGGAACCCCTGTGCAATACACTTATGTGATAATGATACGCAGATTGCAATTTATTGAAATCACAAGATGCCACGAATCCGCTCCCATGTTTCTTATCCAATAATTACGTATTTTGCTGCACTTCAAATATTTTGCTCCATCAGGTGATGGCACAGACCCATTGAGATCCAGATGTCTATTACTACAAATCTCCACAGAGCGGCCTGACACATTGAGCCCTTGAAAAATAAAGTCAATTTGTTCCAGACTCAAATTTCTCACACCCATGTCTGCGCTTCACTTTCTGTGCATTGCAAGCTCCCGTATCCCTGACCTGCGGGAACACAACGCTCCCACCTGGCATCCAGCCGTAGAGGGAAGCCAGCTCTGACCACCTACCCCACAAGCCATTCCCATGGTGGGTGATGTCCCATTTCTTCCTGGCTTCAAAGGAGCGGCTGAGGGCTGCGGGCGAGATGCCTTTGACAGGACAGGTTGGGCTGCGTTCACCGGCGCCGCTGCCCGTTCCCGCTCCCGGCGCAAGGCCCCAGCAGGCCGCTCCTCTGCCCCCGAGCAGTACCCGAGTGTCTGCGCGGTTCCAACAGGGATAAAAGACGCTCCACAATCCCACCCCTGACCACAACTGACGGAAGGCAACAGAACCCACAGAAAAGCACCAAGCCCTTGCACACAGAGGGTTGTACTCGCCTGTGTTACCTTGTGAGAAGGCTTCATCCAAACCACAACAAAGTCCACGATTTCCATGGGCTTTGGCTGAGGTCTGTTTTAAAAGCCTTCCTTTTCCAGGACAACCCCACTCTCGACCCATTTTGGCTTGTCACAAAGCCAGTGACGAACGCCCAATGATTTCAGTAGTAGATGTGTTTTAGGAAAGCTTATCACAGCAGAGTTAATACCCTACTAAGGGAGGCTACAGACATCACCTTCCCGTCAAACACACCAAGTAACCCTCTTTGGTGCATTCTGCTGCTGGTTGGAGCAAACTCCCAGGAGTTCAGCAGCAGCCCTTCCCACTGGCCCACTGTACCCAGCACACTGGGCACACACACAGACCAGGTGAATACCCAGCACACTGGGCACACACAGACCAGGTGACTCACCAGGGTCCCTTCCAGCTGTATTTTCTATTATTAGAGAGTCCCATCATTTTACTGTATCTTATTTGCTACTAACAAGGTTTATCCTTAAGGCTCGCCACTAGAGAACAGGCACTTGGACCTGATGATATGCATAGAGAAAATGAAGACAACGGGCCAGCTGCTGCGGCGGTGATACCCATCATTTTTCAACACTGGCAGTGGACGTGTAAGAGCAAGCAGAATACACCTCAGTAATTTTGCAAACTGGGCTGTCAGCCTCCAGTGCCAGGAAATCTACCTGTTGCAAAACGCAATCTAAACACCACATCCCTGTAACATCTGCACTGCCCACTCCTGACCATGTTCAATAAAAAGTAGCCATCTCCTTTTTCAGTAAAGCAATGTGGGCTGTATTTAGGCCCGTGTGAGGAGTTCATCACCTCTCTCTCTTATACTGCCTTTTCCCAAGAAATTTGAACTCGGTCATAAATATTTCTGGACTGGCATTTCGCGGAGACACCGTCTTGGCTCAAGTGCAAACACCTTTTGGTAGCAAACTGAAAGAACCTCCACCCAAGCACTGAAGTGGCCAGACTGTGACACCAGCATTCCCATTTCCCCAGAGAGGCTATTTGCCTTCTTTTCTCTTCTACCAGGCGCCGGCCCATACAGTAACCTCATTTAAGGCTCACCGAAGGGCAGTGGGAATTTTCCCATCACCTTCCAGAGCTGTATTAAAACATAACTCACTGCCCAGTTTTCAGTCATTTGCTTTTTTGCTAAGCATGATTTTACCTCTATCAAGCAGGCCAGCTCTGCTCAGTACAGCATATTAACTTTAGTCCCAGGATTTAAGAATGGACTTAAAAGCTTGGTTGAGACCAGAACAGAGCATCCATTTTGTTCATTATTCATGGCCCTAATGGTGTTGGAGCTGCCTTCTGAGATTGTCTGCTTCGCAATACTGCTTTTGACATGCAGAATCGCCAGCCCTTGTTGGCAACCGCAGCAATCCCCCTCCTCTCTGGGAATGCATCATTAATTGTGGAATTTGGATACTAGTGGATGTCCTTACAGTTTCCAGACTCTCGCTGTTGAGAAAGCAGAGCCCATAAAAGGACTCGGTGGGGCTATTTCCTGCTTAGAAAACAGAGAAAATTTAAAAACAGCAATTTAGCCCACTTTGGACCTATTCAAGACCAAAGGTCAGGCTCTAACCTCAGCTGCTCTACTGCTTGTCCAGAACGCATGCTGAAAAGTTAATGGAATTACTTCAGACGTTCCCCAGCACGGCTGAGATCAGACGCTGGCCCGTGCTGTCTGGGGCTGGAGATATTCTGAGCCAGACTCTTCACCCTCAGCCTTGGGAACGTTTTCATAATGGAACACGATGTTTGCAAAAACTAGTCCAAAGGTGGCTTCTCCGTCTGTAAATATGTCAAGAGCGAATTGGCAAGGCGACTTCTCCGTCCCTGGAATGCGCAGGAAATAGCTGTGACTATACTTATCCATAAAACAAATAGCTTAATTCCCACCACCAAAATGGTCTCCGACATGTCATGCTCACAGTAGCGTTGATAAAAGGCCGTAATACACCGTATGCCCCGTAAACGGCTTTTAAATCTCAGCCCAAGCGTTTCATTACGAGCTCATTAAAAGATGACTGTTCCCTCAGACTGGCTGTGGTCACACAGCAGAACAGGAGGTAATTGGAACCACTTCCCCGGTCTTGTATAAATGTGTAACGTAGCAGTCAATGTAAACCTTCGCTTCAGTTGCCAATGTTGCCATACAAATCAGCACACTAGACTTGGCAGGGGTTCAGCCAAATTTGGCACAAGCTCTGAGCCAGTTCGTTTCACAGTTGTTAAGAAAAACAAATCTGTATCATGAACGTGCTTTGGAGCACTCACGTTTCTGCTTGGTTTTGGGAAAAAAAAAAAAAAAAAGGGCCAGATTCTGCTCTGATTTACTTTGGTGCAAAGCCAGAGGAACCCTACTGGGTTTGGTTCTTCCAGGTTTGTGCTGGTCTGTATTCGATCACAACGTGGCTCTCAATCTGACATAACGGATGATTAAGTTAGGTGAGAGAAATTTTTTTACCATGTCATTAGCATCAAAATCTTATTCACACAAATTAACAGCATTTTTAGCAGGGTTATTGATTTTTCTAAATACTGTGTCAGAACTTTTATTTTAATAATCTTGTTTAAAAAGTTCATTAACTGCTGGCAACACTCCACTGGATTAAGAAGAGACAAACAAGAAAGAACTTAATTTGTTTTTAATGTTGAAATAATTTTCTAATTCACATCCACCGAGGACAAGTATTATTTTTTTGACTTGTGGTTTGTTTGTTGTTTTTTTTTTTTCAAAAAAATATTACTGTCTGTGAAAAGCTATCGCTCTCTTAAATTCAGGTTATTTTTTGTAAGGAGAGAGATACTGGGAGTTCAGTAGTTATATTTTGCAATGTCAGATAAAAGAAAATAAGTTAAATACCTGACAGTACAAAGTAATTTCTTTTTGTAAGAAATCTAAACTGGATCAAAGCTGTGTTCAGTACTACAGCTTGTTTACAGTGAGCAATTTATCTTCTTCCATTAAAGTGGGCTAACTTCAATAGCCATTAAGTAGATTTAATTTAATTTAGAGTCTGATTAGTTTCAGTAGTGAGGACTGGATGCTATTTGAATCACATATATTTTATTTAATATAATATTAATTAAAGGCCACTAGCCAGCCAGTGACAACACTACACGGCGACAGAAAGCAGTTACAGCCTCACGACAACATCCAATAATATGCACCTCCCTAGAATATCTGATTATGTGTTTCCTACCAACTGCACTAACATTTAGGAAATGGATTTTCTATACTTTAGATGCTTACAAATAATACACTGGCTGTAAACTGTGCCCACTTCAGATGCCACAGCTGAGCATCCCTCTCTGCAGGCTGAGGGTTTGCCAATCCTCCAGAGAGTCCACAGCGAACCCTCATCCAGCTTCTAAAAAGCTTTAAAAAGTGAAGTAAAACACAGCACAAAAGCAGAAACTTTGAGGAAGAAGATGACAATCTGGGAAAGCAGTGAGGATGCCGGCCCAACCACATCAAGGCTGTTTACAAGGCACAGTCACGAAATCTGGGAAACGCCAAACATTGAAGTTCAACCATTAGAAATTCATGTCACTGTGGCTTTCAGGAACTCATAAAAGCACGTGTTGGGAAGGAATGAGAGGTCAGCTAAAATGCAAGGCGCTTAAAAAAAAAGATATTTTAAGCATATGTTCTGTAAAAAAGAAAAAGTAATATGTCTGCAAATAATATCTCATCAGGACAGTAACAAGAAAGCCACGTTAGATGAAATACCAGATAGCGTGGTGTTTGTGTGGAACCTGTCAGTAGCATTTGTCCCAAAATATCCCCTAATACTCAATAATTTGGACATACATCATCTTGAAATGCAACTATGCTGGAAGCATAAAATAGCAGTTGCCTAAAATAGGGTTTTCTGCACAGCAGTTACAGGAAAAGGAGGAATGTGACAGGCCAGTGCCCGCTGCTGGATGGGAAGGGACCAGTGACCTCTTTGCTATCACACACCCACCGCATTACGCGGTCTCCTTTTGAGCTCAATCAAGTGCCATCTTAATCATTATTAAGACATTTCTGCCACCTCCCCTTTTGCTGAAGGTGGCTCCAGAACCTCCCTGTTCTTTACTTGGAGACTGTCCTCCAGTTTCCAGCTTAAATTCATCCATGGCCAGTTTATAAACACTTGTCTTCCAGCCAGAACTGGGGTTCAAACTGATTCAAACCCATTGAAATTAATGAGTTTTTTTCCCCATTGACTTCAACAAGCCTTGAATTAAGGCCCTGTGTGTGGACAAAAAGGTTTGGGGCAGTTTTTGTAAAAGGAGAGTTTTATCCTGTTGATCTTGGCCTCTCTCCTCAGCCTGCTGTGAACTGTCTGCCTTATTTTAATGCCGTATTCTCATCCTGCTCTAGTGCAAAACTCCTATTGAAATCCAGGACGGTCTTGCCAAGTTGTTATTAATTACTGTGGTTCTCGAGGCTCAGTCCTGCAAACTGATCTGCATGAGCTCAGAGGTCTCTCTTCAAGGATCTCCTTTCAGGACCTGGGCTCTAGGGCTACAAAACCGAGGACCAAAGGGACTGATCCGATCTGGTTCCGCTCTGCCTGCCACCCCAGTGCCCCTGCATCCCAAAGGAGCACGCAACGCCGCTGTTTTAGTTGGAAGGCAGGGGGCCAGCAGGGAAACGGTGCCGTACAGGCAGCCTTGCCTTGAAACAGAGCTTTCCAGGCCAAAATAACCAGCCTTTTTGCTCGCTGTAGTTTAAGCACGCTTCAGCTGTGCTGGAGGAGGGCACAGCTGAGCTCTGCTCCCAAGGACGAAGGGCAGAAAGCCGTGTTTCACCGCGAGGGCTGCAGGCTGAGGATGGGAACAACTCCTGTTGAATATGACTTTTGTGGTTGGAGCACAGAATATTTCTTATCCTAAGAAATGGCAAGATGTCACAATGGATGCACATGAGGTCAGAAATATATCGATACGTGGGCAATTTATTGCATTTCCAGCACTGGGAAATCCTTCTTTTATTACAAAATGGGATCTGGATTAGTTTTCCCGGCCTTCATTACTGAACTTAGTACTTGGTGGTGCCAGGACCACATTAAAAGCAAGTTTTGGATACACTTGTGTTGTTCATTTTAGCTGAATGGTGAAAAAAGCTGGAAAAAGCTGCTTTGCAGTGGAAACAGAAAAATCTCAACTAGTTATTTAAAATAGTTACGAGCTCTTCAATTAGACCACAGGCATTTTATAAGGCGAACAGGTCAGGATGTACTTTACTCCCTGAACCTGAAATGTTAAAATAGTCATGTTAGGTATTTGCATAGAATTATGTAGGATGAGTTTATACCTCACTAATCTAGATAGTCAGATGCCTGTAAAAACAAATAAGAACCTAAAAAAGAATGACATCAGCCATAACTACTTATTCTGCTCCAGATTTGGCAGGTAAAAATCAGCAAGAAACCAACTGCATTATGCTGCCTGGGCTCTGCGCCTATTTCCCATCATGTAGGGAGCCAGGCCAAATCCTTGACACAATAGCAATTTTTGCCCAATGCCAACTATTCCCAGCCTGGCAGTGTGAATGCAGAGCCTTCTCCTGAGGTCATGGAACTGTAATGGCATCCAAACTGCAACGAACATCCCTGCATTAGGAGGCGAAATGGCTGTTGCATGTGAGACCATTTCCACCGAGCCACTAGGTTCAAACACAAGCTGTCAGAAGACAAGTTACAGTGACAACAGAGCAGGGCACCCTTAACGGAGTCACAGCTCATGCCAAGCACCATGTAACACATGGACCAGTGGCCTCCAGAGAGCCTGGAAAACAACTGGGTCAGAAGTATTGCTAAACACCCCAATATCAGGTATCTGTGCGAGCTATGACATGGCAACTGTCAGTCCTGTTAAGTGACAAGTGACTTCTATTTAGACGTGCTCCACTCAGTCAGAGCCACGATAACAAAAGCACTTTACTGCACTATGTCCTTCCATGGGGACAGGGACATCTGACAACGGCACAGTAACGAGTTTAGCTGCTAGACTGCTCTTGACTGCAAGCACAGAGAGCCCTTCCCCACCTTTATGGCTGATCATCGTGTCCTCTATATTCAACAGCGAGTGGAATGACACTGGCTTAACATTATACACCTACTGAGATGGACAAGCTAAAAAAATAAAATTATGTGTTATTTATCTGCCACTAACCAGCATGACCTGCATGTGTTCTGTATGTAAAGGGAGACTTTGTCTTCATGCTGGAGAGACATAGCAATAGAGATGAACCTGCTCTGCTGGGAAGATGCCAAGCCCTTTCTAAGTAATTCAAAGTCAAAGTGCCCTAAAAGCTCACTGTGGCATGAGTTATGGTGTCCTCAGAGGCGCAGGAACGTGCTGGAGCACTCAGAAAGGCAAAATGCTGAGAACCTGTGTCCACAACACACTGGGCACACACTGGTAGTAGTAACTACAGGTATTGTCACCACAAAGCTGGGACATCCCTAGCTGTGCAGTCAGGCCTGTTCTAAGTCCTGCCCAGGGTCACAGTGCCCCCCACCACCCCCCAGCTCATCACTGGCCAACACCAACGACCTGAACAGGGTGCAAGAGGCTCTGCCCCACTGCAAGGCAGAGAAGCCACAGCAGGAGAGGACAGGACAGGACAGCTGTGATTTTTGGGAGAGTTGCCATCTATTTTTTCATTCTAACATCATTGGTGCTCACTTCTCGTGCACATTTTAAGCACCTCTGGATGCAGCACAGTCTCTGTGATGCTGCTTCAGACAACCTGCTCTTCTCAACCACCGGTACACCAAGCTTTCAGGCTGGCTCCAGCAAACCTGCTCACATGAGCCCAACTACAAACACGGTATTTCTTCCCCTGTCTGCCCTCCTCATCACCTCTCGCTGTCCCTGTGCCCTCCACTGTACCACAACAAGGTAATGCTGGAGCAGCCTCTGGCATAACAATTAAATATGATAACTAACAACAGGCCATACAGCCAGTGGCACAAAGCGCTCTGATTCACATCCCTTTGAATGGCAGCATCTGTACAGACTGGACAGAGGGGAAATCAGGTTCTTCATCATGTATCTTGGCCCTGGCAACAGAAGTTTGGCTGGTTTCTGAAATCCCATGGCCTAGCATCAAGCTGGCAAGAGAAGAAATATCCCCATCACTCTCTTTTACTAAGGCATGCAATCTATATTCTTCTGCGATCAGGAGAGAGATGAAGAGTTCTTAGAGCTTTATGGAAAGTGGATTGAAAGTTATCCAACCATTTAAAAATTACTTTAAGAACAATCCAGAGTAGCAGCTCCACTGATGAGCCTCAGCAGAAGTCAGCATCAGCAGAAAGCTCTCGCTGCCTGGATGAAGTGCTGGGACTCCTCAGCGGACATGGGCAGTGCGACTGCTCCTCAGCTCCACCAGCACCTTACTGGCACCAAAACAAATGCTAAATGGGTGGTGTGACCCCACAGCACCTGTGACACAGTTCAGGGTAGCCTGGCCCACAGCGACAGAGGGGTAAGAACCTGCACACGGGGAAACAGCGTGGAGTAGCTGGTACCTGCAGTAATGCATAACCCTGATTCATGTGGCTATAACCTACTTCCACACAGGACTCACGGCGGTTCTTTCCAAAGATTAAGCAGGAGTATTGCACTTTATGGCAAAGCCATTTCCCACTGACTGAGTGGAGCACTCCAGCATGCGAACTAGGTAATGGAGCACAGATGCTGGCCCCAGCAGGCATGCAGGAGGCTAGCCCATGCTGAGAGCCTCGCACAGGCTGCTCACACCTTCCAGAGCACAGTACCCACAACGTGCTCCTCTGTCCCTGGTTAGGAAGCTCCTGTCCTCTGCTCTTCCTGCTCAGCTGCGTTAGATGGGAAAGGATTCCCAACGCCAAACAAGCCTAAGGCAGACAGCCAGGCTTCCAAGCCCCTTGCCGAAGGGGAGACCGTGTTTCTGCTTTTCTAAGTGCTCTGTGATCTTGCACTTGCAAGGTTTCTAGAGGCTGTTTCCTCCCACTGCACATTAGCAATTCATTGAGTGGTTTCTACAGGTCTCAAAGGGAAGAGACAGGCAAACTTTTAACATATGGAGAGATGGAGTGGAAGAATTGCAGAAATTTCCCTGAGAGACCATCATTAAGCCCAGAGCAATAGGGTCAGAAGCCCCCTGCACTCTTCCAAAGATGGCACAGCCAGAGAGAGCTAAGGCAGTCACAGGTAAAAAGCTGGCATCTCCCAAGGGAGAAGCACTGTGCATCTTCCAAAGCTCCCCACACCTATGACCTCAGGTAAGTCACTTCCCTTTCCAAGTTTCCCTCTCTGTAAAGTGGTGATAAAACTTCACAGGAGGCTCAATTCATTAATTCTGAAAAGATTCAAATACAACAGCTAAGATTCTCTGTAAATATTCAAATCCACATCTCAAAGAGTATTCGTAAAGCAGGAGAAATTATGGGTGGGGCTGAGAACATCCAGGATTTGAAGTCTCCCCCAGCAATCTCCTCCTGCAGTTTCCTGGAAAAAGGCTGTTCTGATACACGCACTGCTCTTGTAAGGTGAATTTTGTTCAACAGTCTAATATTATTATTTCTAAATATACTAATACTGGATACAAAACCATCTGTATTCATGAAAACCTGCAAGTTTACAAGCTCTTGCACATACAAACAGAAGCCATTCCAAACACCGTGCTGAATTTAGAAGACTGCTTTGAAAATCTGGCTCTTAGTATCACCTTTGGTTGCTAAATAAACTTCTCTGGAGATTAACCACAGCCCGCATAAAAATAGTTACAAAACGGTTTTATGACTTTGAGTAGAAATGGGTGTTGGTAAAGAAGCACACTCGATTTTTCTTCACTAAAGTTGAAATGTAAAAAAAATACAATATAAGCTCTGTAAGCAGATTCTTCATGGTAAATAAATATGCAGAGATGCAGAGAATGCTAAGTGATCATTTTTAGAACATTTATTTTTGGCAGGATAAACACTTTCAGACCCCAAGCAACTTCTCTGTGTGTACAGAATCTCCAACTGTGAAAAGAAAA
The DNA here is from genome assembly GCF_001431845.1 of Calidris pugnax. NCBI lineage: Eukaryota > Metazoa > Chordata > Aves > Charadriiformes > Scolopacidae > Calidris > Calidris pugnax. The sequence continues at coordinate 2,067,279 of NW_015090778.1, read as the reverse complement.
CAAATAGCAGAGTTTCATTTGTTGTAATCAGGATTTTTTTTCATGACTGTTTAGAATAAAGCTGGATCACATTTGAGTGGCTTGGAAATCCATTGTTTAGGCATTAGTCTCCAGTGGTAAACATCCTACAATATGTGTATAATACAGCAACTATTTTTGTACTTCAAAGTCTTCCCTCGTAATTTGGGAAGGTGCAGGATACAAACAACGTCTTCTTTTCCCTTCTAGGGAATGGTGGCATCATTACTTGTCTTTACCTAGCAGAGGTCCCTCATCGTCCCGCACGGGACTCCATCTACTTGCATAGAAATTAGACACAAACACCAGCCAGCAAATTGCACTTGAGAAATACAACTCTCTTCAGAAACAGGAGTATAATGGGGGGACTGGACAGTCCAGAAGCCTTATTATTCCCCCACTCCTCTGGGCACAGGGTTTTTTTTAAATACAGGAACTCACTGTTGACTCTTCAGGATTGAATATCCTGCAAATGAGGAAATCTGGGACAAGGACAGACTCTCGGCTGGTATGAAAGACCACAGCTCCGTGGCCAGCGCCCGACCGCAGTCCCAGCCACCATCACCCCTTTCTCAGAGGAGGCGACATTCTTTGCTTTAGATAGAGGAGCGGAAAGTTCAGGAGCAGAGTTGAAAAATCTATCTTCTTATTTTGAGCAACCTAGTGGAAATCTGGCTGCTCAACACTTCTGAAAACACCCGTCCGAACTGTCCCACACTGAGCATCCAAGGAACAAACTGCCAATATTAGTCAACGATCTGGGAAATGTCAGCTTGCCAAGGTCACGTAAGTCTGTGGCAGGAGAAGTAACAGGATCATCTGGCTCTTCTCCTGTTTCTCAGCCACAAAACTTTTTTCCTCCCCTAACAATTACATATGTGGGTTTCCTTAACAGTTTCTTTTTACATTCCTGTTTAAACAGCACAGGGAAAAGGAAGAGGAGACTTGATGTGGAAAATTAGTTTTGGAAATGTTGAGCAGCGTGGATTTGCCAACTTCTGTTCCTCCAGTCAATTCATTGTAGACACTCTCAGCTCTCACCGAAACGCTATTTTTAGGCTGTACGTCAGATTTCACAACTGAGACTGACAGGATTTTTCTAAAGGCTTCTCCCTGAGAATTAAAACAGAAAAACAACGTGGAAATTCTGCTTCCCTCTTTGTGCTGCTGGGGCTCCACCACAGCTACTCCAGGGCAAAGCTCCAAAGGGACCCTCCCTCACAGGAGCGGCTTTTTCAGCAAGCATCAGGAGATTCCCAGCACGAGGGGAGATGTGCAGGTCTTTGACATCTAATGAGGCACGTGGAACCTGAAAATGTTCTGAGGAGACTCTCTGCAGCAAAACAAAGCACAGACACAGAGCAGGGCTTCAGCAAACGCAGCTTTCTAAAGGAATCCTTCAGCTGTTGCCGGAGCTGCCAGGCGGCTCCTCGGGGGCACAGGCAGCTGCAGAGCCCCCAACCCAGCTCGGGCACGAGGGCTCCCTGGACCTTCCCCACCACTTCTTCATGCTGCTCGGTGGTATCCACTCAGCTGTAGCCTTTAAATGAGAAGGCCAGAAATGCAGAGGTGGGACCTTCTGTTACAGTGAAATACCAGCAAAGCCTCCAGCAGCAACAGCCGGCTCCGTTGCATTAGCTGTTGAGCACTTGTCATGCTGTTGGACATGCACATTAAGAAATTATAGTTTCTACATGGTTATTTCCTGAAGCTAACAGGTGTCTAAAGCCAGCTCCCAGCTCCATTTGCCATCCAAATATAGAGAACTTGAAGCAGTAATGGGGGGACTGGACAGTCCAGAAGCCTTATTATTCCCCCACTCCTCTGGGCACAGGGTTTTTTTTAAATACAGGAACTCACTGTTGACTCTTCAGGATTGAATATCCTGCAAATGAGGAAATCTGGGACAAGGACAGACTCTCGGCTGGTATGAAAGACCACAGCTCCGTGGCCAGCGCCCGACCGCAGTCCCAGCCACCATCACCCCTTTCTCAGAGGAGGCGACATTCTTTGCTTTAGATAGAGGAGCGGAAAGTTCAGGAGCAGAGTTGAAAAATCTATCTTCTTATTTTGAGCAACCTAGTGGAAATCTGGCTGCTCAACACTTCTGAAAACACCCGTCCGAACTGTCCCACACTGAGCATCCAAGGAACAAACTGCCAATATTAGTCAACGATCTGGGAAATGTCAGCTTGCCAAGGTCACGTAAGTCTGTGGCAGGAGAAGTAACAGGATCATCTGGCTCTTCTCCTGTTTCTCAGCCACAAAACTTTTTTCCTCCCCTAACAATTACATATGTGGGTTTCCTTAACAGTTTCTTTTTACATTCCTGTTTAAACAGCACAGGGAAAAGGAAGAGGAGACTTGATGTGGAAAATTAGTTTTGGAAATGTTGAGCAGCGTGGATTTGCCAACTTCTGTTCCTCCAGTCAATTCATTGTAGACACTCTCAGCTCTCACCGAAACGCTATTTTTAGGCTGTACGTCAGATTTCACAACTGAGACTGACAGGATTTTTCTAAAGGCTTCTCCCTGAGAATTAAAACAGAAAAACAACGTGGAAATTCTGCTTCCCTCTTTGTGCTGCTGGGGCTCCACCACAGCTACTCCAGGGCAAAGCTCCAAAGGGACCCTCCCTCACAGGAGCGGCTTTTTCAGCAAGCATCAGGAGATTCCCAGCACGAGGGGAGATGTGCAGGTCTTTGACATCTAATGAGGCACGTGGAACCTGAAAATGTTCTGAGGAGACTCTCTGCAGCAAAACAAAGCACAGACACAGAGCAGGGCTTCAGCAAACGCAGCTTTCTAAAGGAATCCTTCAGCTGTTGCCGGAGCTGCCAGGCGGCTCCTCGGGGGCACAGGCAGCTGCAGAGCCCCCAACCCAGCTCGGGCACGAGGGCTCCCTGGACCTTCCCCACCACTTCTTCATGCTGCTCGGTGGTATCCACTCAGCTGTAGCCTTTAAATGAGAAGGCCAGAAATGCAGAGGTGGGACCTTCTGTTACAGTGAAATACCAGCAAAGCCTCCAGCAGCAACAGCCGGCTCCGTTGCATTAGCTGTTGAGCACTTGTCATGCTGTTGGACATGCACATTAAGAAATTATAGTTTCTACATGGTTATTTCCTGAAGCTAACAGGTGTCTAAAGCCAGCTCCCAGCTCCATTTGCCATCCAAATATAGAGAACTTGAAGCAGTTTTTTTGGGTTGTGGTTTTTTTTTTTTTTTTTTAGAGAGAGGCTCTGTGCTTAACACATTTGCTGTAGCTATTTGGATCAGGCCAGGTCTGTACTGACAGAAGGGGGCTGCAGGGAGGACATCTCATCCGCACACACCCCAGTGGCTCAACCAAAAAAATATATTGCTGTAAAAGATTTGCTATTGCAACGTTGCTAAGCATTTTCATTCAATATCCACATGGATATTTGAGACTGCCTGATGATAATGCAGATTGTTTTGAATACTGCGGGGCCATTTATCCATTAGAGGCTTTGGACAAGTAATCCAGCTCGATTTCAGTTTGCAGATCAATGTGTCCAGATATTCGATTCCAGGGTTCTACGTAGCCTCACTGTGCAGGCCGAGGGCGGTGAGTTCACACAGGTGTAACTGAGCACAGAATCTACCTCCCAAGGGTTTTCTGGTGCTTCCTGAAGCTGACAAGATTAATTTAGCAATTTAGAAATCTGTTGCCAAGCCCAAGTCCCCAGAAGACTGCATAGCAATAGGAAGATTAAAAGCAGATGGTTCAGCAACCAAGGTTTTATAGTTAAACTTTTAACAGACTTAAAATTCTTGGGCTTCATATCAGCATCTTCATTCTTTCCTTCAGTTCAGTGTGTGTTAGTGTCTTCTGAGCACTTCCGTAGGGTGTGAAGCCAAGCACATTATGCTAACAATATGACCACAAAAAATACGTATACCTTTATGATAGGCTTAATAAGAGGTTAAGGAAATGTTGATTCTAGCTCAACCAAAGCACTATGCAATTAGACCATTTCCACATTGTTAATTTCCACAAAAGGATGCTGGAATTTAAAATATGAAGAGAGAACATTTCCGGGAGGGGCTTTAGCAGCTGTTAAACACAATCTAAAGACAGTTGCAGTTGACAAAGATCCTCCTCCATTAAGGTGAGGCATTTGAAAAGGGTTACGGGTGACTCCTGGGAGATGATGCCCACACACTGGTCCTGAGTTCCCATTCCCATCAGACCTGCACCATCCAAGGAAGAACGTGCCTGGCTGAATCCTTTGTGACTTGCTCCAAACTCCCAACTAACATCAGAAATGAAGGGAGGACAAGTGTCTGCCATTTGTCTACTAGAAACCTTCCATCTCTGCAGAAGTGGCAGTTAAAACAATCCCGCAGACTTTCCACGTAAGGCCCAATAAACACCAGATACAAATCAAATACACAGAAAATCTCTATTGGGCATTTCTTCCTCTCCAGTATCTTAGAAAACATCTTTATAACACAAGTCCAAGATCACAACTTTATTTTATGGCCACCCCATGCAGAAGCTGAATTCCAGGGCAGAGCTAACAAGGACACGACAGCCCTTTTCATGTCGTCTGCACTGAACAGCCTCAGGATTTGCTTTCTAGAGGTCATTTCAGTCACCTCTCACAAAGGCACTCAGGAAGGGGCACTAAGCAGCAACTGTTTCCCTCCAGAAATGACAAAAAAGAGTTTTGCATGAACAGCCTTTCTTGCCCAGACTACCCTCTGATACCACCGCAGCCTTTAACAGCACCAGCCTTGAGGTTCCTGGCTGTCAGAACTGAGGCATTGCAGAGACAGGTTTCCATCTCCCTTGTCAGGCCCATGTCAGTGCACTCCCTGCTTCAGAATAAAGCCAGAGTAATGCAAGTAACCACAACGCCTGATGCTGAAGCCTTCAGCCAGAGAACACAGCTGCCCTGATTCTTCCCATCCCTGAAAACAGACTTGCAGGAGTGTTTCAAAGCCACCCCATGGTTCTGGGTGCCCATTTTGTCACGGTGCCGTGGTGAGTCTCACTTTACCCTCTCCCAGTGTCACTTTGAAGGCAAAGTTAGTTGCAAAGACAATAAAAAACTGCACCTGCAAAAGCTGAGGAGGCCTGCTTTGAAAAACCAAACCCCAAAATACATTTGGACACATGAATATAGCGGCCAAACCTCAACTTAAATCTTCCATATGAAGTGTAAGGAATCAAATAACCATCCAGAAAAGATGTCTGCAAAATAACTTGGCTCATAATATTTTCATTTGGGTTAAATTAAAATAATTGTAAATCTTCAGCACACAGCACGAGAGCTTCATTCCATGTAACACTGTACGTATCCCATTAAGCTTTATACTCAGTTCAGCCCTACAAAAATGCTTTGAAAACCAGACCGAGTTGCCTTTCCTTGGGCAACCAATCACAAAACTGCAAGAAAGCAGAATAAGCTCCGTGAGTGAACTTTCTCCATTGCAGTTAACCAGAGCTAAAACAGGCAGGGGAACAGGAGGGGCAGAAGAAACATTCCTTGGAACGAAGTGGAAAAGCATCATTACACACTGATCTCTTGGAGCGGCGTTAAGCCTCAGCTGTGCATGAATTAGAAGCCAGTGCCAAGTTGACTATCTCACACATAAACATGGTTTATCTAATGATCCATTCGTAATGACTTCCAAGTTGTGACTTCCTGGGCATCCTGGAGGTTTAAGGAAAGAAGGCATCCAGCCTCGAAGGCTCCTCAGACACAAAGAAGTGAGCCCTGCTGGCTGTGACTAAGCTCTGCGGGGAGCAAGAAACTGGACATCATTTGCCAGGCTTTCTGCTAAGTCCAGAGGATCAAGAAAAGCAAAGGAGATGAAAAATCACCTCCATCCACAGCCCTGCTAAATCACTGCTCATCACTACAGATCAGATTTTGATAACATGATCAGAAAGCTCAATCCACACATTGGAATGGGAATTTACAGCACAACATACATGCAGTTGCCTATGAAAACCATGCTAACTCCCGCTGCTCTTCCCCTCATTTTGGATCATTTCGCCTCAACTGTCCTGTCTTGACAACCCAGTCCCTCAGGGTATTCACAAAATTGGTGTGAGCGAAGCATGGGAAGAAGAAGGGTGTTTGCAGACCCTGCCTTCACTATCCAGGTTGAAGGATGGTCCCAGCTGGGTGAAATACAGACACGTGATGAGACTCCTGGCCCCCTCCCTTACACAGAACAATTGCGTGTGATCCCGTGAGATGCTTCACAATGCAGATGTTACTGCAAAGGTATTGTGGTACTCCTGGACCATCAACAGATCACCCGAGCTCTGGTCTTCATCCAGTACAGGAAGCTGTCATGGAGATCAACCCTGTATAATCTGGCAGCTCCTGCAGGCTCACCCTCACCACAGCGCACAGCTGTTGGGTGCTTCCACTGCACCAGGAGCTATATCCAGCTCTGATAATGAAGCACACTGATATCCCCTGCTTCATTCCTGAGCATCAGTCTGAGTTCTCCTGGAACCCCTCAACTTCTCCTTTCCAGAGCACTACATTTTGTAGGATCTCAGCCCCAGCCATGCGGGCAGAGCAGAGACTCCTGGGTCTTATTGAACCTCTCATTGACTTTGTGATGCTTGGAAATAATCACTCCATTTCTCCAGTCCATCTATAAACAGAGTATTAACATTCCCACCCCACACTTGTATTGGCACCAAGTGCCAACCTTAAAGAGGGTTTAAGAATCTTCGCTAAAGGTGGCACAGAAGGGCAAAGGTTAATGATTAACTGGCACAGTTCTGCTCATTAGTTCTTGTAAAGGAAGAGTTCAGAGTAAGTTAAACCTCAACACATGAATTTATTTCCAGAGCTCTTTCTGAAATTGCTCCTTCATATTGGTGCCAATAAATCTTACATTCCAGCCATGCTTCTCTAATAGATACAGGCATAAATTCTTATTTTTAGTTGGCCAGATTCGTGACCAAGAAAAAAGGAAGAATTAAGCAAAAGCTGCAGCTAGCATTTATCTATCTCTGTCCTGCAGCCTTCTTTCTCATTACTCCTGCAGTTCTCATATTTAGAGGCAGCCAAGCTCTCCACATGCAGCTTTAATGGAACACCTATCCCCCAGCATCCAACTGCAGCATTCAGCTGGGACCACAGCTGCAAATAAAAACCATCGTACACTTCCCGAACAAACACAGCAACCATAGCGTGGATAATACCTTGTACCACTGAAACAAGAGCCATCCAAGGATTTCAAAGTGCTTTACAGACATTCATAATTTAAAATAATCCACATCCTCCTAAAGGCAACACTGGATCCTCACTTTGCAGATGAAGAATAGAGGCATTAGAAGATTAAGGGATCAAGGGGCACAAAAGACTAAGGCAGCACTGGACAAGGTCCTGCTCACAAGCCCATACATCACAGCAACTGGACTTTGTGATGGTTTCTGCAGGCACTGTAACCATTGCTGTACACTTCTGCAGTTTGTTTTATCAATTTCTGTTTCATTTCCTAAATTACACTCTCAGATAATGTTATACTGCCCCTATTACCCTCATCTTCTTGTCTGATCTGAACACCATTGTTTCATACCGGTACCATTATGCAGTCCATACCAAAGCTTTGGTGCAACAGCTACAATGTTTAAGGTCTTTTCTGTACATTAGATATTACTAATAACTTACTAAACATACCCTGCTTTTACTGACTTTCCTGCCCAGGCAGTATGCTTTCTGACACTGTAAAAGCTATGGCTTTTATGAGATGAGCTGTCCTTTCCAGGAGGAATCCAGGGTGCCAGCCTTCTGAAGCAGGGCCTGTTCTAGCCTAGGTTTTTCATTCCGCAGAGGTTGTGTTTACTGAATAACCCTCGAAGGTTCAGACCCCGGTTTAAAAGTTTTAATTGACGCACACAAAAAAGTTAGATGCGGCCCTGTCTCTCCTGATGGACCTCTCCCTGCAGACCGTGAGACTGGGGAGTTTAAAAGATTTTGCTCCTCCACTTCACTGCTGTAAAACCTACCTCCTCACTCTATAATTAATCCCAGTGAAATGAAACACAGCAGCCTAACGGATTCACCTGTTGTGGTGCAAAGTACAAAAAAGCTGACTGAGTATACAACTTCAGAGGTGCAGCCCGGCTTTTCTAATGTACCTCTTAATGAGCACCTTGTACATGACCATCACAGAGCACAGGACAGGCCAAAGAGATACAACAACAAAAGGCTTCTCCAACGGTAGATAGAGGTGAAGCAGCGCTGCGGTACGCTGAATTATAAATGAGAAAAGAAAATGTAAAGAGAGTCTGTCTCATGCAAAGCCAAAACCAAATACAAGGCTTGCTCCAGCCAAAGTACAAGCTGAAAATAGAGATCCAGTTTGCTTCTGAGCTGACCTAAAACAAAGGGCTAAATTCACACCTAAGGAAGAACACTGGAAGAGAAAACAAACCCAGAAAAAGCCTCAGGAATACAGTGGTGTTCTTGTGAGTGCAACGGTTTTCCTTGCTCCAAGTCATGGGTGTAACCAGGCGGAGTTACGGTGAGAGAGGAAGAGACATGTTCCCTGCTGTAGTGGCCTCATTTGATGTGTGCATGGTTCCACCTTTGGGGAGAAGTGCTGGGTATGGTTGATACGTCCTCTGTAGTCCTTTCCACTTCCGTGATGCAGAAAGTGTCACTCTGGTAACTTTTAAAACTGGATACTTATAAAAGCTACCAGAGGACTATTAAGGGTGCAGAATAGCTTCGTGAAAGAATGACCATTAGAGCTACTTACTCAGGCTCTTCACTGAGTGTAAATAGCTGTAAATCACAGCAGGCAGACAACCACTGCACCTCTGGGCCCGCTGCTGGCCACCTTCTCCCCTTCCTACCTTCATCAATGGCTGAAAGAGGGCAGAATCAAGCCCTGCCTTTCCCCACCAGGTTCACAATAGGAATAACCCCTGCCCAGGGATTGTTCTAGGTAAAATCTCAGGTCCATAACTCTGACTGAACAAGGGAAGTGTCATAGTCCTTGTACAAGACAAGGAAGGTGAAGAGAGTCCTTGAAAAATATAAGCATCGCTCAGCAACAACTTAAATAACATGCATTATTGACGTGCTTTTCAGGTCGGTAACTAGAAAGAAAATTAACTCTTTCCCAGCTGAAACCAGGACAAGGAGAGACAAAAGACGAACAACACTATGGAGATGAGATAATGGTATTTTATACTTCAAAAGAGTATGATACAAAGCTGAGATTTTACTGATGGACTTCAGTTAAGGAATCATTATACAACAGCAATTTGAATATCCTAGCACTGGACTTGTCGCAGGAAAAATCATTCAAAGCTTGGCTGCATTTTAGCTATATCAATTAAAGTTGTACAACACAGTATGACATCAGATAGCAAAACTTATTCCAAGCAAGTATTTATATAGTGCTATTAAATGACAAGGATTTGGTTTAATTGGTGAGTAAATGGAGCTGGAGGTTGCTAAAGTAGTCTCTAGCAACCAAGAAGATCACTGGGGCAGAACAAATTGTTTTACTCTGTTTTGTGTGTCTGCATTTTAAGCCTTCCAGACGCTATAGTAAATGTAATAATAACACTGTATAATGAAGATGGGTTGAAATAATGAGTTTGGGGTGAGAGGGTAAAGCAGTGACTTGTATAGCAGTATTTCACCAGGAAAGTAGAGAGAAGCTGATGGAGTTTCTGCCTGGAAAGGGATAAGGAAAAGTGGATCACTGTGATAAACTGTTTCTGGAGGATTTCCATTAAAGGTTGCAGTTTAGATATGTAGGACAGCTTTACCCAGACTCAGTGAATTGCTGCAGCACCAAGAAAACTTAGTGGTACTGTAGGCAAGAGTCAAAGCTCTAGGAGATAGTGAAAAAAAGGTTTGGAAAGCACAGACAGACAAATTCAGATCTTTCATAAACTTTCATGCAGCACTCACTTGAATGGACAAGGCACTGTAGCACCATCCTTTCCAACAGAGCCGACCCAGAGACAAGATCAAGAGACTGCTCTGGCGACAAGAACACACCCTCATAAGTACTGAATGCTTCTCTCAGCGTCTCTGTTAGCAAAGCTTTACTCCTCCACGTCTCCAAAAGAAGCTGCAAATACCATCTGGACAGATCTATGGGCCAGGATAATTTACACCAGCTGGAAATCTGACCCACCTATTAAATGCAAGGGAATAGTCATGACTTCTTTCCTCCTGCATTGACTAAGATCTCCCCAACCCTACTCCGAGAACTCTCCAGGCGTTGACCACAGAAAACTGAGTGGAAATCCCCAGCCAGGAATAAAACATATGTTTAATAAATGGTTATTCAGAAAAAATGGAGGGAAAAAAAAATAAGAAAAGAAAGAGGAGGAGGAGGAAGAAAGGAAAAGGTTTGTAGTTGTGAGATCATGAGTCCAACCATATAAGTGATGACTGAGTGTAATCTTGTGTTTCAACAAGATGAAGAAAAACATGTTTTTGAAACTGTTGAGTGTGGTGTTCCCAGCCAACAGATACTCTTCTATTGGCCTGCGAGTGACCCTTTCAACTTGGGCTTTCCTCCAGCCTGTGGGTCCACGGCAATGATTAGAGAGTAGAAAATCCCTGCTACTGGCCAGCTGTGCTCCAAATTACCTTACTTAACCATTCCTATAAATATAATTGCTTGTTTCCATGGAATTGCATCAGAATGACCTGCTCACCCCTTGCATAATTCATATATCTGCGATCTCTGTCCCTGTCAGTAAAAATCTCTTTCTTCTGCAGATGTATGAAAGCACTGTGAGGACACAGTCAATTTGTCATTAACCAGGGAAATGGAGGGAGCAAATAACCCAGCTACGGCAAAACTATGAAGAGTGCAAAGCATAGGTAAATTATGTCCTAAAATGTACAATAAAAATATGGAAATAGGGAAGAGTTCAGTGCTGCTGCTCAGTATAGACACTATAGACACCATATACCAACATCAACTGGTAGGTTTACACCAGGCAGCACAGTACATGTGGGTATGGCACATTGAGCCCAGCTCAGCACCTCTAGTAGTTAATTAGCACAGGACAGTCTGATGACAGATAACTACAGTTCACACTGGTGGTGCATAAACTGTGTGGAGAAACACTGTAAAAACACAAGTCTCAGTTCAGGTGAGAGCAGCAGTGTCTCCTGCTAACCTGGAGGAAGTCCCTTCCAAACCGAGTAATTGAGTGCTTTTTCCTGCCTCGATTCAGCCTCTCCTCCCCAAATTCAGGTAGCATTCACTCCTCACGCCCCTTTTCTCCTTCCTGGCTCTTCCACCACAGGTGGAAGGAACTGGTGCTCATGACCTCTATGCTAAATGAGTGCTGTTCCATCCCCAAAAAAGCCCCTGGCAGAGCAGGTTTTCCTGTGATCCAAGCAAAGGGGAAAGTCAAGTAAAAGCAGAGGCACAGAAGGAGGAAGTTTCGGTGGCTCAGATGAGGGAAGAGTGTCCCTGCATTTTGGGCCACACCATGGGAGGTGAAAAAGACTACAAAGCCTCAGGCAGCTAGAGGACAATATTTGGAAAGAGCCTGGGGGATTTAGATAGAAAATTTTGTATCTAAAACCAAGGAAACCCATAGTTCAACTTCAAGATAGGTCAGGTCAGCCATGGAGAGAGATATGGACAGAGAGGAGGAGAGGTGAGAATTCACCCCCTTTGCTTTAAAGAAAAGCCAGAGAGGAGGAAAATCAACTAAACGTCACAGCCAGTGAAATAAGTAAAACGTCTGGGAGGCTATTTTCTTGGTAACAATCTACTGTAAGTAGACCCTTGTATTAGGACATAAATGTGACTTCCACAAAGATGTAAGTGAACTCCCTTCATTCAAAGGCTGCTGTAGGATGGACATTTTCATGGCACTCCCTCGCTGCCCCACTGGACCCACCACCATTTCCTGTCAGGCCCTTCACTCGGCAGGGCAGCCCCGCTCCTGACAATGACTGAGGCTCAGGACTATTGTAACCAAAAAAGAAAATATGTTCCCATTAAAAAATGTGGATGATAGCAATTAATTCCACATTTTTGTGAATAAATATCATGTGTTTTTTGCCAAAGCAATTTGGCTTGTTCGTGGAAGCTAACAGTGACACATAAATCTATTTTCCCTGTTGCTCAACAGACCATCTCACTCTGCCGACCAGATTTTTTAGCAGAAGAGGTTTTTTCTTTCGATCTTTCAGTCAGCACCTTAAATGGTACTTGCTGTCCCTCTTCATGTCAATCTCTGGGATACAATGCTCATTCAAAGCTAGTCAAGACAGTCCTGTGACTGCTCGGGGTTTTCACCAGCCACTGACACTGATGACTTTATTTCTCAGGGGTGATGTCATGGAGTCAATGACCAGGATCTCTCCTTCTCCTGCAGCCAAACCCAGTAGAAGAGACGTGTTGTGAGCATCCCCACCACCACTATGGGCTATGCTGAACCACCCATCCCACTCTCCCCGTTGCACAGCTAGGGAAAAGCTCTCCCTTGGCATCTGTGATCCTGCGTTACTGAATACCAAGGAAGGACCAACATTGGAGCAGAGAAAGGTCAAGCCATTCTGAAGAAAAGCTAATAGACCCCTGTCTTTTCCCAGCTGTATTTACTCTGTTTTACTCCACTGATTTCAGCATATTGAATTGTGGAAGTGTAAAACCAAAGTAAAGCTGCATGGATTCTGGCTGTTTTGAAGCTTTACAGATGTTTGCTGGCCTTACGTGAGAGAAGCATCACTATTTTATTGACCAAACTCTTTTTTTTTGTTTTAATATGGAAAATCTCAGTGGCACTTCACTCCATTTGTCTTTTTTTCTTCTTTAGTCATATGATAATGTACACTTATAACCGGTGAATCATCCCCCCGAAAAGTCATAAAGAGAAAAATAGCTTGTATGTATGCCTCAGCGGTCAATGAATCACTGACGACAGGTATAATGGGAATAATTATATACTGCTGAGAAACTTTACTCAAAGCCCAGCTCAGAAGGCTAGTTTCAAAACTTCTGAGTTGTGCAGTTGGATCCAAGGTTGCAAGTGCCAGGTTAGGAAACAGCCAGGAGAATTTCAGATTTGTGTTATTGCAAGGAAATATTCTCTCCAAGTGTCTGTTATGTGTTGACAAATTGTTTATACTTAACCAAGCAATAATAATGAACAGTCTAAATAGACATTGATTTCTATGTTTTTAATTCACTTTTAGTGGGAAAATATCCTGGCAACAGAAATATGGATGTCAAGCTTTGGATGCCAGCCACTGCTTTATAATGATGCTATTTTAAGCAGTAATATGTATTATTTGGTATAACAACATATACTTTCAGGGTCTGATCCTGGAAGTTCCTACTCCAATGAACTCCAGTCTTCCAATCAAAGTTTCTGGGATTACACACATGAATGTGAATTTCTAGCAGACAGCGTCCAGACAAAAAAAGGTTTCAGTCTCAATGCAGTTTGCCTGCTGCCTCCTAGAAAGTCAGTGAAAATACAAATGTGATGTAATAGCTCCAGAATGCAAGCGTAAAATCCTTCCTAAACCAGCTCAAAGAAACGTAGCAACTACAAGAAGACATGCTCATTCCATCAAGCCCTGCTATAGAAGGTGGCTTTGATATCCCTACCAAACAGGGACATTGCCTGTTTTGAAGAGCACACATCACACAGAGTAGGCAGGACAGCCTTGCAGTCTGCACGGGCTGCTGACTCCAGTGTTCAGCTGGATCTGTATCCCAGGCTGAGCTCAGCCCTGGTACCAGCTCTGGCAGCCCCCAAGCTTTTGCACATCTTTAATCAATGTGGAGCCAGGTCCCACCATCACCCTTGTGAGCAAAGACAGGAGCTATTTTGTTCTCAGATCTGCTGAAGCCTGTTAGAGAAAAAAGATGCCCTCTCACAGTAACGTACCTGTGTCCACTCCCATCAGTGTACCATATGGATTCTCTTAAAATGCCGAATTCCTCACACAAGAAAAACTAACAAAATGGATTATGAATGAATTGGATCCGCCGTGTGCAGCATGAGCCTGCCATCTGCCAATGGCAGACAAAAGTCTCTAAGCATCAAATATGCTCTTCCTCCCAAATATTCCAATGGTGCAAGGAAATGGTGATCAGCACCATCCTGCTTCTGTCACAGCAGTACAGATCTGTACATCAGCGTTTAAGTCAGTGAAGTGATAATCATCCATACCTGGGAGGAGAAGGTGGTTACAGGAACTCCTTCAGTGGAGAGAAACAGGCACCTTCTGAGAGCAATTCATTTGATCCATCTTATACATCTGTGTTAGGATAAGCTGAATCACCCTTTGGAGGTTCCCATTTCTCCTTGTCAACTGCAAAGGGCGCATGGCTTCAGTCAGGTTCAGCTCAAACATAAATGTCTGATTTCTGTATGCCTTGAGTTAGAGCAGAAATATCTCACCCTTAGCTGGGAGAGTAGTTGAAAAGAGATGAGTGGCTGCTGTTGCATTTCTGGGAAATGTGAGAGATTATATGACCTGTTAATTTATTCCAGAGTTTCCCTTTATGCTTTAACAATACTGTTCAGTATTCAGTTTAAGTCATAACACTTAATGGCTTGTGGTCAGCTAAGCTTATCCTGCATTTCTGTGCCAGCTTAAAAAATAAACAAAGCTGTGTCTACTGAATGGCACAATTAGAGGGATTCATCCTACTCCTACCCCAAAACCCATACCAGAACATACAAATACTATTTCAATTACAGAGAAGATGGAAGAGTCCTTTACATCCTGCTGTAGGAGATCGGGAGTCAAACAGTTTGTTCAGATGAGAACATCACTCTTTAGGGGACCTGAACACTCAGAACAGCTTAAAATTAACACTACTTTCATTTCAAAAATGTCTAGTGGCCTCAGGTAAGATGGGAGATGCAATGCACTTACTTAGGCCTTCTTTCCACCGCTGAGCTAACTCAACTAATGACCCTAGTAAGAGATAATGCCTGTCCTGAAGAATTTACAACCAAAATCCCTACACAAGGTGTGGCAGGAGGCACAGACAGTAAAAGAGGTACAGCAACTCTTATAAAAGCTTGTTGGCACAGCTGGGAATAGTATTTAATACTCAGCTGGTGAAAAAATAGAACAAACAACCCCCCAAAAGCCAACAACTTGTTGAAGATACTCCATATGTCAAGCAATGGGAACAAAATTCAAGCCTCTTCAGCCTAGAGATACTTCACTCTCTCAACACTGCCAGCTCTTCAGCAAAACTGAGATTACAAAATTGTTTGAAAGTAAGATTCAAAGTTGACAAGGTTTACTCTGAGGTTTACTCCTAACCCTCAGTTTCTCTGCAGGCCTCTTCTACTCTCCCCAGTTTCAGGCATCAGTAGAACAGATGCTCCCACACTCAGCTGTGTCTCTGAGTGGTCACCCTGTACTGAGACACTGCCTGAGCTTGAGTGTCGCTGAGTTACACGGTCAGACCTCAAGCTCCACAGAAGTCTGAAGATGTAAGCGAGGACGAGCGGCTGCAGGTGCTGACACCCAGACATGCAATGTTAAAAACCTGACATACAAAGTATGTGCCATGCCAAGCTCACCAGTAAGTCTTCCTCCTTACAGTCTGCACCACCTCGAGAGCACCCCTCCCTTACAGGGTCTATGCACACTCAGCTGCTCCCATCACAATTCATGAAGGTTGATTGCAATTTCTTGCCCCCAAAACAGTTCTGTAGAGATACTCAGTCTCTGAATCTGCTGCACAGACCTTCTCCATGCGATCAGCTTCCTGGTTTAAAAGCCATCAGCCAACTTATACGTCTCCATTTCTTCAAAATCCTATTTTAATTTAATTTCAGCAAATCGGATTGTAACTATTTAAAGCTGTTTTGTGGGTTGCGTGCTTTGAAGAAGAAATCATTCCAAGAAACTTTAGAAAATTTCCATTTATCCTCTACTGTTTCTCTGCCCTTATGCACCTTTCCCACCAGCCGCTGGAACGCCGTCTGCCATCCCACCTCCTCCCGCTCCCGCATTCCACACTCAATGGGCTCCTCTGCAATCAAAAGCTTTCTCCTACCTCATGGTGCTATTATGAAAGACAAATAAATTCTGTTTGTTACATTCAAAAGGAAACTGCTTGGCCCTGTCTAAAAATGTAAGGCATATCTACAGAGCCCATCCGTCTTTTTTACCCTTTTCTTAGAAATCGGTACAATTAGGATCTTAGGATGAAAGTGCATTTTTGAGTAGATCAAGCAATGAGACAGGCCATTTTATCCTAAGTGTCTATATGGAACTTTGAGTGGTTTCTTAAATCTATCATAATAAAAGCAAAAAAACAAACTATGAAGCCATCTCCAAAAATTTAAGCTCTTTCCCAATCTAAAACAACCTCTGTTTCTGCTAAACAGAATGCAGTTGGCTGATTTGAGGGCAAGAGGGTGAGGAAGAGAGGGAATATCTTAAAATATATTTTCTACATACTCTTCCCTATGCTAAACTATATAGTTCAAGTTTCAAATGGAGCCACCTCTCATTGCATGCTACCCTCTTCCCCTCCTGTTCCATGAAAAGCCATAGTTAACTACTAAGTCCTTTGTTTCCTCTTTTAACTGTCTTCAGCATCTATACTTCCTGCAGTTACATCCTTGTAATCTACAGGTTCATATCTAATAATATCAGAGTTTTTCTGAAGTAGGATTTCCAAGCTGTGCAGTGAACACACATTAATTTGCAGATCAAAGCTGCCATTGTCATGACATTAAAAATCAACCCGGTCAAGGTTATACAACATAGATTCAGCACAACCTTCGCATCCAGCCCTATGAAAATCACGTGGTGAATATTTTCATTTCATAGAGAGAGCTGCTAAACTCCTCAGTGACTCCTGGCAACCTACCAGCATCGCTGCCTAGTTATGGGGTCTGGGTGACATGCTGCAGTTCTGTCCCATAACCAGTATGTCCTGAGGGAAAAAAATGAAGAAAGAAAA
This sequence comes from Calidris pugnax, assembly GCF_001431845.1. Lineage (NCBI taxonomy): Eukaryota > Metazoa > Chordata > Aves > Charadriiformes > Scolopacidae > Calidris > Calidris pugnax. The sequence continues at coordinate 2,050,313 of NW_015090778.1, read as the reverse complement.
AAGAAAACAAAATCCCAGCCTGTGGAAGGGTCCTTGCTCAAGTTTTGGAAGAGCAATCTTTCTTCTCTTCTGGAGGACAATGTGGTGCTCAGAGCATGTGGTAAAGGTGCCACACAAGCACAGGAGATGAGTGAGGGCATCTGGCAGCAGTGTCTGATATGACAACAAAAACCCAGGTGCTGCTGGCACAGCACCCAGACAGTACTGCTGCCAAGGCAGCGGCACCAACAGCAGCAAACACCATTCCCAGCCTTTTCCTTACACCTTCACAAAGGTGCAAATGTGACGAGTACTCTCAGAAGACCCTCACTGGGAGAGACCCTCTACACAGGGAGGGCGAAATGCCAACCAGCCTTTGCTCGTATTTCCTGAGGGCTGCTAGAATCATGTGCTAATCCTGTCAAAGCTCTCTACCCCCACTGCCAGTGGTGCACACATAAATCTGCATCGTGCTAGCAATCACCACAAGAACACATGCAGGGGGAGGAGCAGTCTTCTTTAACACGGCTCTGCTTTCAAGTTACCCTGCTGGGTCACCTTACACACCCGCTCCCAACATACCGAAAGACGGTATCACGCCAGAACAGATTTGCCAGAAATTCTCCTTCAACCACCCAACAAGTGTCCCAACCCAAGGACAGAACTGCAGCGCTCCCACCAGCCAGCCCCCGGGCACAGCCACAGAAGCACAACACCAGCCCAAGGGGAAGACGGCACTCCAGAAATTGGGGAGGAGGGAGAGATAAAAAATATATCCTATATCCTCCTGTTTATCTAGGTTTCACGTGCATGCTCTGTGTGGTTGTGAGGAATTCCCTGTTTCCTTCATAAAAATGAATTGAGGACCAACCACCCAACAAGGAGGGCAGCTATGGTGTGCTGCAGCAAGGGGAAAGGAGGGGAGCACCACAAGTGTCCTACCCTACCCTCCTGATGGGACCACAGAGGGCAAAAGCTTTAACAAATCTGTTTTGCAACACCTATTGCTCTAAAATGGAAGAAGGAGAAGGGGCAAAAGAGGTAGGGAGGCAGTGAAGAAGTTTCATTACTGGGGGTCAAAGGATTTCTTCTGAAATCCTGGCCCCATGCATGAGGTCACTGGAACGCCTCAGCTTGCCATTGACTGCTGTGTGGCTACAGGGCAGACAAACCTCTGTGCCACAGTTTGTAAACCTGCAAAGGTAGGAATATGAGCATTTCCCCTGCTTCAGCAGGGCTTGTCGAGGCTTGGAGGTTTGCAGTGTGCTGCAAGATCAAAGGATCAGAATAATATTACAGATTCTGTACAGGGCCATGTACTATTTGCAACATCTGGAGGTGTGGCGGGTTGCTTAGCTTGCAAAGGAAAGCAGGAAAACAGAGATTTCACAAGCCCTTATATTGCAATTTGTTGGGTTTGAACTGGTCCTCTGTGAGACAGGCATGCAAGGCTGCTATGTCCCGAAAAGCACTTACCTCAGAGGTACCAAAGTTTCAAGATTTGCCCTAATAGTACCCTGGAAGGGAAGGGAAGACACTGAGCTAGTTCTTCTCTTTGTGAAAATACAGCTTTTTCTTGATCTTGTGAGTTGCCTCTCAACCATTTGCCCCTTGCAAACGTCTTTCTCTCTTTCTGAGGCCCTTCAGCTTGTTGCAAAACACAATATAAATCCTGGCATTCTCAACACTGCCACAGGTTGTGGTTCCCTGAGAGGTCTCATATTTCTGGAGAAATAAGGACTCTTTTGCTTGTCACAGGAAGTCAAGGTCTTTCTTACAGCAGACACGAACACAGTATTCCAGGAAAGCACAGGGATGAGTTCACAATTACAAATGTGAGTCAGTGTTTCTGTGAACACATACAAACAAAAATATATGATACAGATCCCTTGTTCCAGCCACCATGAAAGGTCACTTAAGTTTGACAACCTGAGTGGAGACCTCTGGTAGACCTCTTTTGTCAGGTTTGGGAGCTCCAGCTGCCACACCTCGTTTTTTTCAAATTTAAGTATCTTAAAACGTTTGGCAGTGAAGTGTTTGCCAAAGATTAAATGTTGATCCAGCGCTCAATGAAATCAATGAGAGCCTTTCCATCGACTCCAGCGAGCTTCACAGGACTGGGCTCCGAACGCCTGGCACAGCTCTGACCACACACCGGTCACCCAGGCTCCAGCCGCAGCTCAGCACCTGCGGGCTCCAGACCTGGCCTTGCCAATGCAAGCAACAGGTATGTTTTATAATTTACCTGGGCTCCTGATTTAGGGCTGAGACACACAAAGAAAAATTTGTAAAAGGTGCAGAAAATGCAATGAAATAGAACTGCAAAACACAACTGGCAGGAAAGGTTGGGTTTAGTTCTTGAGAAAAGAGCACGCTACCAAAAAATACAATTGAACCATGGAAACCTATGGAGGGAATGTGAGATTACGTCAATGACTAAAACTTTTACATGATTTTACATGAGTATTGTAAGAATGCAAAGCTTTACATTAAAAAAAAATATAAAATAAGAAAGCAAGAAATGTCTTGCTTGCAAAACCTTGGAAAAGTAGTCAAATGAAAGCTCACATTAATGCTGGCCTTACCCGAGATCCTCATTACAGAAACAACGCTCATGAGCAGACACCACCAATCCTGGACTTTACTCAAAAGCAAGGACAGCCAAGATTTTATAAAAAAGTTTCTCAGCTGATGCAGACAGCAAATAAGCTTTTTGGGAATCATGCCAAATGCAAGATGAAGGACGATGAAACCGGATTTGAAAGAAACAGGAAAGAAGTTTACATGGACACCACCTGCAAGTTTGACAACAGGACTGAAAAGGAACACCTCCACCCCAGGCACACACATAAAGCCACAGATCGCTCTACATCCCACGACCTGAACTGGTCATCTCCTGGCTGGAATGAGGCTGGAAGGCTTTACCATCGAGGGAACAAGCTACACAGTGTCTTCATCCATTACCTCAGTCAAGTGGAAACAGGCATTAGTGACTACAAACTGAATCAAAAATTACTGAGACAGGAAATAATGCAGAAACTCTTCACACTAATTAACAATTATATATGCATGCTGTGGGACATGGTAGCTGGTCCCTCACCTGAAGTCTTTCAAGCTGAAGTACTGCAAGGGTCCTGTGTGTATCTGGAATATTAGAAATTCATTTCCTTCTAACTCTATGAGGTCTTTTTTGATAAAAGAAGTTTAAATTGAGACTGGATGTTGTTCTCAGAGATATGTTCCGGTTCAGCCACATGTTAATGGCTGTAATGCAGAAAACACTGGATGAAATGCCACAGGCTGTAATATGCAGGTGTTCAGGCAAAAGAATCACAGGGGTCCCCATGGGCCTTGAAATCAGTGAACTGTGCAGAGAGCAATTAAACACTCTCACAATTGGAGATGACTTTGGTTTCCTTTGCTGAAAGCCTCAGTGTGCAGCTGGTCACCTCTCACTCTGACGTTTTGCTCAGTAACCCTGAGCATGAAGGCAGAGCAGAATCTGATGTATATGTGCACGTACACACACACACACATATATATACACATATGACCCTTTTGTGTGACACCATGGAGCAAAACAAGACAAAAGGGATCAGAGAGCTGCTCAGACCGTGTGTACCACAGCACAATGACCTACCGGTGCCATGGTCTCTGGTGATGCTCAAGTCACAGCTTTGGCTTCACAGTCAAGTAACAGCTAAAGATAAACTACCCTTCAAGTAAATTCAGATCCAGGACTCGGGGAGCGCTCTGCATCCCTTCTACAAGGCTGTTACTAGTAAGTAATTCTACAAACTGAATTACTTGAGCCAGCAGTTCAAACCAGAATGTGTCCTTACTGCCAGTGACCAAAGAAATGAAGCTTCTCTCGGTAGCTTGTACAGAAGTATTGTTCTCATTTGGGAAAGCACTCATAGAAGACTGTGGCGCATGGAAATTTACAAAGCTATATGATGAAATGTGGGACAAAAAGGATACTGGATAGTCTAACGAGTACACTGCATCTTTAGGGCATTTCCCACCGTAATATTCAGTGAGAAACTGGTATCCTCATCTCCCAAAGAGAGAAACTGAGGCAGAGAAGGGTTATATGACTTGCAAAATGCTGTATCAGATCTGGGAAGGCGCCCTGCAAGGCTGACTCATTGATCTCTGCACCAACACACCATCAAGAGGAATTGTTTCTGAGCCAACACCCAGGTCGTTGAAGCTGATAAGGAGCCAGGGGGCCAGTGACGTCATGTGTCAAAGTCTTGCAGATACCTGTTTTAGGACAGAGGGTGACTATTTCTGATGAAAAGTTTAGAGTATAGTACAGCAAGCCCACACATCTTACAGATCCCAAAGTCTCATCTGGAATGAATCAGTATCAATTCAGACTTTATTTAAACATATTGTTTAAATACAGTTTATCCCTCTTGATGCTGGGTTGAGAAGTTCAGTCTTTCAAGTATATTCTTTCTTACACTGAAATTCTCTTCTATTTAGGAACAACTTGAAAACACATGAACGCAGAATTAAGTGCTCAGATACCTTAATCCCGTTATCTGTGATGCTTTTTGCAGGACATTAGACTGACGTGTCTGTGGGACTGTACACACCATGCCACAGCAGTATAGCAGTGTCTGGGAATAGCTACAACAGGAACTGTTTGAGCTTACAGCATTCTGTGCCACATGCGTAATAAGCACACTATATTATGGAAAGTATCTGGAAAGCAAGCTCCCAAATGTCCTGAGCCAAGAGAATTGAAAGCAAAATGTATAGCGTAGCTATATCTTTTAATTTTTATAACATTCTGTTTCTCTGTGATAAACAGCGTCTTCCTAGAAATTTGCAATTCAACTTCATGTAAGTTTGTCCCCTGAACAATGTTATTTGCTGTTTCTTCTCAAAACCATCTCACATTGTTCCCTACATTAATTCCTTCTTAGTGAAATACCTAGTATGGTCAAATGAACGATGAATGGCAAACTTTCTAAATTTGAGTATAAACTTGTCCAGGAGTAAACCTTTTAAGGACACTTTAAGGAGACAGAAGCTTAAATCCAATTTTCAACAGTAATCTAGGGCCAGATTGTAAGGCTGCGTTGGCATCTAAAGATTTAGAGTGATTCCTATTTTTATCCTAAACGGCTATATACCCTTCAAAAATCCAGCTGCTACAAACCAAAGACTGTGTTTACACTGACTGAGAGGAGGGCACAGCGATCTCTGAAATAGCTGCACAGTCCAATCCATCCACACGCTGAAGACAGGACAAGAGGCTCAGGCCTTGCAAGGGACACAGCTGGGACAGAGGGGCTTTAACAGCCCAGGACAACTGCTCAGTGCCACAACTCTGCTGTCCAGAGCTGGGCTGGTTGGTGCTGTGCTTCACTGGCCCCAAGTCCTTCTGAAACGTGGTATCAAAATCTCACCAACCAATCTCTATCTCTCCTCAGTGCACCTAGGGTCATATCTTTAATAAGAAGATCTCTAATAAACAGCAAATAGAGCATTCATACATGTTTATCAGCTGTTTTGAACATTTACAGGTGTGAGCTGTGTGTTGCAGAAATCTCATCATCAGTAGATGCTTTCCAGCCCAACTGCCCCAGCTATAAGCAGTCAGTTGCTCTCCAACCACATGTAGATCAGTAAAATTTACTAAACTGAACTGGTTTTGACTGTTTACAAACTAAACTCACTTTTAAAAGGAATGACTGAGAGGACTGTAAACACTACCAGCTTCAGCGGTGTGAAAGGTCCCAGAGGGGAAATAGTGTGTACGGGGCTCTGCCGCACGAGGATCAGAGAGGTTTCTGTCCCTCGCAGAAGCCGGTATCAGACGATGCAGATGCTGCTGTGCTCATCAGCACCCACGTCTCCTGCAGCTCCCTTGAGTGACAGGGTAAAAATGCTGGTTGTACTGATGGCACAAGATGCTCAGCCTGAGACAGAAAACCCTTTCATCAAATGCACTTATGTCTTATCCAGAGAAGACATCAGGAATTAAGGACCTGCTCCCTCAGCTCCAGGGTCAGGAGTTCGTGCACTTCAGTTTGTCCCCACTCAGCAAAGCAAACACACAAATACTGAAAGACAATAAGACTAATAAGCCCATGCCTCAAATTAACCATGTGCTTAAGTGTTTTCCTGATTGATTCTGGACTGCAGCCTGAGGACCAACAGAGTGCCTTCTGCCACCTCCCAGCACGCAGAAGAGTACCTGGCTCTGAAGAGCAAGTGTCTCTACTGATTTCCACAGCCTTTTTCCTCTTGGGTAAGCATTGGCAAAATCCAGCTCAAGAGTACCACCTAGCCTTCCTACAACATTTTACAAACACTAACCAGTGAGCTCAACATCACCAGATTAAGTAGTTATCAACCCTTGCACCTGTCCTACAAAAGCCAGATTTAAAAGACTGATTGATGACTAGAGCAGGTCTAGCTCTGCCCCAGCATTATAGACTGCGAGAAATAGAAACTTCCTCCTGTGTCCCACAAAACCTGTGCTCCCAAGGCAAACTCCCCTCTCCTCCCCTCCTCTCCACAGGAGCTTTGCTACATGCCCTTCCTCTCAACAGCCAAGCTGGAGCTGAGCCAACGTGACCAACTGACTCAGCAAGGGATGCTCAAGCCTTTGCATGGCGTGAGATTCACCAGTGTCAGTCCCGTGGCAGAGCTATGCCTCAGAAAGGTGACCAGCTTGGTATAGCCCTTTTTCTTCCATAATGATGGGCTTGAAAAGATTTGCATGTTTCAGGAATAATCACAGTATAATGTAACAGTCTACACTTAGTATTTTATAACCTCCAAGCCCCTTTGATTCATACACACTCAAAGTGACACCCAGCCTCTGCAAAGGCTCGCTACGCCCAGTCACTTCTGAGCTGAAGCAGAACCCTGTATCATCAAACAGCAGTATCTTCTTATAGTTCAGTCTAGGAGACAGAAGATATGAGCCCACTCCAGGAAATACAGGGCATGTTTTACTGGTGGGTAACTCCAGCCCAAAGCCCAGTCTGGTAAGTGGGAGGTACGCTATAAAAGCACCTACATGGTGTGGTGCAATCGCTGCATCGTGCTGGCCAGCGGTGAGTCAAACTGAGCCTGGAAACAGCTACACTGCCCTTCTACCAGCCTGGTCCCAAAGCAAGGGCAGCCAGACGGCTCCTGGGCATGAGTTAGAGGCCTGAGCAACGCTGGTTTGTGCCTCTGGACTTACTGGCTGTAACCTCTGAACGCTCAGGAAACCCTACTCCAACACACAGTGTAAACATACCCAGAGTTATCCAACCTGGAATCAAGCCAGACCTCTGGCATGAAATCCCCTTACTGGGAAAAAAAAAAAAATAATAAAAAAAAAATCGTGATGATCTGAGTGAACAAGAAGGGACACGTTGCAAAGGCGATGCAGGAGATTTGTGTTTTGTTCTTAGCTCTACCCAACCCTGGTGATGATAATCCTTTGTTTGCCTTTTTTCTCTATTTAGATTGTAAGTTCTTAAAGACAGAGACAGTCTCTTGGTATTTGTTTATACAGACTTTATAGATCAGTCCCAGGGATTACTGCAATGATTAGAATAATCTTTAATGACCACAAATCACTGCAACCCCTGTTTTATGAATCCTTTAAGGACATGCACATCAAGTAGGTGTTCAAAAAGAGGTTCTGAACTAATTACAAGGTATGCACACTACAATATTTCTCTGTGCCAGTTTCTGTCCGGTATATCCAGCTAGGAATCAAATCCCTCCACACTTGGCTGTAACCTACTTTTTAGAGTTATGGAAGATGGCAAATGAGCCTTACTGTGACTGGGAACTCTGTGCCTTTCCTCAAGCAGGCTCAAACTTCATAGAGAATTCAGAAAACTTGCTTCTCTTTTTACCCTATTAAAAACAAAACAACAACAAAACCCCAAAACAAACAAACAAAAAACTAAAAAAAAAAAACCCACAGCTAGAGACAGACAGAAATTCAACAACACTTCAGAGGAACTAAGACAGAACACTCTTGTAACTGGGAGCTTTGAAATAAAAGTAGGAAGTCCAAGGCAGAGCTGCTGACTTTGAATGTATACCTGGGGCACAGACAGGAGGAAAAGGAAGGTGCCAGGAGTGGGAGGGACTTGCTAATTGGCATCTGCTAAACCCAGAGTTGTACCTTGAATTTGCTTTTCCTTTCTGAGCAGCAGCATCAAGAGGAATTGCCCGGGAATGGGGAGGAGAGGGAAAGAGCGGCGAATCATCCCTCAGCCCAGCCAAGCCCAGAGTTCAGAATGAGCCTTATTGCCAGAGTTGTTTCCCCAGGACTGCTTGCCCTTCTCCAATGACTGACCACAGCTCCTTCAACTTTATGCATCTGCTACAGATTACTTTAGCGTAGTCCTAGAGGTAACATCTTCTGTAGTTACAAGCTTTTTCTAACCAACAAAACCCTGGCTCAGAGAAGTTTCCATACTGTACGTTCTCCAGGAGAAGTGGCATCATGAACACTGCAAGCCCTGTTTCTAAAGGAAGTTTGGTTCCTTGCCACCACTAGCTGACCTCTCTTCAGTAACTATCCCCTGGTTAGGGGTGCCAAGTCCTCCAGCATATTCAGTCCACCACTGCTCATCCAAAGCCCAACAAGTTACCAAAAAAAGGCTTTCATTCCCTTTTTGCAGGCTTTGGCTAAGGCCATACGGAAACAGCTCTTTGCCCTAATGACTTGTCTCACTGCTGCTTCTTGTACATCCGTGGTGTCTCCCCTCCTCTCCCACAGCACAGTCCTGCTGCTGCACCAGCTCCTGGGGAAGCAGAATCAAATCCAAACAGTGCAGTTCTGAGATCAGCACAGATGAAATACAGGTTTGCCTGCGTGTGGACTGCGGATCCGGGATTTGTTTAGAAAAATGACTCTGGTTTACTTCAAATGTCCACCCCTATATGCTTTCCTTCCAGATGAAATAATTAACCTGCTTGAGGAAACATTGATTGGTCCCTAATATTTGCTCAGTCCTGTAGAATGAAGCTCATTTTGGTTCTGAAGTCAGTCCTGTTCAAGTAAAGTGTTTGTTTGCATTTAAGATCTTACTGGATGTTAAGATGAATCAAGGTGCTTGGGGCTGTCAAGTTGAAAGCTTAATATCTTCAAATTGCTGCCCAGGTTACTTTGAAATATTTATGTAATGTACCTTTCTTTTCTGGCAAATTACCATTAATGGGAAAGGAGCTTGGAATTACCTAATAGAAGCACCAAAGTCTCTTTAATGGAAACAATTATTCATTCTAACCTTTTATATATTTTTTTTATTTTTCCTGTAGTATCTTAAAAATACCTGCAATTCCAGCAAAATGTTTTATATTAATCTAAACTTAGATTCCATCTTACTCATTTTTCTCAAAGCTGCTGTCTTTAGGAGCCAGCTAAAGCAATAGGCTCTTCTGACTACACGTTTGATGTGAAAAATCCTTTTGCTAATGTAGGCTCTTTTTAAAAAGACTGAAACCACTTCAGTTGAAAAGCATACTATCATGGTCTCAATCCAAGACCTATTGAAGCCAAATGGAAAAATTCCAAAACTGCTCCTCAAAAGGGTTAATAAGTCAACAGCGGATATTTTCATAAGGAGTTACTAAATTCTAAACAATTATCATAGTCAGAAAGGTCAACAGGCTTTCTCTTAGCTACCTAAAATATTCAATAACATGTTTATTCAAAGTTCAGTTTTTTTAAAAAAGCATCCATTTGAAGAAAATAGTGAGTTTTCAGTGAAATAATGAAGAACAAAATCTTTCCATGCTGAAATGTCTATAAAATGCCTCATCCCCTCCTCCAGGGGTAAAGTCTCCTGTTGAAACTCACTTAAGAGAACTGCAGGAAACTCGGGAATCTAGAAGAGGAAGGGTGGTTTGGGGCTGTGCCAGAGGCAGGACATTTGTGAGATCTGGGTTAATTTCCCAACATTGCTGCAGAGCTCCCGCGTGAGGCTGGGCGAGCTGTGTACCCATCTGTAACACGGCCATACCACCGCCTCTCCCCTGCCCCAGGCCTCTGTAGACTTCCACTTCCTTGGAGCAAAGAAAGACTCTCTCAAAACGTATCAGCACAGTGGTTTTTTAGCACAAGGCGGCTTCATTTTGGGGGAGGGAAGTTGGCCACCACTGGAATTCAAACAGCTGACACAGTGGGCAAGACATTGCCCCACTGAGAGGTTCAACAAAGTCAGAAAACAGCAGAGCTCTGAAAAGCAACGGTTCTGCTGTGTATCAGCCCTAAGTGACTCTTTTTTTTTATTTAATGTCCCCTAGGCAATCTCAGCGAGGTCCACTAATTCATACTGTAGTCACAGAGTAATTTCACCGGCAGTCAGAAGCAGTGAGGCAGCCCCAGCTCTCCTGGGCCAACCAGCCCCACGCCAGACTGGCACCACTGCAGATGCTCCACGAGAGACTGGGAGCAGGGCAAGAAAACACCATCTCCTGTGGGAGGTCAGCAGGTAGCACATGGCTGATGCTGCTTGAACATCCACGTGTGCAACACTAAATTGCATTCAGCTGATATGCCTGAGTCTCTGAACTGTGAAGTCCTCCAGTTGCCCTGATTTAAGGCCTCCAGAACTACAGAAAGCTTATAAAATTGGTAGGCCCCAGTATCAAGGCTGATGAAGTTATGGGAGAGGTGGGGAAGCTAAGGGGATCAGTCTCTATTTGCTGCCATGTGATGCACTTTTTACTGTTCTCTTAATGTTCTATCAGAGCAGGGAAAAGCTGACTCTAAACGACTTGCTGTTGCCGAGCTGGAGAATATTTCAGAGAAGACAGAGACCTAGAAGGATCGTGCACCAAAGGACTGCATGACAGAAACAAAGGAAATCCAGCTGTACACTAACAAGTTCCGGGGACACAGCAAGCTCTTGCATCCACGGGTATGAAAGTTAGTACTATTGCCCTCTAGGACAGCAGAAGAAATGCAAAGATAGAAGAAAACAGAATGAAGTTGTTGGGAAAAACACTAAGCACCACACCTATTACAGGCACACTGTAAATAATCAGGCAAACAGCCAGCTCAGTACATGCTCTACTTTCTTCCTTAAGCTGATTGCAATGAATAGTAGGATGCTAAGATGATATTTTCATATGAGAACAAAACAAAATAAAACCAACAAAAAATTGCACCCCTCCCAGGAACTGCTGCCTGTTTATAAAAAACAAATCCATTAAGGCTCTTGGGGAAATGGAATACTCTGGTCCCGTCGATAGCGAGCGGGTAAGTAGGAGTGAGATCTAAAAGCTATGTAGGACTCTGCAATAGAACTGCAGCTCTTTCAGTCGAGTGCAAGTACTTACCTTCCCAGTTATTGGTTTCAAATCAATCTCATATGCCCTATATTTACCCATCTGTACTTGTGCTCTGGCCTCTCTCAGTGCAGAATAGAGACTGTCTTTTTTTAAAAAAAAAAATATGTCTAGACAGTTGTCTTTGCATCAGACAAAGTGATCACACAGGAAATTCAAAGGAAAATTGATGTGGGCTGCTACAAAATAGAGGTATTCAGGATGAGGATGGCAACTCTGTTCCCTGAAAAGGCTCCCAACCGTGGCCCACCTGCAAACTCTACCCACCACCACCACCCCTGGCTTTGCCCCAGAATGAAAAAAGTCAAAAGAATGCCCCACATAAATCACCACTATGTTGGTGGGTGCAACACCAAAGATCAAAACCACCCACTCGGGTCTCAAGTCAGTACTAAAAGAGAATTAAATGGAAGTCAGCATAATTCCCATGAATTGGGAGTGAGTGGAAAACTGACACTAAACTGAGCTCTGCTCCTTCCCTTTTTCCAACATAGTGTGTACTAACAAAATAGATCTTTGAATCATCTTATGATTCATCATGGCATAATACGAAGTATTAAGTTACCTATCTAGTTACATGGGCAGGTGACACATGATCGGAGCAAAGTTTCAAGACCAAAGAAAGAATCTGGCTACATAAATAAAAGCAGGCGTGAGCTCAATTCATTTATTTTCATAGTAACCATGCCTCCATATGAGCTTATTAAAAAGGAGAATTTAGAGGTATTTGTTATCTTTTTGGACCTACACTAACAAAACAAGAGCAGCTCTGATACATATTTAATGTTCTTCTTACTTTTCCTTTTCTGCTTCATGACATATTACAATCAGGATAGGCAAAAACCTAAGACTATTTAATCAAAAATTGTCAAAGTTGTCAGTTTTTCTTTGCTCCATTTTTATTTCATATATTACATTAAAATGTTAATGATATTTCTCTATAATGGAAAATACCTACAGACTGATAACATTTTAAATGAAAAATTACAGTAAAAAAATGAAACTAGTTTTGAAGAAAAATACATTTTAGTGTATTTTTGGTTTAGATAAATGACTATTTCTCAATGAAAATCTTTCCCAATGACAAATGTCTATTTTTTTGTGCTATGCTTTCAAAATTCTAAAAACTGCTTAGGGAGCAAAAGGGGAAGGAGTGGAGGAGAAAGAGGTTTGGATGGGAAATGGACCCCTCTCCTTCAGAAACTCTATCAATTTATCTCAAGTTCTCAAGCCAACCTAATTTATAGTGGTCTTAAAGACATAAAATGTATCTTTAAACATAGCCTTAACTAATTATGGAGCACTTGTAATTAATAATTAAGTGCTTAGATCCTGCAATAAAGACCTATTATTTTAACAGGAGCACCAAATTAGTATGACCATTTTAAGGCAAAAATGGTTACTGAGTTGCAGTTGTCACCCAAATGACAATATTTTAAGAGACTCTAGGAATAACTCTTCCAGAAGTAATTGCTTCATCTTCTATAAAAAGTAGTGCAAGGCATCCAGTAAGACAGTATTTAAATCAGAGCAACTGAAATTCCCAAAGCAAACATGAAATGAGGATTCTTCGTGGACCTTTTAATGGTCCCATAACATTTTTTCTTGCCTTTTTTGGTTTTCAAATAATATACATCATTTTTTACTGCCAATAAAGTTTACTGGTATTTTCACGGCTAACGGTCACTCATGGTGGAAATCAGAGCCAGGGATTAAAGAGGATGCTATTTTTACAGTTCTTCTGGCAGAAATTGCCTCTCCTGCAGCCGAGGAAGTGAGCGGTGGCTGGCACCTCTCCTGCAACAGGTACAGCCTGGCTACAGGGGCCAAACCAGAAAGCCTGGGGGGAGGGCTTAGGTTTGGGGGTTGTTTTTTATTACCCATGGTGTGCCACACAGGGTGAAATCCATCCTTTTAACAAAAAAAGAGTGAAAAAAATAGATAGGTATCATGTATGCTTTGTTTGGAGAGCTTAAAGGCGAAATGAGTGGCAGGCCAGCTTCAATTTCATCTGACTTGAGTCAAATCCAATTAATAAAAGAATTGCAAAATCAGAGGAGGGGGCAGAAAATCCTCATTTCCTTGCAATAACTTTGAGAGGGGCGGGCAGGGCAGGAGCCCAGCAGTCCTGCTGCCAGTCACATGGTGCTCCACGTCAGGGGTGCCAATTATTTATTGATTCAAAAAATAAAGTGAAAAAGATTTCTGTTGGAAATGATCACGCTTGCAAGTCTCGAACTAAGCAGTGATGTGATCACACCTGTGCTCCCCTGTACCTTTGGCATTCTCCTTTCCTTTTCTTTGTCATATATTTGCTAAACTTGCTCAGTCTTTTGTAGCCTTGGCTGTTTCCAGATTCTCAGCCAGCAGAGTCCTGCCTAGGGCACCATCTTAGCAACAACAAAAAAAAAAAGACAAAAATCATCCAGTTATCTCAGGAGAAGTATTAAATGATCTGGTATTTAATGAATTTGAAGTATAAAGATTTGAAACGCAAAACATATGGTACTAATAGTGCATAAAGCAAGGAATCATGGTCAAGCATTAAGGCAAGAAACTGCAGCCCCATCCCAGTCCCCAGCCTGCCACTGCCCTGCGGCGGGACGGAGCCCCGGGTGTCTCCCGGTGCTTTGCCAGGCCAAGGCCTCTCTCCTCCGCTGCCTCCATCTCCCGGCGGGAGCCAGCGCTCGCCATGGCCTGGCCTCCTGGGGAGTCTTGGTCAACATGGGGAGGCAGAGAGGAGCTGGGGTAGGAAATAGGTGGAATTCCTCAGCCCGTCGGAAAGGCTGGTGGCAGCAGTCCCACAGACTGCGTGGAAGCAGGCGTGTTGCTTTGTTTACCTCAAGCTTTATTTTTTAAAGCACCCTGACAGCTCTGAGACTCACTCTGTCTCAGACTAATCTATTTTCCCCTCAACACCTTGCAGCGAGCCGTCTGCCAGCTTCCCGTCCAGCCCAGGGGTCAGAACCTCCCACAGGGACGTACGGGGAGGCTGAGCACTGGACAAGGCACTTGGGAGCCCCAGGATCAGCACAATCTGACCCTCCGATAGCGGCTGTCCCTGTTCAGGAGCTCCCCAGATCTCAGCCTCAGTACTCGGCAGATTCCCCAACTCAACGCATACGCCTCCGAGAAGTCCCACCTCCTCTACGAGCAAGGCAGCAAAGGCTTCGAGAAACCAAAGCAGCTGAAATGAAATACTGCTTTGTTTGCTCGCACTTCACTTTGGTACAGGTTTGAAACGGAGGCTCCCATTTCTGCACGACTCTGTACAAAATAAACTCTAAGGCAGAACAATGAAAATCCTATTATGAAAGAAGAATTCATGAGCCTCCTGTTTGGCTGGATTTATCTCATGAGCATTTTACGAATATTTCTAACACTAGACATTGAAAAATCATGAGTCAGACTTCTTAAAATCACAAACTGGAGTTTTTTCAATATCTCAGTCGTGTTTTCAAGCTCCTTTGAAAACCACAAAGACAAGAAACTTAGAGGGTATTTTTATATGAAAGCTAAGTCTTAAGCAACACCTTAACTCTAGGTGCTGGGACTTTCCAAATAACATTAATTAACGCAGTACCATGATAAGATCCTAAGAACTGATCCTATAATTTTTGCAGGATAAACAATAATAAAATTAATCATTACTATAACTAGATGTGGGGCTTCAGATACCTCACAAAAAAATCACTCATAAATCGGAATCCTTAACTTCTCCCAAGTTTTGCTTAAAACCAGTTTGTTTTCTATTTAGATTGTAAACTTGATTGGGCTGAGTCTTTCCCTACTGTTTATACAGCATCTGGCACATGGGGATAGAGAACCTGTTTGGAACTTCTGAGCATTGATATAAAACAAAAAATACAAACCAAAAAATTTTGGATTTCAAGCTATGGGTAGAAGTTCCCTGATGAGAACTGTGGAGGAGCTATTGTGCATATGCTACTTTTTTTATTTATTAGACAAACTTCCTTTTTCTGGAGGTTTTGGATTTATCAGAACACAGGCAAGACAAGATTCTTTCACTGCAAACAAACAGATCAAGCAAAACAAATCTCTGCCATTTGGGATTTTACAGACAAGAAGCTAGAAGAATGTGCTTTAAGCAAAATAATTTTCTAGGTGTTTATGGCCCTTCTTGCACAGCTGCCCCCCATTTTAGGCAAAATAAGTTACAAAGTAGGATCTAACTTGTGCAAGAGACCTCTAAGTATTAGCATAGCACCAATTAAAACTAATAATGAGATGACTGAGCTTTGCTGGCATAGTGCAGTAGGTGGAAAGCTAATTATGTCCTTAGAGGAGCGATGGGTAAGGAGATTTGAGCCGCAGGATTCTGGCAGAGGGCTGGGAGCAGGCACAGAGTCTGGCATGGCTGCGCCCCCCGACACAGGGGTGGCCCCCCCAAGAGACACCCCACTGCGAGACAGAACCAACAGCACAAATCCAGCCACTCTCCCCGTTCTGTTTGGCTGGGCAGAACTCATCCTTCACGGCTACTGAGATGTGGCACCACAAACTGTCTATGGAGCACACTCCACTAACAGCACAAGTGAACATTTTAACTTGAAAAATCCAAACATTTCCCACTGATGGGTACGACGCAGATCACAGGATTTGTTAATTAGGTCATTCTTTACTAGACATATTTGAGTGGTGTTTTGGGTCCTCTTAAAACTACTGCCTAATGAAGTAATTCATAATTAGTATACTCTTGTCACTTAGAAAATCATTATTTCATAGACAGGATTAACAAACTATAAATTTACATCCAATATTTTTCTTTACCAGACACATAGTCTCAAAGCAGCAAAGCTCACAGACTAGCTCCCCACTCAAATTCAAAGTAATATAAAAGGTAGAAAAATAGGGCTGGCAGCTCATGTCATCAACATCCTCTCTGCTACCGCAGCCCAAGAGGGATCAGAGTAGGGAGGAAAAGACATCAGTACATTTAGGGGACAGAAAAGCCTATGAATGAAGTAAGGAGCATGCCAGGTCCTCCTCCTAACTTTCTCAAGTCCTTAAATAAGAGGATCACAACCCATGCACTACCATTGACACCCAGGGAGAGTCCCTCCTCTAGCTCCTCTCAAAGCCTGGATTTCAGCTGGGAGAATTCAGAGCATTTCCATCCCTCTCCAATATACATCTGTGTTTATTATTTTTTTGCCTGCAAGACTGACAATGAGCAACCCTGTTCACATATTTTCTAAAAGGGAGCACAGTTTGTTTATCTGTCAGCTGTAGGTGCCAATTCTTAATATGTCTGGGGTGACATGAAAATAAATGGACTTACTATGCCATATTTAGATCCCCTTCCTGTCCCTCACCAGTCCCCTGGCGTGTTTGTCTCCTTTTTGCTCTCACAGGGGACTTGCAGCACATGTAGCACTGTGCCCTCGCCTGTGTTTGTTCTGATGCTTAGAGAGCGTTTTTTAAAGTATGGGATATTTTTTCGAGGACTTGACCATTTATCATCCCAAAGGAAAAAGTTCTCAGTGATTTCATGAGGACTAGCCTTTCATCAACAATTGAAACAGCTTTTACAGACTGACCAGATTCTGTCATTTCAACCACTTCCTCACATTCTGTGAGGAAAAATTTCATCAGACTTAAGGCCTGCAGTGATTTTTCTTCCTGGCATAGGAACCAGCCTGAAGGGACATGAAGGTCCCCAAGATGTATTTACAGAATGGCTTAGATTTTTTTCTAAGCATTCAGTTCTTAGACCTGCAGCCTAAAGCCTAAAGCCTGACAGGAGTGTGGCTTTCCTCAAATGCATTTTTACACATAAAATATGAAGAACCCTAGAAATGAAAATTCCAAGTCAGAAACCATTTTTTGAAATCCATTTTTGAAAATTACTTACAAGTGCCAGGGTTCAGGGGGGAAGGAAATTCAGCAAGCAAAGTTAATAAAAACATTCCCAAACTGTCAGCCTAATTAGCTTCAGCACAATATTTAATGTGGTTGAACAGCATGGGATGGTTTGGGAAACTTAGCATCAACTGCAGCAGGAATGCAGGGCCTCAGTGAGAAATGGATGAAATCTCTTTCCGCTACACAGCAAACTTGCTGGGAAACGTTTTGTTTGCTAGGAAACAGGATGAATCTGCTGCCCAGTTTTGTCCAGTGGAGGGACTGAGGCCAGTATTCATCCCTGGCTGGCCATTATACCAGGCTTCAAAGTCCTTTCTATTCATGTCCCAGTATATTACGCAACACAGAGCACTGGGGAGAGCCTAAGCGTGTCCCCCACCGTGAAAGGACTTCCAGGCTGCTTGGGTGAGATTTGGACATCTTTGGAATCAAACCTGGGGCTCCCAGCTGACAGTACAGTTGGTCACAGTAAAGAGCAAGTGCCAGCATTTCCTCCGCCTTGGCCAGCTTTGCAAATCTTTCTTCCCCTGCCCCAAGTGCAACAGCCCAAAAATGAAACATCTTACGTGGGGTGGAGTGGTAAATGGAACATCTTGTTGGACACACAAGGAATTCAGGGTTTTTTTTCCCCTTTCACTTTCTGGTTGTCAAGCCAAAAAGTCAAACACAGGGAGGGCATTAGTGAAACATGCAGATTATTAAAAAACTTGAGCATTCAGCCTAACAATCTGGCACTATTATCTCCATCCTTGCAAACAGCATCGAGATCTTTAAATGGTGAAAACCCTGTTTTTGTAAAGGTAAGACTGTAATGTCATCAAACCAAGAGTCCAATTCCAAATTGCCCTCATCTGCACAAATTTCTAAGGAGGCTTATGAGGATCAGCTTTAAAGATCACTGCAAGACCAAAAACCTTTATCTCTTAAACTGGCCCCATTTCCTGAAGACATCCAGAAACACTAAGCTCAAGCAATTTGTCATCTCTACAGTCATTTGAAAAATATGTAAAGAGAACCATTATATTAAACCCAAGATTAAAATGGCTGAAAACTTCTGCCGCAAGCATCTTCTGGTGGGGGGGGAGGGAAGCTATAATTGAACAAAAACCTAAATCCCTGCTAAAGTAAATTTGCAGCTACATTTATGTTTTTGCATCATCTGAGAATCCTGGCCCCACAGTTGTTTTAAAGGAGGTCAAAGAACAAGTCTGAGAAGCTATGTACCACTTTCCTAATAAGACTGCCTTGTCTCACATTTCTGCTGATTTCTTTCATACCTTCAAAGTTGTTACAGCAGCTCATAAAGAGAAAATAAAGATTAGACACAAGCCTTTGCCCTTGAGACAATCCCTGACCTCTGGTTTGCCATTTACATTTATTACAAAAGAGCTTGAAATGTTTTTGAGTCACAGAAAAGCATCTGATGGTTACAGAGGGTTTTGCACCAATAATGCTCTGTTCGCCGGGTTTCCTCAGACAGAACTTTGCAAGGATATTGAAACTCCCTCAGTCACAGGCAATAAACACAACTAGGCCAAAGTTGGGAGGAGGGGAAGGAGGGGGATGGTTCCTTGCACACCACTGTTCTCTTATCCATCTGGAATTAGGAAAGCACGCCTGGAAAGAAAGAGCCAACAGCTTTGGATAAGTCAGCCCAATTCCTCGGCTATGACATATTCATTGCATGCACGCGTGCGAGAGAATGCAAGTAACTCATTTGTCTGTATTCAGTCATTATTTAAAATAGAATAAATTAAAAGATGGACCATGGCAGTAGCAAAAGAATTCTTTAAAGGATCTGCAAGTCAGCCTGATCTCCGCTGAGCCCCTTCCTGCAAGAAGTGAAGCAGCCCTGAGTTCAAAACGGGATTTAAGAGGACTTGAGAGCGTTCACATCTGGTAAAATTTGACCCCAGATCAGTGCATCCCCGCAGGCTTGTGCCATTGAAATCAATAGGAATTATACTGGAGACATGAGTGTGGTTAGCTGGGAGTCACAGCAACGAGAAGGCAAGAGTGAACTGCCGTGACTGGTGGGCTCCTGAAAAAGAGCATCCTACCCTATCCTTTTTAGCTTCAGTGTTCTTCATTAAACTAGCTATAATTTGTCTTTGCTGAATAGCTATAGCTTCCTTTTTATCTGCCACTCAGAAACTGCCCATTGCTACCACATGCTGCACTACAGCCTAGAGGAGAAAGACAAACTGTTTCTCATGAGTGTTCATATATTCATTTCAATTCAATTTAAATGTGAGCTTCATTATGACCTTGTTAGCACCCCTTCTCCTGTTTACCTTCCATTAACATTCAGGCTGTCAAACTTTATTAGCACAAATGACCACAGAAATTGTGAGCTGCTTGAATTCTCACAGTTTGAAACATATTTAGTGGGTGAAATTCAATCTGTCCAGTAGGCCAGGGGAGCTCTCTGCCGTGCCCCAGCCTTCTGCTGACTTGCAAATTTTAGAAGTGCTCACAAGCAAAACGTGATGACAAGAATAAGTCTCTCTGAGTTAGGGAAAACAGAAATGACACCCGTGACTCCCAGGCAGCCGGCCACAGGTACGCTTGTTCTGGATTGTCACAGAGTGAAGAAAATGTAAAAGGGAAGAAACTGATTTATTTCCTTCCCCCCCCCGCAAATTAGAAAAAAAAACAAAATTAGGGGAAAAAAATACTTCCAACCCAAGGTTATTCTAGAAAGAGATAAAAAGTGGGGAAAAAAGGAAACTAAATTATATGATTCATGGAGCTCTGCAAACCACACAAGTATTTTGTATGCAGCCCACACTGTCACCTCTGTCTCAAGAGAAGATGACTTCTTTACTGAACTCACCCTTCCCTTTAGTCTCAGCTAGATTTCTTGTCCCCAGAAGAGTATTATAACATATGGTTGACTTTTTCACATAATACCTAGTTCACAATCTCACACAAAAACTTCCACAATATATGTCATTTTGACACGGGTTTAAACATGATAAACAGTGTAATACAATCTCCAGCTGTTTGAACAATTCTGGTCATAAACTGCCTCACTGCACTGTCATCAGGCTCGTTTCTGCATCGAGCCTTTGTTCTCTTTTATTCCCTACATTGTTTCCCTTCCACTTTGAAACGTTTTGAAAGAAAAATGCATAAATGCAACGTTAAAACCACCATTCCCTTGATTCTTCTATCTCTATGCAAATAAGAATCTCAATTTTCTTTTTTATTAAAATCAGAGACAGACCCCCCCCAAAAAGTAGCTTTTTAAAAAAAATCTCGTCAGGCCATTCTGACATACTATGCGTAACTTTTCACAAATGCTTGTATAAAGCATTTCAAAAGTGGGAGAAAGTATATGAAAAGAAAATTCAGAAAAAACAATCCAATTTTTCAGTTCAAAATATGCAGGTCAATATTTAGTTCACTTCTATTAAAAAATCAAAAAGCTTGTAAACAAAACATTTTGTCTATTTATTTATTAAGTTGTCACAGAAAAAAATATTTTGTTTTTGACCAGCTGCAGTGATTTATTTTTTTAACTTTTTTTTTTTTTTTTTACTATAGCCTAGTTCTAGTAAAATTAGCTTCACATCTAACAGTGAAGCAGATGTGGAGCAGAAAAGGTTAATACGCACTGGCATGTCGCTTTCTGAGTCCTATTTCTGGAGGTTCGCCACCTGAGTACCCTGTTTGTAACACTTGACTTGCTCCTGTTGCCAGGTTTAGCTCGGTTCAGCTCCTGGGAGATCTTCTGTTCCATATCTCAGGAGTCACTGGAAAAATGACCACAGAAACAGCCTCAGAGGATGACAACTTTGGAACAGCCCAGTCAAACAAGGTAAAGCTGTTCTTGTCTGTTGTGCCAGTGATTTTTTTTTTTAACTTTTTTTTTTTTTTTTTACTATAGCCTAGTTCTAGTAAAATTAGCTTCACATCTAACAGTGAAGCAGATGTGGAGCAGAAAAGGTTAATACGCACTGGCATGTCGCTTTCTGAGTCCTATTTCTGGAGGTTCCCTGCGCTGGTCAGTTATGAAATCCTATCTGCCTCTGCTCTAACAACACACAGTCCTGGTAGAAACCTCTGCTGAATGCTCTTGTGATGTCTGAAAATTCTGGAAAATTCATATTTTCCTACTGTTCTTCAATGATGGCACGGGATACACTGAAAAATTGAACGATGAGAGGAAACAAGACCACAAAGATAAGACCTATAAAGGCAATCCCATGTCTGAATGTACAACTGGCTGCAGTTACAGGGGGTTTATTATTCCCATTGAGTTACGCATTTCTTCAGTGCTCCAGCATGGCTGCAGAATGGATTTAAATCCCTTCCTGCCAACCCAGGTGTAGAAGAATATATTTTAATATCATAAGGAACACAGAGAGAAGGGAAAAGACTATTTTACTTCATTAGTGTGCTTTAAAAAGGGAAGATCTAAGATAAAGATAAAGGGAAATTTAGGGTAGGCCAAGGAACAAGTTCCCCAGGGAAACCATAGAAGCCCCATGAACTGAGATGCTTAAAATTAAACTCAATAAAGCACAAGAAAGTACATGGTGCAAAACAACCCTGCATCAGCAGAAGCCACATAAAGTGCCTTTTTTCACTCTTGGTTTCTGTTGTCTTTCCCCACTTGTTTCCCAGTGTCCTGCTCCCACGCAGCATCGCTGTCACTCCTCAGGCAGCCAGGGGCAGCTCCAGCTATTTCAGTTTTTTTAGCTTCATGTTAAATTTGCATCTATCAATGCAGATGGACACATTATGACAGGTTTCTTTGTGCTGAGTAATAACTTACTCTAAGCTAGCTTGTAACGTTTGCTCTGAATAAGGCCAGTCGCTGTCCCACTGCTCAGCAGTGAAGGAACTGGGACTCCTGGAAGGTCTTGCTCATTTGGTCTGATCTCCCTCTGGCCATGAGGCACCATCTCGGGGACAGCCACCAGGCCCATGGGACAAGGCTTTCCAAGTCCATGCTGCTGTAAGTCAGTTGAGACTTAGTGGCAGATCCTGATGGCAGCGAACAGACAGGTACCTGCACAGATGACTCACTCTTTTCACTGGGCAAACTTGGGGCAAAACTGGGGTAGTTCTGGTTTGCAAATATGATGGGGTTATTCCTAGTGTAAGAGAAAGAATTTCCAAAATCAAATAGATTAAAAACCGTGTTGGCTCATGCCAGGAAAGCCATTAATATAACTAAATACTGTTGACAGGGAAAAAGATAAAAATCGCATGTCAAAGCTGGGGAGGGGAGGATTTGATTAAAGATGGCCTCACTGATTCAGCAGCAATTAAGGTTGCTCTTCAAGTGGTGCAGTTCATTCCTGCCAGGAAGGAGGCAGCGGGTCCGACTCTCCCCTCACTTGCACCAGCCTTTTGCTGGGGAAAACTGCCACCTCTGCTGGGGCAGCTGCTGCCTCGGTTCAGCACTGAGCAGAGCAGAATCCACCCCGAAAAGCCCGTGGCAATTGTACAGGATCAGATAAGACACCTCAGGAATGCAGCACGGAGTGGAGCACTTCGGTAATGCTTTAATTTCCATCCTTGGCTTACTCAGTCCCAGCTTTCATTAAGAGACTACACAGTGGTTGGAGAAAAAGTTTTTACATGAATTAGTTTAAAGGGCAGGAATTACATTCGCATTTTAATGGTGTGGAAATGAATAATCTGAACAGGGAGCAACAAACGTGGGAAGGGCTGCTCCATGCTTTCCGTTTACCAAATGAAAATAACACTTGATTTTCTTACTCAACTACCTCTCCCGTTGGCTGGCAGCGCTCTGGTAGGCACTGAGGCTCCAGCCCTGCAGAGCGCACAGATGCCCCCTGATACAGCATGGGGGATCATTTAGTATTTGTACTGGGGTAGCAACTGGGGATCCCAGTTGAGCTCAGGCCTGGCTGGGCTGGGCTTTGCCCCACCAGACAATGCCATACACGACTGAAGGGTCTGGGCCGACACGGCGGGCGATGCAGCTGCAGCAGAAGCAGGTAACACGCTCTAATGCGGGAGGCAAAGCGCAGCCATCTGCCCACCTTCATGCTGTAGCTCCATCACCAGTCCCTTCCCCAGTGCAGAATCCAGACCAGATTTTAGGGAAAACGCATCAGAGGACCAGAATGAATCACAACACCTTCCAGAATAACCTGTCTCATCCTGATGAGCCTAAAAGTGCTTTACAACTAGTTATTATTTCCAAGTGCACCTGCTAGGGAGTTAATATTTTTATCCCTGTTTTATCAATATATAAACTGAGGTCCAGCACATTAAGATGTGGCAGTTATCACCGGCAGAGCCAGCGACAGAAGCCAGGGATCCTGCTCCAGTGGCAATTTGTTCATTGGATAAATACGCATTTGCACATATGTTTTATACCTGTATAACTAAGGGAGTCAACATACTTGCCTGAAGTTTCACAATGACTCACTGCAAAAGCCTCGAAAGGACCCCAAGAATTCCCTTTACAAAAAAAAAAAAAAAAAAAAAAAAAAAAAAAAGGAAAAAGGAAAGGAAAAAAAAAAAAAAAAAAAAAAAAAAAAAAAAAAGAAAAAAAAATTG